>NC_089585.1:55682147-56017372 GCF_019320115.1 Miscanthus floridulus
AATCAATCTTGGAAAAGACTTTTGCCTTAGACAACTGATCAAATAAGATATCTATGCATGGCAGAGGGTACTTATTCTTGATTGTAACTGCATTCAAGGGTCTATAATCTACACACATGCATAGAGATTGATCCTTCTTCTTCATAAAGATGGCTGGGCACCCCCACATGGAGATGAACTAGGGCGGATAAGGCCTTTCTTTAGCAGTTCATTCAACTAGGGTCTTAAGTTCGGCTAGTTCATTAGGAGGCATTCTATATGGCCTTCTAGAGATGGGAGCTAGTACCAGGAAGCAACTCTATCTTGAATTCTACTTCTCGATCCAGGGGCAATCCAGGCAAATCATCGGGGAAAACATCCAGGAAAGTCACACACGATGGGGATATCTACCAGAGACTTTGCTTGCACCGCATTGGTTGTACAAGAAAGATTGATGTCCCTGGGTAACTGTACTAGAAAACCCTCCTGAATTACTAGGATCTCTGAGCATAACTACCCTAGTCGATGTATCAATAAGCACTCCATGATGGCTCATCCAATTCATTCCCAATATCACATCGATACCTAGCCCCGGTAAAACTACCAGATCAACCTGATAACTTCGCCCCTCTATCACAAATTGTACATCCCCAACTACTAGCTTGGTTGGGATAATACCACTGGCAGCCCTAATACAATAACCCTCACCCTCAACAGTATATGTTTTCTACATAAACTTGGATGCAAATGATGGACTAATGAAGGAATGCGAAGCACCTAAATCAAATAGTACAACTGCAGGGTGTTGGTCAATCAGGAACTTACCGACAGTCACTACCTCTCCTAAAGGAATCTCAGTAATATTAGTGTGGTTCACTTGTCCCTAACGGCCACCCTAGGTAATTATTCTTCTTAGGGTAAGGGCACTCCCTTGCCCAGTGGCCTGTCTTGTTGCAGTTCCAGCACGGCATGTTGCTTGGTGGAGCCCTGGAACTGCCCTGACTAGTTCGTGCCCTTGGGAAGAGCAACTGTAAATGCCTTGTGAAACCCAGTCTTGGCGGGATTCTTCTTCTATGGTGGGTGAAACTTGGTGGCTAACTGCTGGAGGACGGAATGGAGCCCTTTGTGCGATGGGAGCCTTAGATTGTGAGGCACCCGCCTCATAGGCCCTCTTATGACTTTTCGAAGCCACATATACAGCATTGTTGTTCTCTTGCGATAAGGCATCACTCACAAACTCATTAAAATGAGCACACTTGCAATTTCCCATGGTCTTCATCAGTTTGGGGCTAAGTCCCTGCTTGAAGCTAGCAATCTTCTTAGCATCGGTGTCCACAAACTTGATAGTGTACCTTGCAAGGTTGTTGAAAGCTTGTAGGTATTCATTCAGACTCTTGTTCCCCTGAGTCAGCTTTATGAACTCTATATGCTTGATCACCATGAGACCAGGAGGAATGTAATTTCCCTTGAAAGCAGACTTGAACTGATCCCAAGTGATTTGGGCATTAGCAGGCATAGTGGACCGATGATGACTCCACCAGATGCCAGCAGGCCCATGCAGTTGGTGCGATGCGTACTTAGTTTTTAGCACCTTAGTCAAGCGGAGCAGACGGAACTTCTGCTCAAGAGTATTCAACCACTCATCAGCTTGTAGAGGCTCCTCAGCCTCCTTGAAGATTGGGGGTTTCATGTCAAGGAAATCCTTGAAATCACTGTATTGATTTGGATCCGGTCCTTGGCGTGGACCACGTCCATCATGATTTGCAATCGTACGGAGGGCCTTGGCCATAGTGTGCTGTCCTTCCACAAGCATTGCTATTAGTTCCGTTGGTGTGGGTGGTGGTGGTGGAAGGTCATCATCATCACTCGCACCAGTGGAATGAGTACGAGGCATCTGCACAATGCGCAACCAGTAATTATTGATGATGTCAGCACATTGGAGAGGAACAATATAATCGTGCCAAACTGTATTTACTGATGAGAATGAAAACTTCATACAATAACAGAGGCAATAATTCATTCTCCAATCACCACATCATCAAGTAGATTACTAGCGCCATACGCAGTGCATTCCAACATGACAAGTTTTAAACTTCACCATTACGATATGCATCCCGAAGGGAGCGAATTAAAGTACATTACAAGTATGACTACAAAAGCTTAACTAGTGAGACTTGCTAATGAACTACTCGTCGAAGTGATCACTGTCCACATCGGAGACACCTAGGACTTCTTCTGGGTATTCCTCTTCTTCTAACTCTAAAGAAGCATCTCTATGATGGGTCACACGATCCAATTCTTGTGCAGCCTCATCGCTCTCAATAGTGAGGTTCATCAGCTGGTTATGAAGCTCGTCTCTCTCGCGTGCGGTTTGACCCCACTGTTGCAGACGATAATTTGCAATACCGCTGAATCTCCTCAACTTCATGCTGAGAGATTGCACTTATACTTGGGATAAGCAATTATAAGGGAGGAGTAATGCAATATGAATGTCATGAGTGAATATGATGCATGCTCGTTCCGTACGTCCTCACAAACCTAAGAAAATTTAAGCTTTAGCGGAATATACAGGTGGCATACATACGTTCTCTCAATTAGCGGTAACTAGTCGATCTGCACGGTGCGTTGTTAGCGTACCTACAGAAAAACTTCATTGCAGCCCAACCCAACAAGATATAATGCTAATTACACAAGTAGTACTAAGATACTCTCCATATATACATCCCCCGATATATATACTTCGGTATCCAAACTACCCGACAAATGTACCCACAATTAAGTACCTTCATATATACATGTATGCAACATGTAAATACTCTAGTAACCACAACTAGCTCTCCCCTAGACCGACTGTTGGACGGTCATGCTCTCGCAACTCACACTTACCTTAGTGTAGAGGCAATTGATCCATACATTACCATTCTAACGAATGGCACCCATGCAATATCACGCCGCATGGATGATGAAATAGAAACAATCAATTTCCCCCAAGTTAGTAATTATATATAAGCCACCTAGAAGTTCTTAAGTGGGCTATAAGGGATGTGATCACTAGTATACCATAAAAATTTTGATTTTTGAACACTTATATATAACTATAAGTTTGAAAACCATTTTAACAACAAAAGCTTTTGTTTTAAATAGCTGTAAGACATGTTTAATGTTGAATCTAGCTCTGATACTAGCTGTCACAGAACCGACCAATTTATAAGAGCACAAGTACAAAAACAATCACCGAAACGATCAAATTCTCGAACTTGAGCTCATATAAACCCGGTAGTCAACCAAAATCTCGAAGGATTTCAAACCAACTTGCATACAACCAAGATCACAGTAATTCAACATAACATATCATACGTTACAACATTTTGCAGACGTTCGCAATTAGATTACATCATCATAGAGTCATCGTTATTACAAAACAAGTCTTGTAAACATGTGGAAGCAAATAGTTTAACTCACACACCGAGTTCAATTACACATACTGGCTTGCTGATCACGGCCCGACAAAAGCATTAGATAAGAGAACAGAGATCATGCCCATGATCTAGTCTTCGTCACCCGCCGGGTGGAGACAATACTTACAGAATCCCTGATACAGAAGGTCTTCTGCAATAAGAGGGAATAAACCCTGAGTACGAGAATGTACTCAGCTAGACTTACGCATCGAAAACCAAACAAATGACACCAAGGATTATGCATAGCTTCATGTAGTGGAGCTGGCTGACACTTTCTTTTTGTAGAAAAGCATAAGGAGTATGATCAACTCTTATCCTGACTAGCAGTGACTTTTTAGCCATTAACCTGTCAACAACATTAGCACCTATACTAAGCAATCATTTTATTAGGGTGCAGACATTAATAACCATATCAGGTATTCATTGTGGCAACCTTATCATCATCATCCATCTAACCATATCATTAAATTAATTGAATCTACGTTGCCGCTGCTCAGTCAAGTTCTCACTATCTGGGAGAGACGTCGATTCGAATCGATTCCTATCCAGCTGGAGGGGTATTCCTAAACACAAACCCTGCTTCCCTCGTCAGGGTCGCAACAAGTCACCTTTGGTACAATTCAGGAGTCGCGGGTCTGAATAGATCGGCATTCTCAAAGAACCACTCTGCCAAGGTTGTTCGGGACTCTAACCCAGCCTTGGACTTATGCCAATGGCTCTCCGCACATCCTTACTACCTCTAGAGTACCACCACTGCTCGTGTTCCTAGCCTAAATTGAGCTACTAGGCTTCACGGTCGGAACGACTTATCTGGCCAGCTAAGTGTTAGGCTGTGTTCAAATAACATGAGGACGTACAGCGTATCGGTCCTTAAACGACACAGATGGAGTCACTATGTTTGAACCTACACAAGACCCCATCTGGTCTTAATTCATTATTCACATGGTTCTTTTCCACGATAGCAAATATAGCCAACCGTGATCCACCTCATCCTAAAGCTCGCAGGTGACAGGAAATCACCTGACTTCTACCTGCACTAAGCATGGCTAAGCATTTAACCCGTTCCTGAACTTAAATAGGATTCCAGTGTGATATCTGGACAAGGAAGGATATATAATGCAGCAATTGGTTCCAACCAATTTCTATACTTAATGCATCATCAACAATAAAAGATACTCAATGTATTTGTAAAAACATGGGAGGCTTAATATGCTCTGGGGCTTGCCTTTTAGGAACTGAGGAAGGCTGGTGGTCAGGGCACTCGGGCAATTCCTCCACGTGGCGACCGCTTCGTCGGTTTCCTGCACCTCGGGTTTCCTCCTCCTGGTTGGCTCCCTCGAACTCCAGCAACGTCACTTCCCTCTGGCACACCTATTGCATGAATGCGCAAGATAAATATCATGGATGCACATGAACGAATGTCAGGGATGCTCGGGGAATGCACATGTTCGCTGTAGTTTGCATATTCCAACTTAAGCCCTATTCAAATCACTTTACTTACCAAGTTTATACAACCTAATGTATAATTGCTCATCTTCAGTTAATGACCTAGCACCTGCACCTAAGCATATTCTCAAGTTAGGCTAACCCCTAACAATCAACGGAAACATTGCATCGAGCATACACTCAAGCATTTGTATATCAGCAAAATGAAGACTATGTAGCAGGTACAGTAAACTAGCCATAACTAGAGATTTACAAATCCAATTGACATGCAACAAGACAATCTAGAAAGCTTATGAAATTGTATACAATTCATTTTCAGACCTCCAAGCATGATTCAACACTTTACCTAGTCGAATTCATAAATCAACAGAACTCTATCCTTACAAGGCAAAGAGTAGGTAAAACTGGAACCTAACTTTAAACAGCTGTAGTTTCTAAACTACTAGGCCAAATGCCCTCAAATTTTGATAGGAGCTAGATACATAAATTATCTACAACTCTTGTATTCATCTGAATCACAGAAAACCAAAATATCATGGGGAGCTTTCTAAAGTCCCCAGATCTATCCAGAGGGACATAATGCAAACGAAATAATTAGTAACTCATGATGTAAACATATAATTGGACAAAACTAAATCTACTCACATGTCACACATATTACAAGAACACCAGAAAGTAGGGTGTTCATTCCAAAAACATTTCCTCTAATACCTTTCTTAATTTATTTAATTAATTAGAGGAAATAGTAAAGATATATGAAAACTACACCATTAAATCTACAAAAATTGCAGTAGACACTACATACCCTAAGTAGACTACCATAAAAATTTCACACCATTTTAGTAAGTACAACAGCCTACACAAAAATGGTAAGGCAGAATGGCTCAAAATGGCATAATTAGGAAACCTTAGTGAAAAGTGTCAAGCAATAGATTTCATATTTTTCCTAGCATCCTTAAGGTACTAAGATACTACCTACCAAGTTTCATGGCCATAGGATTCAGAGATAATTTACAAAAATTCACACAAGTATCTACCCATGATAAAAGGAAAATCTATAGCTCAAAAACTACACATGCAATGTCTCTCAAATTTTAACCAGAGCTTCTACTAAGCAATACTAGCTTACCCACAAAATTTCACAATTTTTGGATCACAGAAACTCAAGATATGATTTAAACAAGTTTGCATGCATTCAAAAACACTTTTCAAGTTCCTATTTAATTCATCCAAAATTTCTACATAAAGTGCTCAAGACATATTTTTCTTAAATACTAGACCTAACTGTGAGTCTAACAAAATTGGAAGTACTCAATTTGGATCTACCAATTTGGAGTTACAAGATTTACAAAACTAGCACTAAAAACTGGAATTTTTGAACTATCTTCTCAAACTCAGTCACTGACGTGGGGGACCCGGTTGTCAGCCGGACCCACCGGTCAGCGAGACAAAACAGAGGAGGCGGCGCTTGATGGCGCGGCGGTGGTCTTGCTCACCGATGGCGGCTCCTCCGGTGAAAGCGATGGCACCGGTGTGCTCGCCTCGATGAACCACATCTAGCCATTTCCTACACGCAACCCCTACCGAACCCTAGGTATGTTGGCCATGGCGCACGACGGCTCGGCCATGGCGCTTGGTGGAGCTCTAGCTAAGTACGGCGCCCAATGCCCGGTTAAGATGCTCGTAGGCCTCCTGGGATCACGGCGGACCTATCTATGCTACCGCTATAGGCTGAGGTGAAGTGCTCGAGCGTGGCCACGGGAGGTCACCGGCAGCGACCATGGCGCGATGGTGCGCGGCCGTGTTCCGGCTCGGCCGAACTGGCTTCACCGGTAACATCAACGCTAGAGCAACTACACGTGCTAGGGAAGATGGAACGAAGGCGAGGGAAGAAGGAGTGGTGCGGTGATGCTCTGGCCACGATGAATCGCAACACCGGCGAGGTCCGGCCATGGCTACAGTGTCGGAAATAGGCCAAGGGACCTCACCTAAGGTCGATTTGATGCTACAAGTCAGTGGAGATGATGGAGCTAAGCAATGCAAAGCTTCCAGCAAGCTAGAGCGAGGTAGAAGGCGATGGCGAGCGCTCTCTACATCGACAGAGCTGCTCGGCGGGACAATGGCAGGCGGTGGCTCCGCTTCGGCGCTTCTGGCGAGTAGAAGAAGTAAAGGAGGAGGCAGAGCGCGTGCGGAGGGCACCAGGGCATTCGCCACTTCAAGCTGGCTTGCGCGTGGCGTGGTCAGGATGAGCCAGGCGCGTGGCAGCCATGCGGCGGCCATCACCTGATCTTGGTCGGCCATGACCGGTCTGAAGCTTGCGTTTCAGAGTTCATCGAGTCCGACGTGATAGGGCAAGTTTAACACCGATTAGCTCCTGAACCGTGATGAGTTAGAGGAAACAATGAACATGATAGTTGTAGAGCTATAGTAGGGCTTCAACTTTGATTAAGAAATCAACAACCAGATCTCCATGGATCAAGAGTTACATCAAGCCAAAGTTGGCCCATTCAAACTGAAATTGCATTTAGGACTTAGCAAAATTTTCAAGTGTTGAATCCACCTTCAAAACTGACTTGTGGGTCCTTTTTGAACATATTGTGCACATTTTCATGACTCGGCTTCTAAACAAAGTTTGTTCCTTATAAAATTTTCCACAACTTTGTTTTAGGTTGCTCAGACATGCAAACATCCTAAGCCACACTTTTTAAATAGTCAAACAAAAGGGTTCAGGGGTCAAATTTGGTCAAACCATGACTTGGGAACCTAATTAGTCAAAGTGACCAACATGAACAATGTTCCAAATGACATCCTAAGTATAACTAAGGTTCTTAGGAGAATAATTGGCCACACCATACATTGGTCACACAAGAATCAGGCATCACAGGCATTGAAACATGGAAGAACAAGTGAAGTGTTACCTTTGTTTCAAGGCCATGTTTCATATGTTTCATGAGTGTGTTGCATAGAACTAACTAACCTAGTTTCACTAAGGGAGTGGCACATGTTGCACTTAAGTGTTGCACACTTTACATTTCATAAAAGTAAGGAGTATGATCAACTCTTATCCTGACTAGTAGTGACTTTTTAGCCATTAACCTATCAACTACATTAGCACCTCTACTAAGCAATCATTTTATTAGGGTGCACACATTAATAACCATATCAGGTATTCATTGTGGCAACCTTATCATCATCATCCATTTAACCATATCGTTAAATTAATTGAATCTACGTTGCCGCTGCTCAGTCAAGTTCTCACTATCCGGGAGAGACGGTGATTCGAATCGATTCCTATCTAACTGGAGGGGTATTCCTAAACACAAACCCTGCTTCCCCCGTCAGAGTCGCAACAAGTCACCTTTGGTACAATTCAGGAGTCGCGGGTCCGAACAGATCGGCATTCTCAAAGAACCACTCTACCAAGGTTGTTCGGGACTCTAACCCACCTTGGACTTATGCCAATGGCTCTCCGCACATCCTTACTACCTCCAGAGTACCGCCACTGCTCGTGTTCCTGGCCTAAATCGAGCTACTAGGCTTCGCAGTCAGAACGACTTATCCGGCCAGCTAAGTGTTAGGCTGCGTTCAACATGACATGAGGACGTACAGCGTATCGGTCCTTAAACGACACAGATGGAGTCACTATGTTCGAAACCTACACAAGACCCCGCCCGGTCTTAATTCATTATTCACATGGTTCTTTTCCATGATAGCAAATATAGCCAACCGTGATCCACCTCATCCTAAAGCTCGCAGGTGATAGGAAATCACCTAACTTCTACCGCACTAAGCATGGCTAAGCATTTAACCCGTTCCTGAACTTAAATAGGATTCCAGTGCGATATCTGGACAAGGAAGGATATATAATGCAGCAATTGGTTCCAACCAATTCCTATACTTAATGCATCATCAACAATAAAAGATACTCAATGTATTTGTAAAAACATGGGAGGCTTAATATGCTCCGGGGCTTGCCTTTTAGGAACGAGGAAGGCTGGTGGTCAGGGCACTCGGGCAATTCCTCTGCGGCGACCGCTTCGTCGGTTTCCTGCACCTCGGGTTCCTCCTCCTGGTTGGCTCCCTCGAACTCCAGCAACATCACTCCCTCCGGCACACCTATTGCATGAATGCGCAAGATAAATATCATGGATGCACATGAACGAATGTTAGGGATGCTCGGGGAATGCACATGTTCGCTGTAGTTTGCATATTCCAACTTAAGCCCTATTCAAATCACTTTACTTACCAAGTTTATACAACCTAATGTATAATTGCTCATCTTCAGTTAATGACCTAGCACCTGCACCTAAGCATATTCTCAAGTTAGGCTAACCCCTAACAATCAACGGAAACATTGCATCGAGCATACACTCAAGCATTTGTATATCAGCAAAATGAAGACTATGTAGCGGTATAGTAAACTAGCCATAACTAGAGATTTACAAATCCAATTGACATGCAACAAGACAATCTGGAAAGCTTATGAAATTGTATACAATTCATTTTCAGACCTCCAAGCAATGATTCAATACTTTACCAAGTTCGAATTCATCAATCAACAGAACTCTGTCCTTACAAGGCAGAGAGTAAGTAAAAACTGGAACCTAACTTTAAACAGCTGTAGTTTCTAAACTACTAGGCCAAATGCCCTCAAATTTTGACAGGAGCTAGATACATAAATTATCTACAACTCTTGTATTCATCTGAATCATAGAAAACCAAAATATCATGGGGAGCTTTCTAAAGTCCCCAGATCTGTCCTAGAGGGACATAATGCAAACGAAATAATTAGTAACTCATGATGTAAACATATAATTGGACAAAACTAAATCTACTCACATGTCACACATATTACAAGAACACCAGAAAGTAGGGTGTTCATTCCCAAAACATTTCCTCTAATACCTTTCTTAATTTATTTAATTAATTAGAGGAAATAGTAAACATATATGAAAACTACTACCATTAAATCTACAAAAATTACAGTAGACACTACATGCCCTAAGTAGACTACCATAAAAATTTCACACCATTTTAGTAAGTACAACAGCCTACACAAAAATGGTAAGGTCAGAATGGCTCAAAATGGCATAATTAGGAAACCTTAGTGAAAAGTGTCAAGCAACATATTTCATATTTTTCCTAGCATCCTTAAGGTACTAAGATACTACCTACCAAGTTTCATGGCCATAGGATTCATAGATAATTTACAAAAATTCACACAAGTATCTACCCATGATAAAAGGAAAATCTATAGCTCAAAAACTACACATGCAATGTCTCTCAAATTTTAACCAGAGCTTCTACTAAGCAATACTAGCTTACCCACAAAATTTCACAATTTTTGGATCACAGAAACTCAAGATATGATTTAAACAAGTTTGCATGCATTCAAAAACACTTTTCAAGTTCCTATTTAATTCATCCAAAATTTCTACATAAAGTGCTCAAGACATATTTTTCTTAAATACTAGACCTAACTGTGAGTCTAACAAAATTGGAAGTACTCAATTTGGATCTACCAATTTGGAGTTACAAAATTTACAAAACAGCACTAAAAACTAGAATTTTTGAACTATCTTCTCAAACTCAGTCACTGACGTGGGGGACCCGGTTGTCAGCCGGACCCACCGGTCAAGCGAGACAAAACAGAGGAGGCGGCGTTTGATGGCGCGGCGGTGGTCTTGCTCGCCGACTGGCGGCTCCTCCAGGCGAAAGCGACGGCATCGGTGTGCTCGCCTCGACGAACCGCATCTAGCCATGTCCTACACGCAACTCCTACCGAACCCTAGGTATGTCGGCCATGGCGCACGGCGGCTCGGCCATGGCGCATGGCAGAGCTCCAGCGAAGTACGGTGCCCAATGCCCTGTTAAGATGCTCGTAGGCCTCCTGGGATCATGGCGGACCTATCTATGCTACCGCTATAGGCTGAGGTGAAGTGCTCGAGCGTGGCCACTGGGAGGTCACCGGCGGCGACCATGGCGCAACGGTGCGCGGCCGTGTTCGGCTCGGTCGGACTGGCTTCATCGATAACATCAACTGCTAGAGCAACTACACATGCTAGGGAAGATGAAACGAAGGCGAGGGAAGGAGTGGTGCAGGTGATGCTCTGGCCACGACAATCGCAACACCGGCGAGGTCCGGCCATGGCTACGGTGTCGGAAATAGGCCAAGGGACCTCACCTAAGGTCGATTTGACGCTACAAGTCGGTGGAGATGATGGAGCTAAGCAATGCGAAGCTTCCGACAAGCTAGAGTGAGGTAGAAGGCGATGGCAAGCACTCTCTGCGTCGGCGGAGCTGCTCGGCGGGACAATGGGGGGCGGTGGCTCTGCTTTGGCGCTTCTGGCGAGCAGAAGAAGTGAAGGAGGAGGCAGAGCGCGTGCGGAGGGCACCAGGGCGTTCGCCACTTCAAGCTGGCCAGCGTGCAGCGCGGTCAGGATGAGCCGGGCACGTGGTAGCCACGCCGCGGCCATCACCTGATCTCGGTCGGCCATGACCAGTCTGAAGCTCGCGTTTCAGAGTTCATCGAGTCCGACTGACAAGGCAAGTTTAACACCGATTAGCTCCTAAACCGTGACGAGTTAGAGGAAACAATGAACATGATAGTTGTAGAGCTATAGTAGGGCTTCAACTTTGATTTAGAAATCAACAGCCAGATCTCCATGGATCAAGAGTTACATCAATCCAAAGTTGGCCCATTCAAACTGAAATTGCATTTAGGACTTAGCAAAATTTTCAAGTGTTGAATCCACCTTCAAAACTGACTTGTGGGTCCTTTTTATACATGTTGTGCACATTTTCATGACTCGGCTTCTAAACAAAGTTTGTTCCTTATAAAATTTTCCACAACTTTGTTTTAGGTTGCTCAGACATGCAAACATCCTAAGCCATACTTTTTAAACAGTCAAAGAAAAGGGTTCAGGGGTCAAATTTGGTCAAACCATGACTTGGGAACCTAATTAGTCAAAGTGACCAACATGAACAATGTTCCAAATGACATCCTAAGTATAACTAAGGTTCTTAGGAGAATAATTGGCCACACCATACATTGGTCACATGAGAATCAGGCATCACAGGCATTGAAACATGGAAGAACAAGTGAAGTGTTACCTTTGTTTCAAGGCCATGTTTCATATGTTTCATGAGTGTGTTGCATAGAACTAACTAACCTAGTTTCACTAAGGGAGTGGCACATGTTGCACTTAAGTGTTGCACACTTTACATTTCATAAAAGAAACAACACACATGAAATATACAACATGTTGCAATGTTTCGAAATCATGTTTCATGTGATATAAGTTCACGAATGGATGCATGATGCTCATGTTCATGAAATGCAGTGCAAATATGGAAGCTAAACACCTGGGGTGTTACAGCCCTCCCCCTTATAAAAATCTCGTCCCAAGATTTGAAAAGTGTACCATTGTTGATAGAATTCCTTATAACCATCCCTCAAATAATCTTCCCTTTCCCACGTTGCATCACGTTCACTACCCTGATTGCTCCACATGACTTTGTAGAACTTGACTACCCGACTCCGAGTCACTCGCTCACGAGTGTCAATCACTCGAACCGGCTTTTCTTCGAAGGTCAAATCAGATTTTAACTCGATATCCCCCAATAGAACTCTCTCTTCAGGGACGCGAAGACATTTCTTCAATTGGGATACATGAAAGACATTGAAGATAGCACTCATCTCAGGAGGTAATTGAATCTTGTACACCACCTTACCACTTTGTCCAATGATTTCAAACAGACCAATATATCTCGGCGCAAGCTTTCGCTTCACACCAAAGCATTGGACACTTTTATAGGTGAGACTTTTAGATAAATGAAGTCTCCAACTTCAAACTCAATAGGTTTTCTTCATCGATCAACATAACTTTTCTGCCTAGCTTGAGCTACGGCCATGTGGGTTTGGATAGTATGGACTTGTTCTTCGGCTTCTTGAACAAAATCAATTCCATAATATCTCCTTTCACCGGCTTCTACCTAGTTCAACGGGGTTCTACACTTCCGGTCCATACAAAGCTTCAAACGGTGCCATCTTTATGCTCTCTTGATAACTATTATTGTACGAGAATTCAGCTAGGGGTAACCATTTTTCCCATGAGCCCTTAGCCGAGATGACACATGCTCTCAACATATCTTCTAAGATTTGATTCACTCGTTCAGTTTGCCCATTGGTTTGCGGATGATAGGCAGAACTTCTTACGAGCTTAGTCCCTAATAATCCATGTAAGTGCTCCCAAAAGCGAGCAGTGAACTGTGGTCCTCTATCTGAGACAATAGTACGAGGGATCCCATGAAGTCGGACTATCTGGTTGAAGTACAACTCCGCATAGTCGGTTGGACGAAAATCTATGCGGACCAGAATAAAGTGTGCCGACTTGGTCAGTCGGTCCACAATTACCCAAATTGAGTTAAAATTCCTCTGCGTAGTAGGGAGTCCAACTATAAAATCCATACTTATCTCTTCCCATTTCCAACCTAGAATAGAGAGTGGCTGAAGTAATCCAGCTTTCATGTGTATAGCCTTGACCCGACAACAAGTGTCACACCTAGCCACATAAGCGGCTATCTCTTTCTTCATTTTGGTCCACCAAAATCGAGGCTTCAAATCATGATACATTTTACTACTACCAGGATGAATAGATAATTTAGAGGAATGAGCTTCGGATATGATTTGGTTTCTAAGCTCTCTATCCTTCAGAACTACCAACCTATCCTTGAACCATAACACGCCTTCCTTATCTACTCGAAAATGTTTGGTTTCTTGCTCTTTCATCTTGCGCTTGATGTGAAACACACCATGCATCTAGTCTTCTGTAGCTCGATAATTCAACTCTGTAGAGTACAACTGACAGTGATGTTGTGAAGGACTGCAGGATGAAGGAGCTTTGACAAATGGACATCACTCTCAATCAATGAGTGGCAATGAGACTTTCTGCTTAAGGCATCCAGCGATGACATTTGCCTTGCCAGGGTGATAGTGCACTTGGAGGTTATAATCCTTGATCAACTCGAGCCATCTTCTCTGATGCATATTTAACTCTGGTTGAGTGAAGATGTACTTGAGACTTTTATGATCAGTGTAGATGTTGCACACATTGCCAAGTAGATAATGTCTCCAGGCCTTCAAAGCATGAACAACTGCAGCGAGTTCCAAGTCACGCGTGGGATAATTCACCTCATGCTTCCGAAGTTGGCGAGAGGTATAAGCAATGACTCTACCCTCTTGCATAAGAACACCTCCTAACCCAATACCTGATGCATCACAGAACACATCAAAAGGTTTCTCGATATCCGGTTGTGCCAAAACCGGAGCCGATGTTAGAAGAGTTCGCAGGGTATGGAAAGCCGTATCACACTCGGAAGTCCAGACAAACTTCATGTCTTTTTGCAGCAATCGAGTCATAGGCTTGGCTATTTTAGAGAAATCCGGATGAAGCGACGATAATAGCCAGCCAACCCCAGAAAACTCCGAACCTCGTGCACCGAGATTGGAGCCTTCCAGTTCAACACTTCTTGCACCTTGGTGGGATCCACCATAATTCCACCATCGAACAACACGTGTCCAAGAAAAGGTACCTCACGAAGCCAGAATTCACATTTGCTGAACTTTGCATACAGCTGGTGTTCTCGCAATCTAGTGAGAACCACCCATAAATGTTCAATGTGATCTTCTTCATTCTCAGAATAGACCAGGATATCATCTATAAATACCACCACAAATTTGTCCAACTCGGGCATAAACACCGAATTCATCAGATACATAAAATGTGCGGGGGCATTGGTCAATCCAAAAGACATAACCAGGTACTCATATAGACCATATCTTGTAGAGAATGCTGTTTTTGGGACATCCTCAGGCCAAATTTTGATTTGATGATACCCAGATCTCAAATCAATCTTGGAAAAGACTTTTGCCTTAGACAACTGATCAAATAAGATATCTATGCATGGCAGAGGGTACTTATTCTTGATTGTAACTGCATTCAAGGGTCTATAATCTACACACATGCATAGAGATTGATCCTTCTTCTTCATAAAGATGGCTGGGCACCCCCACAGGAGATGAACTAGGGCGGATAAGGCCTTTCTTTAGCAGTTCATTCAACTAGGGTCTTAAGTTCGGCTAGTTCATTAGGAGGCATTCTATATGGCCTTCTAGAGATGGGAGCTGTACCAGGAAGCAACTCTATCTTGAATTCTACTTCTCGATCCAGGGGCAATCCAGGCAAATCATCGGGGAAAACATCCAGGAAAGTCACACACGACGGGGATATCTGCCAGAGACTTTGCTTGCACCGCATTGGTTGTGCAAGAAAGATTGATGTCCCTGGGTAACTGTACTAGAAAACCCTCCTGATTACTAGGATCTCTGAGCATAACTACCCTAGTCGATGTATCAATAAGCACTCCATGACGGCTCATCCAATTCATTCCCAATATCACATCGATACCTAGCCCCGGTAAAACTACCAGATCAACCTGATAACTTCGCCCCTCTATCACAAATTGTACATCCCCAACTACCAGCTTGGTTGGGATAATACCACTGGCAGCCCTAATACAATAACCCTCACCCTCAACAGTATATGTTTTCTGCATAAACTTGGATGCAAATGATGGACTAATGAAGGAATGCGAAGCACCTAAATCAAATAGTACAACTGCGGGGTGTTGGTCAATCAGGAACTTACCGACAGTCACTACCTCTCCTGAAGGAATCTCAGTAATATTAGTGTGGTTCACTTGTCCCTGACGGCCACCCTAGGTAATTATTCTTCTTAGGGTAAGGGCACTCCCTTGCCCAGTGGCCTGTCTTGTTGCAGTTCCAGCACGGCATGTTGCTTGGTGGAGCCCTGGAACTGCCCTGACTGGTCGTGCCCTTGGGAAGAGCAACTGTAAATGCCTTGTGAAACCCAGTCTTGGCGGGATTCTTCTTCTACGGTGGGTGAAACTTGGCGGCTAACGCTGGAGGACGGAATGGAGCCCTTTGTGCGATGGGAGCCTTAGATTGTGAGGCACCCGCCTCATAGGCCCTCTTATGACTTTTCGAAGCCACATATACAGCATTGTTGTTCTCTTGCGATAAGGCATCACTCACAAACTCATTAAAATGAGCACACTTGCAATTTCCCATGGTCTTCATCAGTTTGGGGCTAAGTCCCCTGCTTGAAGCTAGCAATCTTCTTAGCATCGGTGTCCACAAACTCGATAGCGTACCTTGCAAGGTTGTTGAAAGCTTGTAGGTATTCATTCAGACTCTTGTTCCCCTGAGTCAGCTTTATGAACTCTAGTATGCTTGATCGCCATGAGACCAGGAGGAATGTAATTTCCCCTGAAAGCAGACTTGAACTGATCCCAAGTGATTTGGGCATTAGCAGGCATAGTGGACCGATGATGACTCCACCAGATGCCAGCAGGCCCATGCAGTTGGTGCGATGCGTACTCAGTTTTTAGCACCTCAGTCAAGCGGAGCAGACGGAACTTCTGCTCAAGAGTATTCAACCACTCATCAGCTTGTAGAGGCTCCTCAGCCTCCTTGAAGATTGGGGGTTTCAGTGTCAAGGAAATCCTTGAAATCACTGTATTGATTTGGATCCGGTCCTTGGCGTGGACCACGTCCATCATGATTCGCAATCGTACGGAGGGCCTCGGCCATAGTGTGCTGTCCTTCCGCAAGCATTGCTATTAGTTCCGTTGGTGTGGGTGGTGGTGGCGGAAGGTCATCATCATCACTCGCACCGGTGGAACTGAGTACGAGGCATCTGCACAATGCGCAACCAGTAATTATTGATGATGTCAGCACATTGGAGAGGAACAATATAATCGTGCCAAACTGTATTTACTGACGAGAATGAAAACTTCATACAATAACAGAGGCAATAATTCATTCTCCAATCACCACATCATCAAGTAGATTACTAGCGCCATACGCAGTGCATTCCAACATGACAAGTTTTAAACTTCACCATTACGATACGCATCCCGAAGGGAGCGAATTAAAGTACATTACAAGTATGACTGCAAAAGCTTAACTAGTGAGACTTGCTAACGAACTACTCGTCGAAGTGATCACTGTCCACATCGGAGACACCTAGGACTTCTTCTGGGTATTCCTCTTCTTCTAACTCTAAAGAAGCATCTCTATGATGGGTCACACGATCCAATTCTTGTGCAGCCTCATCGCTCTCAATAGTGAGGTTCATCAGCTGGTTATGAAGCTCGTCTCTCTCGCGTGCGGTTTGACCCCACTGTTGCAGACGATAATTTGCAATACCGCGAATCTCCTCAACTTCATGCTGAGAGATTGCACTTTATACTTGGGATAAGCAATTATAAGGGAGGGAGTAATGCAATATGAATGTCATGAGTGAATATGATGCATGCTCGTTCCGTACGTCCTCACAAACCTAAGAAAATTTAAGCTTTAGCGGAATATACGGTGGCATACATACGTTCTCTCAATTAGCGGTAACTAGTCGATCTACACGGTGCGTTGTTAGCGTACCTGCAGAAAAACTTCATTGCAGCCCAACCCAACAAGATATAATGCTAATTACACAAGTAGTACTAAGATACTCTCCATATATACATCCCCCGATATATATACTTCGGTATCCAAACTACCCGACAAATGTACCCACAATTAAGTACCTTCATATATACATGTATGCAACATGTAAATACTCTAGTAACCACAACTAGCTCTCCCCTAGACCGACTGTTGGACGGTCATGCTCTCGCAACTCACACTTACCTTAGTGTAGAGGCAATTGATCCATACATTACCATTCTAACGAATGGCACCCATGCAATATCACGCCGCATGGACGACGAAATAGAAACAATCAATTTCCCCCAAGTTAGTAATTATATATAAGCCACCTAGAAGTTCTTAAGTGGGCTATAAGGGATGTGATCACTAGTATACCATAAAAATTTTGATTTTTGAACACTTATATATAACTATAAGTTTGAAAACCATTTTAACAACAAAAGCTTTTGTTTTAAATAGCTGTAAGACATGTTTAATGTTGAATCTAGCTCTGATACCAGCTGTCACAGAACCGACCAATTTATAAGAGCACAAGTACAAAAACAATCGCCGAAACGATCAAATTCTCGAACTTGAGCCCATATAAACCCGGTAGTCAACCAAAATCTCGAAGGATTTCAAACCAACTTGCATACAACCAAGATCACAGTAATTCAACATAACATATCGTACGTTACAACATTTTGCAGACGTTCGCAATTAGATTACATCATCACAGAGTCATCGTTATTACAAAACAAGTCTTGTAAACATGTGGAAGCAAATAGTTTAACTCACACACCGAGTTCAATTACACATACTGGCTTGCTGATCACGGCCCGCAAAAGCATTCAGATAAGAGAACAGAGATCATGCCCATGATCTAGTCTTCGTCACCCGCCGGGTGGAGACAATACTTACAGAATCCCTGATATAGAAGGTCATCTGCAATAAGAGGGAATAAACCCTGAGTACGAGAATGTACTCAGCTAGACTTACCCATCGAAAACCAAACAAATGACACCAAGGATTATGCATAGCTTCATGTAGTGGAGCTGGCTGACACTTTCTTTTTGTAGAAAAGCATAAGGAGTATGATCAACTCTTATCCTGACTAGCAGTGACTTTTTAGCCATTAACCTGTCAACTACATTAGCACCTATACTAAGCAATCATTTTATTAGGGTGCAGACATTAATAACCATATCAGGTATTCATTGTGGCAACCTTATCATCATCATCCATTTAACCATATCATTAAATTAATTGAATCTACGTTGCCGCTGCTCAGTCAAGTTCTCACTATCCGGGAGAGACGGCGATTCGAATCGATTCCTATCCAGCTGGAGGGGTATTCCTAAACACAAACCCTGCTTCCCTCGTCAGGGTCGCAACAAGTCACCTTTGGTACAATTCAGGAGTCGCGGGTCTGAACAGATCGGCATTCTCAAAGAACCACTCTGCCAAGGTTGTTCGGGACTCTAACCCGCCTTGGACTTATGCCAATGGCTCTCCGCACATCCTTACTACCTCTAGAGTACCGCCACTGCTCGTGTTCCTAGCCTAAATCGAGCTACTAGGCTTCACGGTCGGAACGACTTATCTGGCCAGCTAAGTGTTAGGCTGCGTTCAACATGACATGAGGACGTACAGCGTATCGGTCCTTAAACGACACAGATGGAGTCACTATGTTCAAACCTACACAAGACCCCGCCGGTCTTAATTCATTATTCACATGGTTCTTTTCCACGATAGCAAATATAGCCAACCGTGATCCACCTCATCCTAAAGCTCGCAGGTGACAGGAAATCACCTGACTTCTACCGCACTAAGCATGGCTAAGCATTTAACCCGTTCCTGAACTTAAATAGGATTCCAGTGCGATATCTGGACAAGGAAGGATATATAATGCAGCAATTGGTTCCAACCAATTTCTATACTTAATGCATCATCAACAATAAAAGATACTCAATGTATTTGTAAAAACATGGGAGGCTTAATATGCTCTGGGGCTTGCCTTTTAGGAACGAGGAAGGCTGGTGGTCAGGGCACTCGGGCAATTCCTCCGCGGCGACCGCTTCGTCGGTTTCCTGCACCTCGGGTTCCTCCTCCTGGTTGGCTCCCTCGAACTCCAGCAACGTCACTCCCTCTGGCACACCTATTGCATGAATGCGCAAGATAAATATCATGGATGCACATGAACGAATGTCAGGGATGCTCGGGGAATGCACATGTTCGCTGTAGTTTGCATATTCCAACTTAAGCCCTATTCAAATCACTTTACTTACCAAGTTTATACAACCTAATGTATAATTGCTCATCTTCAGTTAATGACCTAGCACCTGCACCTAAGCATATTCTCAAGTTAGGCTAACCCCTAACAATCAACGAGAACATTGCATCGAGCATACACTCAAGCATTTGTATATCAGCAAAATGAAGACTATGTAGCGGTACAGTAAACTAGCCATAACTAGAGATTTACAAATCCAATTGACATGCAACAAGACAATCTGGAAAGCTTATGAAATTGTATACAATTCATTTTCAGACCTCCAAGCATGATTCAACACTTTACCTAGTCGAATTCATAAATCAACAGAACTCTGTCCTTACAAGGCAAAGAGTAGGTAAAACTGGAACCTAACTTTAAACAGCTGTAGTTTCTAAACTACTGGGCCAAATGCCCTCAAATTTTGACAGGAGCTAGATACATAAATTATCTACAACTCTTGTATTCATCTGAATCACAGAAAACCAAAATATCATGGGGAGCTTTCTAAAGTCCCCAGATCTAGTCCAGAGGGACATAATGCAAACGAAATAATTAGTAACTCATGATGTAAACATATAATTGGACAAAACTAAATCTACTCACATGTCACACATATTACAAGAACACCAAAAAGTAGGGTGTTCATTCCAAAAACATTTCCTCTAATACCTTTCTTAATTTATTTAATTAATTAGAGGAAATAGTAAACATATATGAAAACTACACCATTAAATCTACAAAAATTAGCAGTAGACACTACATACCCTAAGTAGACTACCATAAAAATTTCACACCATTTTAGTAAGTACAACAGCCTACACAAAAATGGTAAGGCAGAATGGCTCAAAATGGCATAATTAGGAAACCTTAGTGAAAAGTGTCAAGCAACAGATTTCATATTTTTCCTAGCATCCTTAAGGTACTAAGATACTACCTACCAAGTTTCATGGCCATAGGATTCAGAGATAATTTACAAAAATTCACACAAGTATCTACCCATGATAAAAGGAAAATCTATAGCTCAAAAACTACACATGCAATGTCTCTCAAATTTTAACCAGAGCTTCTACTAAGCAATACTAGCTTACCCACAAAATTTCACAATTTTTGGATCACAGAAACTCAAGATATGATTTAAACAAGTTTGCATGCATTCAAAAACACTTTTCAAGTTCCTATTTAATTCATCCAAAATTTCTACATAAAGTGCTCAAGACATATTTTTCTTAAATACTAGACCTAACTGTGAGTCTAACAAAATTGGAAGTACTCAATTTGGATCTACCAATTTGGAGTTACAAAATTTACAAAACTAGCACTAAAAACTGGAATTTTTGAACTATCTTCTCAAACTCAGTCACTGACGTGGGGGACCCGGTTGTCAGCCGGACCCACCGGTCAGCGAGACAAAACAGAGGAGGCGGCGCTTGATGGCGCGGCGGTGGTCTTGCTCACCGATGGCGGCTCCTCCGGTGAAAGCGATGGCACCGGTGTGCTCGCCTCGATGAACCACATCTAGCCATTTCCTACACGCAACCCCTACCGAACCCTAGGTATGTTGGCCATGGCGCACGACGGCTCGGCCATGGCGCTTGGTGGAGCTCTAGCTAAGTACGGCGCCCAATGCCCGGTTAAGATGCTCGTAGGCCTCCTGGGATCACGGCGGACCTATCTATGCTACCGCTATAGGCTGAGGTGAAGTGCTCGAGCGTGGCCACGGGAGGTCACCGGCAGCGACCATGGCGCGATGGTGCGCGGCCGTGTTCCGGCTCGGCCGAACTGGCTTCACCGGTAACATCAACGCTAGAGCAACTACACGTGCTAGGGAAGATGGAACGAAGGCGAGGGAAGAAGGAGTGGTGCGGTGATGCTCTGGCCACGATGAATCGCAACACCGGCGAGGTCCGGCCATGGCTACAGTGTCGGAAATAGGCCAAGGGACCTCACCTAAGGTCGATTTGATGCTACAAGTCGGTGGAGATGATGGAGCTAAGCAATGCGAAGCTTCCAGCAAGCTGGAGCAAGGTAGAAGGCGATGGCGAGCGCTCTCTGCATTGGCGGAGCTGCTCGGTGGGACAATGGCGGGCGGTGGCTCCGCTTCGGCGCTTCTGGCGAGCAGAAGAAGTGAAGGAGGAGGCAGAGCGCGTGCGGAGGGCACCAGGGCGTTCGCCACTTCAAGCCGGCCAGCGCGTGGCATGGTCAGGATGAGCCAGGCGCGTGGCAGCCATGTGGCGGCCATCACCTGATCTTGGTCGGCCATGACCGGTCTGAAGCTTGCGTTTCAGAGTTCATCGAGTCCGACTGACAGGGCAAGTTTAACACCGATTAGCTCCTGAACCGTGATGAGTTAGAGGAAACAATGAACATGATAGTTGTAGAGCTATAGTAGGGCTTCAACTTTGATTCAGAAATCAATAGCCAGATCTCCATGGATCAAGAGTTACATCAAGCCAAAGTTGGCCCATTCAAACTGAAATTGTATTTAGGACTTAGCAAAATTTTCAAGTGTTGAATCCACCTTCAAAACTGACTTGTGGGTCCTTTTTGAACATATTGTGCACATTTTCATGACTCGTCTTCTAAACAAAGTTTGTTCCTTATAAAATTTTCCACAACTTTGTTTTAGGTTGCTCAGACATGCAAACATCCTAAGCCACACTTTTTAAATAGTCAAACAAAAGGGTTCAGGGGTCAAATTTGGTCAAACCATGACTTGGGAACCTAATTAGTCAAAGTGACCAACATGAACAATGTTCCAAATGACATCCTAAGTATAACTAAGGTTCTTAGGAGAATAATTGGCCACACCATACATTGGTCACATGAGAATCAGGCATCACAGGCATTGAAACATGGAAGAACAAGTGAAGTGTTACCTTTGTTTCAAGGCCATGTTTCATATGTTTCATGAGTGTGTTGCATAGAACTAACTAACCTAGTTTCACTAAGGGAGTGGCACATGTTGCACTTAAGTGTTGCACACTTTACATTTCATAAAAGAAACAACACACATGAAATATACAACATGTTGCAATGTTTCGAAATCATGTTTCATGTGATATAAGTTCATGAATGGATGCATGATGCTCATGTTCATGAAATGCAGTGCAAATGTGGAAGCTAAACACCTAGGGTGTTACAGAGGAGGCTCCAGCAATGGGATCTCTAGGTCATTGGTGGGCACCATCTTGGCGTCGGTGACCACACTGGCCATCTGGATGGAGAGGTCGGTGGCTTTAGTGAGGACGAGACTCTCTGTCTCGTAGGCATAGGTGATGGAGAGGTTGGCCCATAGGGCTAGGACTCCTATAGGCGAAGGCATCTTCAGCACCAGATAAAGCATAGTGTGGTATAGCCATGAACTTGGCCAGAGCTGGCCGACCAAGTATGGCATGATAGGAGGTGTTGAAGTCGGCGATGTAGAAGTTGATGTGCTCGATGCGGTAGTTGCTTGCCATGCCAAACTATACTAGTAGGGTGATCTCTCCAAGCGGTTTGGATGCCCTACAAGGTACCACACCCTAGAAGGAGGAGTCAGAGGGTGTGAGATATGTTATCCCGAGGCCCAACTCCTTTAGGGCTCCGGTGTAGAGGAGGTTAGAGCGCTCCCACCGTCGACGAGCAGTTTTCTGAAAAGCACTTTCTGGTTGGTTGCATCAAGGATGAGGGGGAAACGCCCTATGTAGGGGATGTCCACCCATTGGTTGGCCCTGCTGAAGGTGATGGGGACCTCAGACCAGGGGCAATAGTTGGGGTTGGCGGCGGCGTCTTTCGCATTGACGGTGAGCACCTGACGAGCAGTGAGTTTCTGTTCTCTTCTGCTCTTAGTGGAGGCAAGGCCTTTGAAGATGGTGGCGACCACCTTGTTGTGATCCTGGAAGGCATTGTTGTTGCCCCTAGGTGGTCGGCGGCCTCTAGCTCCATCATTGCTATCGTCGTCTGGCTTTTTAGCCTGGAACTTCTTGGCCAAGCTAATGCAATCCTTCATCTTATGCTTGGCATTCTTGTGGATAGGGCATGGGCCGTCAAGGATCTTCTTGTATTGCTCGTCATAGTTATGCTTGGCACGAGGTTCGTCGATAGCGGTGATGATATGGTCTAGTCGGTGGCGGCGATATTGACCAGACTTGGATCCTTCTAGCCAATCACGACCACTATCCCAATGATGATTGCGGTCATCATAGTAGCAGTCGCTATGGCATCAGTCATCGAGGCGATCGTCGCTATGGTGAGTTGGGCGATGAGTGCCCGCATCCTCGTTAAAGCGCCCTTTGGCTTCTTTGGTGTTGGCGTTCTGGTTGGCAATCGTAATCATCTCACCAATCCCCGTGGGCGGCTTGCAGTTGAACTTGGAGCAGAGATCATGGTGATGGAGTCCTTGAATGAAGGCAGTGATGACCTCAGCTTCCATGATGTTGGGAATAGAATTCCTCATCTCGGAAAAGCGTCGGATGTAGCTACGGAGGAGCTCGGATGACTTCTTATAGATGTGGTTCAAATCATGCTTGGTGCTCGGCCGAGTACACATAGCCATGTAGTTGTCGGTGAAGACCTTCTTCAGTTCTTCCTAGGATCCGATGGAGTCTAGGGCAAGGCTCGTGAACCAGTTTTATGGCAGTTGGTGTGAGCATGACAGGAAGATAGTTCGCCATGACACTAATATCTCCTCCGACGGTGTGCATAGCAATGGCATAAGCCTATAGCCACTATGTGGGGTTCATCCTTCCCTTGCAGGGCTCGACCCTAGTGATTTTGAAACCATGGGGCCACTAGAGTGTTCGGAGTGCCCTCATGAATGTCGGGGGCCCTTCAGGGTTGTCAACACTGTGATTTGCAGCATTGCCGGCGTTGAGCGGCTCAAGAGCTGAGTCCAGGTTACCAAAATCTTGCTTGTACTCTTGATGGCGGTGTACTTCTTCTTCATGGCGACCGAAGCGGTGCTTGTCAATACGTCATCGTAAGTCTCAGAGATTATTGAGGTGCACTTGGATGTCCTAGTTGACCTCCTGGTCGTGCTGGTGAAGGTGTTCGATGCGGTTACCCCTAGCTCCCCCTAGAGGGGTTGTCTGTTGTTGCGATGCTGGTCGGTGAAACGACTTGGACGGTGATCAGATCTTGGCGCGACTGATCGGTGAATCAAGCTTATGGAGTATAAAGGTCTCTGATCCTAGTAGATCTCGTTGACCTGGCAGTGCGCCGCTTTAAGCATGGCGGTGACCTAGTGGCCTTTGGTGTTTGTGGGAGCCGGGCGAGCTCATTGGCGGCCATGGCTAGGTTGGCGCTTGGAGTCTTATAGACATCGTGTCCATCAACACAAACAAATTCGTTGTCGAGGTTGCGGTGGAGTTAGCATGGCCTTCGTTGTGAGTCAAGCTGAGCCTCGTCCATTGCAAGGGCAGCCTCATTTGCTTAGCGCTGCGCATGATTGATGTTCCTATTGATGCGAGCGGCGTAGTCCTCCTTGGTTTCCCCTTCCCACGGGGCACCGTCGACGCTGACATTGAAGATTGTGCCACCACAAAAAGGAGGGAGAGGAAGCTGTTCGGCGGTGGTCTTAGTGATAGTCTCCATAGAGCCCTAGGACTCAGAGTCTAGATTCTCCTCCAAGATGGTTTGGAGGGATGCTCCGGAGCATCAGTCGACGTGTAGCATGCTGACAGCCGATGGGAGCTAGTCGGCGATCTAGTCAGCGAAAGGATGGACATCTCCAACCTGGTCGATGAATTTGCCCCATAGGGCCTCTTAATAAGTGGTGACGATGTTGGTGAGCCCAAAGGGTAGGGCCATAACCCCTGGAGTTCCCCAAGCAACCTCCAGTAGATCTAGATCAGAGGGTGGTCAGTGCTAACCTAGAGTGGTCAGAGCCAATTCTATGATGGAGAGGTAATCAACGAGCTTCTAGTCGACCTAATCGATGGATGCGATTAGATCATCGTTGTTGATTTGCCTCCTCTGGTAGCGGGGGAGCAGGCGGCAAGTTGTTAGTGAAGACAACCTCAGAAGTAGTTTAGAGATTGAATCTACAGTCATGGGTGTTGGGGTGATCGGCGCAGTACTGATCTGCACTGGCTCGATGAGCTCTCCGACTCCGTCAGCGTTGATGATCCATGAGATTGATCCAACCATGAAGATCTAGCCAGGCTATGGGAGGGATGAAGAGCCTATGGAACATACCATCTTGTTCAATATAGAAACAGCACACACACCCCTACTTGGCATGCCAACTATCGATAGAATATCATTGTTAGTCCTTCGTGGGGTATCCCATGAAGGTAGATTGATCGGCAGAGATGCATGTAATCGAGAACAAGAAGGCAACAGAGACACATGAGTTAGACAGGTTTAGGCCATCAGTATGATGTAATACCCTACTCCTATGGTCTGTTGGATTATATTGGCTATCGTATCATATTGTGTGAGTTTGGAGGGGGTCCCTGCCCGCCTTATATAGTCTGGGGGGCAGGGTTATAAGTCGGATAGATCTGGAAGATAACCGGAAAGTAATAACAGATTACAGGAATCATAGGATCATACGTATCCTAATAGATCTCATAGTATCTTTAGGATATCTTCTCAGTGTCTTGTGGAAGACATCGAGTAGCATTGTGCCCCGCAAGGCTTCATCTTGTAGACTGGGCCGCCCCTAGGGGCGTAGCCCATGTGGTCTTCCATGGGTATCTAGGGTCATGCCCCACACATAAGCTTAGATAGAACTTGGATCCTCTAAGGTACAAGCCATAGAGAGAGCACTGATAGACCGACGCCTCCTCCAAACTCTTCCCTCACTCTCTATCTCACTATTTCTATTTATAAGACTAGATCCTATAGAGAACTAATCTTCTCTTGATAGTTGGTTTTGATCCTAACGAGGAGAATATGAATTAGGGTTTTAGGATGGCCTCTAGGGAGCGGGTAGGGGTTGCTATATATAGGTTGAGGTGGAGTAGGGGGCAAGGAATCAAGGTGGAGTAGGGGTCAAGGAATCGCCACATCATCGATCCGCGTCAACTCCCCCGATCATCGTTGGATGAAGCAACCTAAAACCACCTTAAAATCAATGGTGTAGATCATAAAGGAGTACGAGGTGGCAGAGGGCAAGCAGGCTCCATGGCAGGCCAGGCAGCCTCCCTAATGGGCTAGTCGGCCCACTATTGTGACCATTTGGCCCAAGCTTCGGCGTGGTGTCTTCTGGAACCTTCTAGAGCGGTCTTTCGCAGTTTTCGTGGGTTGAATCACTTGTTGTTGTTGGTTGGCTTGTTTGGAGTGTATGTCAGTGGTCCCAGGAGCTGTTTCTGGATAAATCCTCCTGTAGTCATGAAATCACCAAAGCACATGGAATTCATTAGTTTAAACCCCTATACTTATGTTTGGTCATGGAATTAAATATAAATGCAGGTTATATTGACATTTTATAATTGGTATTAGTGACCATCAACAAGCTCCCCCAAGCTTAACCTTTGCCAGTCCCTGAGCAAAGCTAAACTCAGTAATGGATCAGGAGTTGCTATAATGTTTTCACGCCTCAAAAGTACACACGCGTTCAATCAAAAATTCTTCTTCAGATTAGAATAAACTGATCTAACTTTCAAACATACCCATATTACCTTCAAGCATGGTGCTTCTTAACCTTCATTTGGGTCTTGAGCAATTGAAAGATAGAACGATCAAGTCAAGCACTATGTCTCAAGTTCTTTGTTTCACCATTGTTCTAGAGTTTTTATAAGTTTTCAAAATAAAACTCAGAGATTCTATTGTATGACACTCTCAAGTCTCTCAATATATGTGGTATTTATGGATCCTCACCAAGGCAATAAAGATGTAATGCCTTTTTCTCTTCCTACCACTAAGGCTTATGTGGAGTTCATAGGTAGGGAGAAAGCTAGAGCATACTTGCTATGCATATATTGTAAAGTCAAACAACGGATCCAAAGAGAGTTGAGTCATACAATCAAATCAAGATGTGCATGTGTGTGGATATATGGTGGATATATATGGTGGCTAATCCTAATTCTACTTTGCTCCTTAAAAGCTTATCTCTCTTTTGAAACTTGGAAACAATTACTAGAGAGCAGGGGCTATCTTATTCATTTCTTTTTGTTCAGGCGGGCATCAAGTACTCATTGTTTTAGATATCTCGGACACTTGTCCATTTTTTCTCAACTTTTTTTCTTTATCTTACCCTTTTTTTATGAATAATTTTTGCATAGCCCCATGCCTCTTTTCTGTAACAAAACTTTAGAGAGATAGAACAAGAACTTGGAGCATTTATTTGGTGGATGGAAAACCTATCGAGCATGTTTTTGTGTTCACTCCCAGTGTAGGAGTAAAATATTTTTGGGTTGATCTAGATGGAAGGCATGTTTTTGCACCTACCCCTAGTGTAGGAGTAGGGCATATGTGGGTGGTGTGTACATGATCTTGATTTTAAGAGCATAACAAACCTCTCATAATGGTCAACAAAGCTCGACAAAACTCAATGCAAAAGCAAGCAGCATATATGTGGAAGTTTTCCTAGCCTAAATAACATGTATGGTTCTAGTGAGAATTTAAGCTTTGTCATACAGGAACTCATCATATAGCATTTTTGTGTTTTTCAAAAGATAAATCTCCAGAACTTTAGTGTCACTTGGAACAAGATAAACAACAGCTCAGACCTTCTCATATCATATCCATCAATTACCTAGACTTAGATCAAGCATATGCTCCCCACGAGTTTCAAGTTCAGAGTAAACCCTTTTGTCAAAACAATCTTAACCAAAACTCAGGAGAATTCAAGGCTGAAAGCTAGGTACTTGAAAGGAATTATAATAGAGCAACCATTCATCATTTCCATTCAAGAGATTATTTTGAGTCCTATTTATTTATTCAACTCTTAAAAATAAATTAAAACAAACTAGACACACCTTTTATTTTGTTTTTAATTTTACTAGATCACACATTATTACTATAGCTATATATATTTATTATAAAGATAACTTTTTATTTTGTTTCATTCATTATTTTCTTAACTATTAACAAGAAACTAAAACTAAAAAGGGAAAGAATACTTACTTGGATACACAGAGGTGGTTCTCCCCCAAACTAGCTCTTTCAGTGAGGGTTCGGTGTTGTAAGTCCTTCGAACTAAACTTCTCCTTGTGAAGTTCATTAATACCTCAGTTTGTTCTGAAGACGAAGATTCTTGTGATGATGCCTCTAATGGTGATGTCACATTTTTCCACCAAACCTGTCTTGGTTTTGAGTTTTGATTTTGGTTTGACAGGTTCAGGACCTTCACTTATAGAAATTGGGGAATCGATTTCCCCACACTTTGCTTAAAGTGTGTCCTGCTATAAAACAAGGTAGAGATCAAGTACATGGGCTCTTTTGGTGGGAAAACACCAACAGAACCAAAACTTTACTTATTCTTCTCTATCCTTAGGCACATTGAACAAGATGAAGTTGATGTTATGTGCTTTATTCAATTATAACATAGGTGGTAAGATCAGAAGGTTGAGCATGAATGTAGTATTTAAGTTCTTTTGGTAGAAAAGATTGAGTTGCTTAACCCATGGAAGGATTGTCTATCTGTGCATAATGTATCAATCTTTACATGATTATGAGGTCAGCTTCCGGAGATAGGATGTGCATTTTTTAGCTCATTTGGTTAAGTTACAAGATCAAGGAAGTGGCGCTAGGAACAAGCTTGAAGAATAAATGTGTTGAGTTAATCAGGTTGGATCAAGTAAATTGTAACTCAAACATATTTTGTTTCTTATTTATGTGCCTACCAGAATCAAGGAAAAGCTTTTTAAATTATGACCATTTACCTTTGGATGTTACCTTTGTCATTGGAGCATGATGCCACCATATGACGAAGGGTAGATGACTCGTGATGGTCATTCTCATTTTGCTTGAAGTTTTCCTTGTTTGGCTAGCCTTGTAGCTTGAGCTATTCATGAGCTTCTTGTCTCCTAGGCTGCACTCCTTCTTTCTTATCCTTTTGTCATGCCATCTTTCTACTCTTTGATCTTATTGGATCTTCTGCCTCACTCATTGTTTTATGCCTACAAAGGATTAGTGGACAACACATACCCGAAGGAATATATAATTTTGAAACACGGGTTGTTTGTCCAGAATTTTGTAGTTTTCATCTATGCTAATGAAAAGATGGTTTTAAGATTACTTTAGCATAGATTTTGTTAATCATGTTATATACAAGCATGGCTCAAGGCAAAGGTAACTTGCAACAGAAGACAAGTGAATGAATTTTGATACTTATAGTTCTTCCATCTATGATGAATGAATTGTGTCTTCTTTGCACAATGTTATTGGAGTTCATCATGTGCCTTGCTTCATCTCCAATTTAAAGTCATCTCATGACTTACCCAAATTGAATTGAGAGTTTCTTGTAGGGGTTAGTCTAACAAAATATCAAGTGTCTACTACAGCATACTTATCGGCTCAAAAATCAACCTAGACACCACGTCTAAATTGATTTAGGAAGGCATTTTGACATAAGCACCACGCTTAATTTAAAAGCCTTTGGAAGTAAAATCAGCACACCTTTTGGTTCAAGAATCAAACTAGACACCGTGTCTAATTTAATTCAAGAAAATAGTTTAAAATAAGCACCATGCCTAATTTAAAATGTGTATGAAAATACTTCAAAACCTACGCATACTACAGTAAACAAAAGTAGCATGAAAGTATTGTTGAGATTTATTCAAATAGAAATGAAAGAGCATGAATGTTGTTTAGCAAATTGAGCATGGCTTAAAGGTAGAGACAACAAAAATTAGCAGCACGACATAAGATTTTTCAGAGAAGTTCATCCCCCAAACTTGAATTTTGCAAGGCAGAATCAAGTTTGGATGGATAGAACTCTCATGTGTGAATGTGATTCAATGTTGCATGATAATTGGTTGGACGTACCTTACGTCGTCATCCTTCATTCTTTTTGCTTCAAACCTAGAATGGTTAATGACAAAAATACCCGAAGGAATATTTTCACAACTATGTTTCTATGCTTATTTCACAAGGGTATCACAACAGAAGGTGAAAACTCATATTATCTCCTAAAAGTGCTTGCTTTAGGACAAAAGCTCGTCCTTGGGAAACCTTCTAATTATGCTCCTAATTCATGAAGTGGTTTCCCCTCCAACACCAATCTTCGTGTACCTATAACACCTCTGGTGTTTTAAACCCTAAAAGATGCCATGTCATCATATGCATTGCACATCATTTTTGTGTTAGTGAAAACTTTGATATGCATTCACTAAAACAAGTTTGTTTTTATGATTATATGTGTTGACTTGTATGGGATGAATCAAGTTCATAACCTTAGTGTTAAATTGGAATTCCGAAAACCCTAATTTCCAGCACATAATGCTACCCTGGAAAAACCTAATTCAAAATCTAAGCACATTTTGGGGTTGAGCTTATAAGGAAAAGTGTAGAGCTTGTCAATGTGTACAAAGTTGGTTTTTAGAGTTTTCAAAGTTGTTTTATAAATTTTGAAGTAATTTGAAAAGGGATAAATTCTTAAAGTGTCCCCTTTTGATTTTAAACTTACATTTTAAAATGTAGACATAATTTGAGTATGGTTATTAAAGCAAAGTTGTAGAACTTTGAATTTGAAATGACTTTTATTTTTGGAGATTTTTGAGTTATCAGACAAATTTGAGAGTAATTTGAGAAATGAAGCGAGTGGCAATTCGGTAAATAGTTGGAACAGTGCAAGCAGGTAGACACCTCACCATCGACAAGCTTCCACTGGCTTCTACATGCACCCGCGGGCACCACCTCCTACTTTGACGTGTCCGCGCTGCCATGGCATGTCAAGCGCACTGCTCACCGCCGTTCTTTGCTCACCTATTAAGTCTGGAGCGCCCTCCAGTCGCTCTTCCTCCTTTCCTCTATTTTTCCCATCAGCGCCGCCTTGCTCTGTTGAGCTCACGCTGGAACTGTCTTGCCCTCCCAGTCTTAGCCAAGCATGTCACCAAGATCGCCATCACCTAGCGCCTCTAGATCACCCACTTGCCCAGTTTCTTTCCCTTTGGTTTGCCCAACGTAACCTCGTCTTCTCCGACCTCGGCAAGGCTCCACCGAGATCAGTTCCACCGTGGACAGGGAGTTTGGGTGGGATTCTTGCTTCAACTTTTGCTATTTCTTGATCTTCATTCTCTCATGATGCTCATGAGCTTGATCGTTGATCGTTTGGTCAGCTGCTTTCCTCAGAACAGAGCTTCACCGTGAGTACACGCCGCCGCCATCGTCTCCAACGTTGATGACTTAGCTCCAACTCACTGTAGCCGTTGTTCTTGAGTGCATTAGCTTTGGGGTGAGCCACTGATCATGCTTGTGCTGTCTTCATAACCTCTACTATGCCGTAGCCATGGGACCACGGGATGCTAGCGGGTTTTGCTCTGCCGTACCGCTATGCGCGTCGCTACCTGCGTTATGGTGTGTCGTTAGTTCAATTGAGTGCTTGGTTAAGTCCGTTAGGAGGTGCTGAGTACGCTGATGACCTTAGTTTCACTGGTGAGGTACTAAATAGCCGAGTGCACATCGGCCGTGCTCTGTTGAGCCGCCATCGTCGCCGGCAAGGTCGCTCTAGTGACCTAGAGCTTCAACCTGTGCCACCGGTGTATGCGCAATGTCAAGGAGATCATGTTGGTCTGAGTCCTGCCGCTGGAGACCTCACTGCTGGTGAGAACGTGCTGGTCAGAGGCTCGCCATCATGCTACTCTCACTGACGAGTGGGACCCCGATGTCAGTGACCGTTTATTTGAAAATGAATTTTTCTATTTTGTAGAAATGATTAAATAGTGTTGTGAATTGTTTATTTTATGTAGAATTAAATAGAGCTCCAAAAATTATGAACATTTTTGTGTGACCTCTATGAGATGTAAACTTTTTAGGAAAAATATTAAATGTTACTTTTTAGTACATTTTGAATGTGATAAAAATTGCTCAAATTAATTAAGAAATGGGATTTCATGATTTTTCTAGGCTTGTATATTTATCCAAAAATTATGAAAATTGTTTTTACACTTAGTTATCATGTGATGAGCCTTCACAAAAATTTTGAGCTCAATTGGAAAAAGTTGATTTATTTCATAATTTTGAATTAATTGTTTTATTAATAAAAACAAATATTAACTCTTAGTGACTTAGGTTTTGTTTGAATTTGGGATTGAGTGATGACCTTGGGTCATAAGCATAAAATGATCCTTGGCATTTAAAGTAAGTGTTTGAGTTTATAAAAAGGTTTAGTTAGTTTTTGGCTTGTAACTATACCACGAAGGAAAGTTGTATTCAAGTTATTAACTTTTGCATTCATCATCAAGCATCATGTTTTATATCTCGCATCATTTTAAACATGGCATTATTACTATGTGTATTGAACGAAAGTGAGAACATGGTAGTCAACCAAGTTGTTGAGGAAGTTAATCCACCTGTTGAGGTTGGGTTTGATATCTGTGGAACATCTCTGGAACATGACTTTTCTGACAATCAAGGCAAGCCTTGGATGCATTTAAACCTACCTTGTGTTTTACAAATTTATATCGCTTTTGCTTTTAAATACTGCATTAAGTGATTAGGAGTTGAGTGGAAACCTAATTGATGCATTACCAACCTTGTTTTTCCATATCAACCTTGTTACCAGTTCTAATTCGAGAAGGTCTAGTTATGCTTAGCCATGCTTAGACAGATAAAAGTTGGGTGATTACCGGTCACCTACGAGGTATAAATGGATTTTTGGATACGATTGGTTATTTATGCTATCATGAGGTATAATCATGTGGAGTAATAAATCTAGACCGGGCGGACACGGTGTATGAGAGCCACAAGACATGGATGTCTTATGAGCGGGTTCTTTCCATCTGTGTCGATTAAGAACCGTCCGTTGTTGAATTGCATGAGGTGAGACTTTGTAGTGCTAGCCACATACTCCGGTAAGCCTTTACTAAGCTATTTTATTACGAGAATAGCTACCCACGCACTAGGAGTGGAGAGATGGCGAGAGTAGCGTGTACCCACATGGCAAATGGGCTGGATTGGTGGAGTACTATATTCTCAGGTGGCGTAGACCCATTCTTGTTTTAGAGGATCTGAGGGTAGGTTGGTATATGTAGGTCAGGGACATGCATATGTCGTGTGGTTGGAAATCCCTAGCTGGTTCTAATCAGTTCAAATCATCGTTGCTCCTTGGTTATGGAGACTCAACTCACTGTTCATCATCGTAGTTAATAAATGAAACTTGAGGAAGATTTGAGAAAGGGTTTGATTTGAAGTTCATGATCTCAATATGGATCATGGCAAATTCATATATGATCTTGATGAGGGTTATATGTTGAAAGAAAGAATCTTGTTAGAGAGCTTTTACGCAAAAGAACTTTGATTCTTGCTAAAGCCTTACCTTGAATCCCCGAGCCTGTATTCCTGAGTCTTATCTATTGTTACTTTAGTTAAGTCTTGTTGAGTACTTTTGTACTCAGGGTTTGTTAAACCCTTGTTGCAGGTGAGCCTCATGTGCAGGTCTACTTTGGACCATGCTGCATGACAGTTTTTCAAATCGAAGATGACAAGTAAATGTGTGGCCCTTGGGCAGGGCACTTTATTGTGTGTTTTGTTTTATGTTACTAAGCTACTCCACTACTATGGTTTGTAATAATAATCGTACTTAGTTTGTAAGGTTTGAAACAACTGTTTTATTACTAAGTTATTGTAAGACTTCCGCTATTTTACTCTGATGTAAATTAATGAATAAACTGTTGTAATACTGCAATGACTCTATAATGGATCCTGCTCGGAAGAAATTGTGGATGATTCGGGTTCTCCGAGGACACCTGACAGGCTTCTTAAGTTACTGGGAACATATGCATAGTCGTCAGGGGTCATTGGACAATGGCAGGTGCATGCGTGCCCTATAATTTAGGAGGTTTTGCCACAGAATGGTATTAGAGCGCCATTACAAAGATTTTTGTAGTATTGTTTTACAAAAACTTCAAAACAATTTGGGGCAAATAAATTTAACTTGTTATTTTGGTCCAAACTACTTCCAACTTATCTTAATTCATTCTTGGCATTCCTTATTTGATTAAAAAGGTTTTGTATGGTGGAGTAGTAATCTTATTATGCCCTATATAATAAGAACTATTATTTATGTACTTAGGAGCTTTGCTGTTTAAGTTTTGTATGGGCGATTCATGCATCATGATTAATCCACTTGTTAATTACTTTCCCTCGTAGTTTGGGTTGAGTAGTGTAATCCATTCCTTGCTACTCTTTAGACTTTTCTCAGAGTTTCTTACTGTATTAAATCTTGCTTTCTATAGTATGGCTCGTACCAAGGTAACGTCCCGTAAGTCCGTTGGACCCAAAGGAGTTCCTCATCACCAGCTTGCCCCTAGAAGTGATGGTGCTAGCAGTAACAGCTTTAGGCCTGATCCCTAGGTTGAGGTACAGAGGCTTGCAGCAGAATTAGCATAGGCTACTAGAGATAGGGCCTTGGATGCCATCTAGGTGGGCAAGTTACAGGATCAATTGAGGCATCTCACCATTGCTCATAAGAACTATGAGCGTATGTTAGTTCGTATGGTGGAAGGAAGAAATGAAGCTTGGCATAGAGAAGATATAGCTAGAGCCCGAGTTCATGAGTTAGAGTTCTATGTAGAAGACTTAGAAGAATATTATACCAATATGCATGAAGAAGTCCATAGGCTGAACAATCTCCTGAATCCAAATCATGAACCTCAAGCAGATGCAATGGACCTAGGTGTCATCATAGCAGATGATGAACCTAAAGAGGAAGAAGAAGAGGATCTAGAAGAAGTAGTGGTGGTCAATGAAAGTGATGATGAAGGCGGAAATGTTTCTGGAATGGATACCGATCACGAGGCTTGATGTGATCAAGGAGAAGAGTAGAGTTGTAATATAGTGAGTTCTAGTCAAGTTTAGAATGTTTTTGCTTGACACATTTCCTTTTCCATTACTTTATCCTAGGACTTTAAATCTCAGGATGAGATTTCTTTTAGGGGGAAAGATTGTAACACTTCTGGTGTTTTAAACCCTAAAAGATGCCATGTCATCATATGCATTGCACATCATTTTTGTGTTAGTGAAAACTTTGATATGCATTCACTAAAACAAGTTTATTTTTATGATTATATGTGTTGACTTGTATGGGATGAATCAAGTTCATAACCTTAGTGTTAAATTGGAATTCCGAAAACCCTAATTTCCAGCACATAATGCTACCCTGGAAAAACCTAATTCAAAATCTAAGCACATTTTGGGGTTGAGCTTATAAGGAAAAGTGTAGAGCTTGTCAATGTGTACAAAGTTGGTTTTTAGAGTTTTCAAAGTTGTTTTATAAATTTTGAAGTAATTTGAAAAGGGATAAATTCTTAAAGTGTCCCCTTTTGATTTTAAACTTACATTTTAAAATGTAGACATAATTTGAGTATGGTTATTAAAGCAAAGTTGTAGAACTTTGAATTTGAAACGACTTTTATTTTTGGAGATTTTTGAGTTACCAGACAAATTTGAGAGTAATTTGAGAAATGAAGCGAGTGGCAATTCGGTAAATAGTTGGAACAGTGCAAGCAGGTAGACACCTCACCGTCGACAAGCTTCCACTGGCTTCTACGCGCACCCGTAGGCACCACCTCCTACTTTGACGTGTCTGCGCTGCCATGGCATGTCAAGCGCACTGCTCATCGCCGTTCTTTGCTCACCTATTAAGTCTGGAGCACCCTCTAGTCGCTCTTCCTCCTTTCCTCTATTTTTCCCATCAGCGCCGCCTTGCTCTGTTGAGCTCACGCTGGAACTGTCTTGCCCTCCCACTCTCAGCCAAGCATGTCACCAAGATCGCCATCACCTAGCGCCTCTAGATCACCCACTTGCCCAGTTTCTTTCCCTTTGGTTTGCCCGGCGTAACCTCGTCTTCTCCAACCCCGGCAAGGCTCCACCGAGATCAGTTCCACCGTGGATAGGGAGTTTAGGTGGGATTCTTGCTTCAGCTTTTGCTATTTCTTGATCTTCATTCTCTCATATGCTCATGAGCTTGATCATTGATCGTTTGGTCAGTTGCTTTCCTCAGAACGGAGCTTCACCGTGAGTACACGCCGCCGCCATCGTCTCCAACGTCGATAACTTAGCTCTGACTCACCGTAGCCGTCGTTCTCGAGCGCAGCAGCTTCGGGGTGAGCCACTGATCATGCCTGTGTGGTCTTCTTAACCTCTACTATGACGCAGCCATGGGATCGCGGGATGCTGGCGGGTTTTGCTCCGCCGTACCGCTATGTGCGTCGCTACCTACGTTATGGTGTGTCGTTAGTTCAATTGAATGCTTGGTTAAGTCCATTAGGAGGTGCTGAGTACGCCGACGACCTTAGTTTCGCTAGTGAGGTACTAAATTGCCGGGTGCACGTTGGTCATGCTCCGCTGAGCCGCCATCGTCGCCGGCAAGGTCGCTCTAATGACCTAGAGCTTCAACCAGTGCCACAGGTGTGTGAGTAATGTCAAGGAGATCATGTTGGTCCAAGTCCCGCCACCGAAGACCTCACCACTGGCGAGAACACGCTGGTCAGAGGCTCGTCATCACGCTACTCTCACTGACGAGTGGGACCCCGATGTCAGTGACCGTTTATTTGAAAATGATTTTTTCTATTTTGGAGAAATGATTAAATAGTGCTATGATTTGTTTATTTTGTGTAGAATTAAATAGAGCTCCAAAAATTATGAAAATTTTTGTGTGACCTCTGTGAGATGTAAACTTTTTGGAAAAATATTAAATGTTACTTTTCAATACATTTTGAATGTGATAAAAATTGTTCAAATTAATTAAGAAATGGGTTTTCATGATTTTTCTAGGCTTGTATAATTATCCAAAAATTATGAAAATTGTTTTTACACTTAGTTATCATGTGATGAGCCTTCACAAAAATTTTGAGCTCAATTGGAAAAAGTTGATTTATTTCATAATTTTGAATTAATTGTTTTATTAATAAAACAAATATTAACTCTTAATGACTTAGGTTTTGTTTGAATTTGGGATTGAGTGATGACCTTGGGTCATAAGCATAAAATGATCCTTGGCATTTAAAGTAAGTGTTTGAGTTTATAAAAAGGTTTAGTTAGTTTTTGGCTTGTAACTATACCGCAAAGGAAAGTTGTATTTAAGTTATTAACTTTTGCATCCATCATCAAGCATCAAGTTTTATATCTCGCATCATTTCAAATGTGGCATTATTACTACATGTAGTGAAAGAAAGTGAGAACGTGGTAGTCAACCAAGTTGTTGAGGAAGTTAATCCACCTGTTGAGGTTGGGTTTGATATCTGTGGAACATCTCCGGAACCTGACTTTTTGACAATCCAGGCAAGCCCTGGATGCATTTAAACCTACCTTGTGTTTTACAAATTTATATTGCTTTTGCTTTTAAATACTGCATTAAGTGATTAGGAGTTGAGTGGAAACCTAATTGATGCATTACCAACCTTGTTTTTCCATATCAACCTTGTTACCAGTTCTAATTCAAGAAGGTCTAGTTATGCTTAGCCATGCTTAGACAGATAAAAGTTGGGTGATTACCGGTCACATACGAGGTATAAATGGATTTTTGGATATGATTGGTTATTTATGCTATCATGAGGTATAATCATGTGGAGTAATAAATCTAGACTGGGTGGACACGGTGTATGAGAGCCACAAGACATGGATGTCTTGTGAGCGGGTTCTTTCCGCCTGTGTCGATTAAGAACCATCCGTTGTTGAGTTGCATGAGTTGAGACTTTGTAGTACTAGCCACATACTCTGGTAAGCCTTAACTCGGCTATTCTATTACGAGAATGGCTACTCGCGCACTAGGAGTGGAGAGATGGCGAGAGTAGCGTGTACCCACCTGGCAATGGGCTGGATTGGTGGAGTACTATATTCTCGGGTGGCGCGGACCCTTTCTTGTTTTAGAGGATCTAAAGGTAGGTTGGTATATGTAGGTCAGTGACCTACATATGTCGAGTGGTTGGGAATCCCCAGCTGGTTGTAATCAGTTCGAATCGTCGTTGCACCTCGGTTATGGAGACTCAACTCACTGTTCATCATCGTAGTTAATAAATGAAACTTGAGGAAGATTTGAGAAAGGGTTTGATATGAAGTTCATGATCTCAATACAGATCATGGCAGATTCATATATGATCTTGATGAGGGTTATATGTTGAAAGAAAGAATCTTGTTAGAGAGCTTTTACGCAAAAGAACTTTGATTCTTGCTAAAGCCTTACCTTGAATCCCCAAGCCTGCATTCCTGTGTCTTATCTATTGTTACTTCGGTTAAGTCTTGTTGAGTACTTTTGTACTCAGGGTTCGTTAAACCCTTGTTGTAGGTGAGCCTCATGCGCAGGTCTGCTTTGGACCGTGCTGCATGACGGTTTTTCATATCGAAGATGACAAGTAAATGTGTGGCCCTTGGGCAGGGCACTTTATTGTGTGTTTTGTTTTATGTTACTAAGCTACTCCACTATTATGGTTTGTAATAATAATTGTACTTAGTTTGTAAGGGTTGAAACAATTGTTTTGTAACTAAGTTATTGTAAGACTTCCGCTATTTTACTCTAATGTAAATTAATGAATAAACTGTTGTAATACTGCAATGACTCTGTAATGGATCTTGCTCAGAAGAAATTGTGGATGATTCAGGTTTCTCGAGGACACCCGACAGGCTTCTTAAGTTACTGGGAACATATGCATAGTCATCAGGGGTCATTGGACAATGACAGGTGCATGTGGGCCCTATAATTTAGGAGGTTCTGCCACAGTACCTGTCTCAAGATTCATGCCAACGAGATTTGGAACATTTATGATAAACATATGCATCTACAACCACCCTTTCAAAGTCTTTATGAATAGGAAGCACGAGGGGGTTGAAGATCTCATGTGTGGCAATGTTGGAGAGACTAAATAATTTAGGAGATTTCTCATGTGAGCATGGATTTGATGAGGTTTTCATGAAATAACTTCTATGCTCATCGATGTCATCTTCCTTTCCAAGCTCCAAGGATGTTTCTTCCTGAATGTGCAATATTTTCCTTGGATAGGTAGCTCTCGGGTTGATCTCGTCTAAGGCTTCCTCCAAACTTTGATGAGTCATGTTTATTAAAGAGGTTGATTCAAAGTCACTCTTTGAATCTAGGCCAAGTTTGGATTCTACCCATAAGGCTCCATTCTTGTCCATCCATTCGTTAGCAACGACATATGAATTCTTAATACATTCCAACCAATTCTTAATACATTCCAGCCATTGTCGTTGCTCTTCTTGGGCATCCTTGTGGTCCTCATGATTCCTATACTTTGATTGTTTTTCTATGGTCGTCATGAGACTTAGGAGAAAGAGCATAAGATGGATCATTAGGGTCAAGGATGGGTTGAGAGATGGGTTCAAATAAGACATCTAATGTGGGTATAGAAGGAGAAAAGATAGGATTGGCTTCTAAATTGCTTGGCTCTCCTTCTATGGCATCATTAGACATGTCATCCTTGAATTCTTTCCAATGTCCCACCTGGTAATAAGGACGCATTCTAAGAGATCCCTTCTTAAGAGGATTTGAATTATATTCGTTTGAAGGTCTCTTATGAGAATTTAATGCTGTCCCAAAATCAGCACCAAAGAGGTCATCCTTAATCTCAAGAGGGATTTCCAAAGGTGGAATTTCTTCTTCTTTTGGGGGATTTTGGGGTATTGGTGGTTTGGGATTGATAGCTAGATCTTGGGATTGGAGTGGTTGTGATTTGTCTATCAAAACTTCCTCTTCTTGTTTCAGAGAGGATTCCTTCTCTTCCTCAGGGAGTTTATTAGGAATGCTAGTGCAGGTAGTCTTTCCACTAATTCTCTCAAGCATAGCCCTTGCTTCACTAGTAGACAAATGAAGGAAAGCTCCTCTAGAGGCTGCATCAAGGGTTTCCTAGAATCCTTGCTAAGACCCATGTAAAAATGTTGAAGAAGTATAGGGTCTTGAATGGCAAGGTCCGGACCAATGATGATGAGGTCATTAAAACTATCCCACGATGTGCCAAGAGATTCTTCTTCTAGTTGTCTAAAATTTAGAACCTCTTTTCAAAGGTTAACAACTTTAGAGATGGGAAAGAAACATAAACAAAATTTAGAGCATAGCGTTTCCCAATCTCCTTGCATACTTCCTATAGTTAGACTATACCATTGTTTAGCTCTTCCTATCAAAGAGAACAAAAACAACTTCCATCTTAAGGTCTTGTCAGACATGCCTACGAAGCATGCACAAGTCCATTCAAACTCTCGTAGGTGTGTGTATGGATTTTCTTGCCTTCTCCTAAGAAGGATTGATCCCGAATCAATTTTATTAAACTCAGGCGTAGCTCATAACTAGGTGTTATGATAGGCTCTAAAGATTCTGGTGGTTTTAGGCTTGCGCTTGTGGGTTTAGCATATTGATAGATAGGAGTGGAATCCATGCTAAAAGAAAAAGTAAAACAAAAGAAAGAATAAAAGATAAAAGGTTAAGCTAGGCTTGTAGTTAATTCAACAACCATTTCTCCGGCAATGGCGCTAGAAAGCTTGTTGGTATATTTTAACGCACATAGATAAATCCGCAAGATCACGGATACCGCTGTAGCTTTCACCCAAAAGTATTCCAAGTATCGTATCCATAGTGAAACATGTGAGACTAACTACGGTCTGACTTAACTAAGGGTAGCAACAAGGTTAGGATAAATAGGAGCATAGAGCATATCACAAAGGTCTTCTAGTTCTAACTTCGGTAAGCTATGTCTTCTATTATTCAACTAGGGACATTACTAGGGAAAGACACCAGCAGATGATGCTTTCCTTCGCAACCATGTCCTACGTGTCCTTACAAACGGGAGGTGGACTACAGAGGATTCAACAAGGCTATAAGAGTCACCCTCATGAGCTACCACCGGTCCAGAATGTAGGATGCATCCATAAGTAACCAGAGTCTAAGCACCATGCTTACACTACAATTACTACTTTACTCTTCCGGGATAAAGAATAAAGCACTCAAACAAGTTGTGAACCTGATGAATAATATAAACAAGAAGCTTACTTGAATTAGAAGTTGATTACTAGAGAAATCTCAGAGACAAGCTCAGATAGAACTTGGATCTGCCAATGTACAAGCCATAGAGAGAGCATCGATAGGCTAGCGCCTCCTCCAAACTCTTCCCTCACTCTTTGTCTCACTATTTCTATTTATAAGACTAGATCCTATGGAGGACTAATCTTCTCTTGATGGTTCTGATCCTGACAAGGAGAATATGAATTAGGGTTTCAGGATGGTCTCCAGGGAGGAGGCTAGGGGCTGCTATATATAGGCCAAGGTAGAGTAGGGGGCAAGGAATCGAGGTGGAGTAGGGGGCAAGGAATTGCCACGCCATCGATCCGCGTCAACTCCCCCATCACCGTTGGATGAACCGACCTAAAACCGCCTTAAAATCAATGGTGTAGATCGTAAAAGGGAGTACGAGGCGGTGAAGGGCAAGCGGGCTCCATGGCAGGCGGGGCGACCTCCCTAGTGGGCCAGCTGGCCCACTATTGTGGCCATTTGGCCCAAGCTTCGGCGTGGTGTCTTCTAGAACCTTCTAGAGTTGTCTTTCATAGTTTTCGCGGGTTGAATCACTTGTTGTCGTCGGTTGGCTTGTTTGGAGTGTATGACAGTGGTCCCAGGATCTATTTTCTAGATAAATCCTCCTGCAGTCATGAAATCACTGAAGCTCATGGAAATCATGATTTTAAACCCCTATACCTATGTTTGATGATGGAATTAAATATAAATGTAGGTTATGTTGACGGTTTATATAGTGGAGAATGTGAGTTAAAATACCTATTTCTAAGTTTTGGTATTCATTATTTGTTTGTTTTGTTAAAACATTGGTGGTAGGAATTATGAGTTAAGCACCACCAATAGGACCCTCATTTGGTCCATCGCTCAGTGGCTTCTGACCCAACTCTAGGGAGTTGGTTGGTTTTGGGGGTGCACTGCCCGAGCGCCTGTCGATCGGGGGGTCGAGTTGCTCTGTCTGGGGAGCCGGTGTAGCCCCCGAGGCCATTACAGGGCCTTAGAGTTTCTTAGGGGCTCAGATGGCCCTTTAGCTAGGCGCTGCTGTTCCCTCATGGGGCTAGGCCACTATGACAATAGCCTCGGTGGCCAAGATTGTCGCACCCATGCTACTAGCGGGTAAGTCCATGAGAACCCTAAGTTTACGGTTGTTCCTTGTCTTGGTCATGTCCCCTAGAGGGGAAATTCTCGGTTTCTTGACCGAGCCACTTGTGTAGTTCTTGAGCCTGTCTATCATTGCTCGGAGGCTCGCTGCCTCCCTCATTGGGTCACCAAGAGAGGCTCAAGGTTGGTACTCAGACATCACTCGTCCAGACGGTTGGGACACTTCTAGGCGTCCTGGCTATAGCCACGTGGGCTCATCTCTTGAGCGTCCCTCGCACTTTAGTTCTTTCTCTGGGGCAGCCTTGAAGCTCGGATGAGCCAACCTTGAACCCCAGGAGGTCCCCCCTTTTTTGATGGGGGCATCCCTTCCATCCCACTATGGGGTGGGATCCTACCACGAGGTTAGAGGTACGGTATTGAAATATAGGAAGTAACAAGCTATAGATAGAAATGACGTAGCTGTTTGATGTTCCATGCATTATCGTACTCCTTCTCTGCCATGGTGTGGATATTGTAGGTGCTTGGCTGAATCACCCATGAGACATGGAAGGGGCCTTCCCAAGGTAGAGTAAGCTTGTGGCCCTTCTTGGATGGGGCGGTTCTCTAGAGGACAAGGTCACCTACAACAAAGAAACACTCGTGTACCCATCTGGCGTGATAGCGGCGAAGTTCTTATTGGTAGCTGGCAGATCACACCATGGTAGTGTTGCACACCTCCTCGAGCATGTTGATGTCCGCCTGGCATTGTTCCTTGGCCCGCTGCTCATCGTAGAAGTGGATGCATGGGGCATCAAAGTCAAGGTCGGAGGGGATGACTGCCTCAGCCCCATAGATGAGGAAGAAGGGTGTGTACCCCATTGAATGATTCACACTCGTCCTTAGGCTCTAGACTAGGGAGGGGAGTTTGTCCACCCAGCGGCCAGTGTGGATCTTGAGCTTGTTGTAGATGTAGGTTTTGATCCCTTGGAGGACCAGCCCATTAGCGCGCTTGACTTGGCCATTGGACTCAGGGTGATAGACTGAGGCCCAATCCACTCAGATTCGCCAGGCGTCGTAGAAATCTAGAAACTTGCGGCCTATGAACTGAGTGCCATTATCAGTAATAATGTGATTAGGAACTCTGAACCTATGGATAATGTCCTAGATCAATTCGGCTGCCCATTCTGACTTGAGGTTGATGATGGGTCGGACCTCGATCCACTTAGTGAACTTGTCGATGGCGACCAATAGGTGGTTGAAGCCTTCAGGAGCCTTCTTGAATTCCTAGACCTTGTCAAGGCACCAAACCACAAACGGCCAGGTGATGGGGATCATCTAGAGTGCCTGGGTGGGCAAGTGACATTGCTTGGCATAGTACTGGCACCCCTTGCATGTCTTGATGAGATCCGACATGTCAGTGAGGTCGATCGGCCAGTAGAACTTGTGCCTGGAGGCTTTTCCCATGAGGGCCCTTAGCGCCGTGTGGTTCCTATAGATGACGCCATGGATGTTGAGGAGTAGCTTCTTCCTATCCTCCGGGGCAACGCACCGTAGGAGCACCTTGGAGGCTCTATGGTGATAGAGCTGCTTGCGGAGGACTCTATAGCTATTAGCATGTCGAACCAGCCTACGGGTGTTGGTGACATAGGTGGGAAGGACCCCCACTCAAGGAAGTTGAGGAAGGGAGCTCTTTTGTCCTCTGAAGCCTCGAGTGACTAAGGGGAATTCTCTCCCAATGCGCCCTTGGTGTCCTGGTGGGCTAACTCTAGACTTGACAGACGCATGCCTCGATGTTCAGGAGCGTCGGTTGCCTATTTTGGGGCTGCTTCAGGGACCTCAATAGGTAGGCCTATGGCCACTTGCTAGGAGGGCACCAGCTAGTGGCTCAGAGCCTCACCGGCTACATGTGGTGACCACGAGCATGCATTCATGGGGGTATGGCGCCTCTCCGGTGATGTTGTTTGGAGTCAAGGCGATGCCAGCCTAGGCAGGCGCCTTGGCCCCCATGAGGTAGATCAAGGGGGTGTCAAGGACATCAAGGAAGACCCCGAGGCAGCGAGGGCTTTTGAGAAGATGCTAGCCTTGCTAGGGCATCATCATCCTCATTGTCCCATTGAAGGATGTGGTGGAGTTCAATGTCATTGAACTTGTCTTCTAATTTCTAGACCTCCGCGCAGTTGGCCAGCATCCTCATGTCGTGGTAGGCTGACTCCTTCATGACCTGGTTGATGACTAGTTTGGAGTCTCCTATTATGAAGAGGCACTGAGCTCCAAGCTCAGCAACCGCCTAAATGCCATGGAGGAGCACCTCGTACTCTACAACATTGTTAGTGGCCCAGAAGTGAAGCTAGAGGGCGTACCTTAGCTTGTCTCCACTAGGGGACATGAGGAGTACCCCCTCGAGTGTGAAGGAGCTGTTGAAATACATGGTCTAGTACTCGATCATAGCAGGGATGGTCAAGGCCTGTTCCTCAGTCCACTCTACTACAAAGTCGGCGATGACTTGGGACTTGATGGCTATGCAGGGGGCATAAGTGATGTCGAGGCCCATGAGCTTGTGCCCCCACTTGGCGATGTGGACAGTGAACTCTTGGTTGTTTATGACATCCCCCAGGCCGCTAGAGGATACAACTACCATAGGATGGCTGTCGAAGTAATGCCGAAGATTGTGCTTGGTGATGAGGATGGCATAGAGGAGTTTTTGGACTATTGGGTAGTGGGTCTTCAAGTTAGAGAGGACCTCGCTAACAAAATACATTAGCTGCTAAACCTTGAGGGCATGGCCTTTCTCTTTGCGTCTACCACAAGTGTCGCACTGATAGTGCGTGGAGTGGTAGCCATGTACAAGAGTAGAGTTTCCTCCTCGATGAGGGAGGTTAGGACTAGAGGCGTGGTCAGGAAGTCCTTCAGCCTCGTAAGCACATCCTGGGTTCCAGCGTCCACTCAAAGCGCTCAGATTTCTTAAGGAGTTTGTACAGTGGCATACCTCATTCCTCAAGGCAGGATATGAAGTGGTTGAGTGGCGCCAAGTAGCCAGTGAGCCTCAGGGCTCCCTTCAGGTTCTTGACTGGCTCCATGTCCATGATTGTGGAAATCTTCTCATGGTAGATTTCGATGCCGCGCTCCTAGATGATGAAACCTAGGAGCTTTTCGGTGGGGACTCTGAACATGCACTTCTCTAGGTTGAGCTTGATGTGGTTGGCATGGAGGTTGGAGAAAGTCTCCTCTAGGTAGTTGATCAATCATGTGGCCATGCCATTCTTGATGATAATGTCGTCGATGTAGACCTCTAGGTTGTGGCGGATCTATTCCCTAAAACACTTCTGCATGCACCGCTGGAAGGTGGCTCCAGCATTCTAGAGGGCAAAGGGCATTAAAGTGTAATAAAAGGCACCAAATGGGGTGATGAATGAAGTGGCCAGCTGATCGGAGGGGTCCATCGTGATATGGTGGTACCCAGAGTATGCATCCAAAAAGTATAGGGACTCATAGCCGGTGGTGGAGTCAACCACCTAGTCAACCTAAGGAATGGGAAATGGGTCTTTTGGGCTAGCCTTGTTGAGGCTGGTGTAGTCAATGCACATCCTCCATTTCCCATTCTTCTTCTAGACCAGGACTAGGTTGGCCAGCCAATCGAGGTGCTGGACCTCCCTGATGAAGTCAGTGGCTAGGAGCCTAGCGAGCTCCTCTCCAATTGCCTTGTGCTTCTCTTCGTCGAAGCGACGGAGGTGCTACTGCACTGGCATGGCATTAGTCTTGATATTAAGGTGGTGCTCGGTGATCCCATGGGGGGTGCTAGGCATGTCAGAGGGCTTCAACATGAAGACATCAGCGTTGTCACGTGGGAACTCTGTGAGGGCCACTTTCATGTTCGGGGACATGCCGGCGCCTATACAGAGTTGTTTCTCTAGCTCTTGAGGATGGATCTGGACCATCTTGGTGTCATTGGCCAAGAGGAAGGCCGCCACCATGTTCCCCTTTGTGCTGTGAGGGGGTTTTTCTCCCAGTTGACGCTAGATCCGAGCAAAATCAGGTGGTGATGATGTTGGCTACAGCGAGGGCAGTGCCTTCTTGCTCATAGAGGTATGCGTCAGCCATGGAGGGGGCCACTATGATGACCCCCTATGGTCCAGGCATCTTGAGCTTTAGGCAGCCATAGTGTAGGATGGCCATGACTTGGTGTAGCATGGCCGCCCTAGCAAAGCATGGTAGGGGCTAGTGAAGTCGACCACCTCGAAGTCAAGCACCTCCTTCTAGAAGTTAGAGGGGTCCCTAAATGTGACTAGGGAGTTGGATGCTTCTAAGAGGAGTGGCTTGAATCCTAGGGATGACCCCAAAGAAGGGGGATCCACCTAGGGCAGGGACTTGCCCCATCAAGATCCCCATGCGGTCGAGGGTGCCGGCAATAGAGGATGTTTAGGCCACTCCCACCATCCTTCAGCACCTTCATGAGGCATGCCTGTCTGATGATTGGGCTGATGATGAGCGGGAAACTACCTAGGCTAGGGGACATGTTGGAGGAAGTAATGGCGATCGAAGGTGATGGGCACCTCCACCAGTGGAGGTGCCATTCGGGCACCGTGTTCGCCATGTTGAACCCCATAGTAGGACCTCGAAGGGCTATGGAGGTGGTGAAGTCAGTCCTCCCCCAAAGATCATGGGGCAGAGTCACATCACATCGAGGGCGAGCTCTCATGTGACCCGTCCTAGTGACGTCGCAGGGCTCACTGTCCAACCGCCAGCGGATGCCTGGTGGACCAGGCACCGCCCACCTCGGTGGTCCTAGGGAGTGAAGGGGGATCTCCCTTGCCCCACGGGAGAGCCCAACCTGGGCATGGGGCACTATCCCTGCCACACTCTATTTGTGGTAGATCCATGGCGGACATGACAAACTAGGGCCCTGAGATCTATTCTCGAGGTCCTAGTGGAGGGGGTGGCACTAGGAACTCGCTATCCGCTAGCTCAACCTAGTTGAGCAGATGAAGCTTGTCATAGCAGTCAATGACATAGGCCAGGCTCCCAAAGTTGAGGACCTGTCCTAGAGCAAAGGCACTAGCTGTGATGAAAAACTTGCTAGGGATGCGGACTCCACCATCTAGGGTGGTGCTGCTTGCTCCAGCGATGAGGCAGGTGGCTCTATCAATCGTAGAGCCTAAATTGCACTTGACACTACCCCTACCTAGCGCACCAGCTATCGCAGGGTCAGAACTGCATCAAGCATATAGTTATTCGAGTTGGTGTCAGAGTACGGGTCTCCGGTGCCTCGGGTGTACTCAGGAACACAAGAATCATAGAGAGGACAAAATGGTTTATCCTGATTTGGGCCAATCGATGCCCTACGTCCAGCAACTAATGATCCTTATACTCAAAAGCACCCAAAATTGGGGGGTTATAATAGAGTGTAGAGAGAGATCTAGTAGGGGGTTAGCTCGGTGCTAATCCTAAGGTTACCTCACCATCGGTGGAGTCTTCCCCTTGTTAGAGAGGAGAAAGACGATGGGATATGATGGAGGAGCTCTTAGTGCCTCTCCTCTAGGTTGCCCTACTCTCAGTGCTGAGCAAGAGTGGATGGAATGGAATGGAATGTCTTGGGTTTCTTGGGTTCCCCTAGGTTTGACCTTATCCCTTATATAATGAGATAGTTTGGGTACATGGTGGTTTGGGGAGATGAGTCTATGGTCTATATGCGCCGGGGTCCAGGAGGGTCATGCAGTGGCGCTCTGTGGATCATGGTGGTGTCATGGAGCCAAAGAAGCCTTGGGTATTGTTTGGACTGCTCTGTTCTAACACTCTACATGTCAGGCTAGTGTTAGCTTAGACCAGCCTCCCATAGATGGACCTTCTAGAGTCTTCTTGGTGGTGAAGGAGGTCAGTTCCAGGGGCTATCATGTGGGCCTAGGAGCCACTTCAGCCCCTAGAGGCTATGGGAAGCTTGTCTTCTTGTGTCATGCCCGTGCGTGACCCTATCGTGGAAGTGGCTAGCAAGGCCACGCCCAGAGCGCAGCGTCAGGGAGCCCCCGAGCCTCGATGGCTTAGGGCTTGTCTTCTTGCACTCGAGCCTTGGCTGGTGTCAGTAGGCCGGGTAGGAGCCAAGGTCCAATTTCTGCATGTCATCGATCAGGAGCTCGAGGCCTAGGCGAGCCCTTCGAGCCCTGTGTGGGGGCTATGCCATGCCATGGCTCGATCAAGTTTCTTCGTTGGAGGGTGTGCGCGAGCATAACCAATGGGTATAGCCCCCAAGCCCCCAAGCTGATCCTAGAGGGGTCAGTCGGGGGGGGGTCCTTCGGTCATGAACCATTGATCCCTGAGGCTTAACATACCCATATGTTAGGATCTCATTAGCTAGGCAGTCCTAGTTCGTGGGCTTGGAGAGGACCTTCATGAATAAAGTCTTGCAAGTGTCATTCAAGTACGGGTGGGACAACTTCTACGCTAACAACAACCTCAACTGTCGGCAACACCTGCTTCTTCAGTGTGATCAGCTGAGGCCACCTATAGTAATGACAATGATGAGGAATGGGAGGAGCTGGACAATGATGAAGCTAAGCTCAAGGTGGTGGTGCACAAGACAAATGGTGGATGGAGGCGGTGAACTCGGCACAAGAGTTGACACGATCTGTATTTTGTTGATTCATCAAAATTATTATCTGGCCTATCAAGATTTCTAAGTATTGGACTATCTTAGGCCCTATTTGGATGGACTACGACTAGTTAGCCATGGATTAAAAATAGCCAACAAAAAGTTAGCTAGTTAGTTTGTTTATTAGTCCATACCTATTTGTATCCTGAACTAATTGTTGGGTTCTATGGACTAGTTGGATTGCCCCTGATAGTTGACATCACTATATTTCGTTGCTGATCGACTTGCAGTGATCCAGATCATCTATATTTCCTACTGGTCGGACCATCTTAGGCTCCAGAAAATTTCAACATCCATACTGCCCATGTCCTCCAATCAGAAAGGGCTAACACCGTTAGTATACTATAGATCAGAAAGAGAACCAGAAAGAGATCTACAGTTAAAAGCAACCAACAGGGGCTAGACAGAGTTTAACCCACCTAATACAAAGTTCAACAAAAGTTAACGCAGACATAGAGATTGCGTGGGTTAAACTCTATTGAGCATGGTATAGATCAGGTCCTTTGGTAGCGGTTTTCTAGCCCCCTATTGGTTGGTTTTGCCTGCTGGTTTCTTTTTGGTTCTCTCTCTGATCTATAGTATGGTAAACATGCATAACGGAATTCATCCAATCAAGTCTCCCATCGATCTAATGCCTAACGGAGGAGCCGCATAACTATTTGAAGTTTACTGCACACATAAGAAAGTCCAAGCATTGTAAATCTGACCGGTCGAACACATCTCACGTCATAGGGAAAACTGTTTCATACTAGTACTTTTGTTGAATCCCTAAGGCCTTTTTTTAACACACTTGTATTCATCTTAATCCACATGTGTTGTAGTGGATTCGAGTGGAATTAAACTAAGTTCTATTCCTATTCCACTCCAACACATGTAGATTGAAGTGGACACATGCATCCAAACAAGGCCAAAAGGAAACAAATACAATTAAAACAAAACAACAGAAAAGCAAAAGCAACAGGAAATCAAAAGCAGCAGAATACACTATATTTGAGGACAAATTTCAAATGCCAGAATACACTACATTTTAGGATGGAGGGAGTAATTCACTCTCGCACGTAAAGAGTGAATTACTAGTCTATTATTTCAAATTTCCATTCAAAAAATGGATTTCTTGGTGAAGCCGATAGTCCTTGCTGCAATACAAAGTCCCTAAGTTCTCATTTGTCTACAATATTGCCGCAGACGCCTGCCTGTGCATGGAAGATCATGGCGCACCTATGCCAGCGGCGGCAATGACAACATGCCCCTATATCGATTGGTAGATCAACTTGACGGCCGAGAGGCGGAACAACACACACCCGTTGTTGCTTAGCCACCTACTCATTGCTCTGCCCGCCGCCTACCACCCATGGATCCTTCCTCACCCTTGACCTGTCTCATGTATCGCTTTGCAGTGTCGTCATCGCCGGCAGCGCCATTGTGCCTATAGAGCAATAGGGTGACTAGATAGGCTGCCAGATTGTGCCCGCTATCGGCGGCTCGGGCAAGATCATTGAAGGCATCGCCAGGGGCTGTGGTTTTCCATGAATAAGGTTCATATCCCAGTGAAGAAGCAAGCCTTCGGGTTGTTGAGTTGGGTTAGGCTAGCAAGGAGGGCTTCATAGTCGACGGGGTCATCCCACGTCGTCCTGCATCTGAACCGAACCAGTGAGAAACGCCGACCGACGGTGGGGTTGCCACAGATGCGGCGCATGGATGAGCAGGTCACTCGTAGGCTATGGAGGTCATCCACGGGCCACTCTGAGGTCACAGTAAGGTGGCCAGTGATCTTAATTGCCCGCTCATTAGGGAGCACCAGCAATAGCGATGTGGGGTGCCGCCTCAGCGCCATGATTGTTGTCGTCGACATCACGTGATGCGGAGTGCAAGGAGGCCAACCGAGGGCTCACGCGGCGGCATGGATGGACCTATAGTGTGTGTGTGGATGGAGCTATGGTGTGTGGATGGCAGCAAGATGGAAGGCTAGAGAGGTGGAGTAGCGTGATCGACTTACGTTGATTGAGGCAGAGGTGGGGGAGGCAGCTGAGCGAGGGTTAGTGTAGGAGTTCTAAAATACCCTCTACGAACTTGCAGTGGGAACTCGCAATGACGACACGATTCAGATTACTAGGGTGGACAAGCAACCGGGTATATTGAATGTACACTGTTTCTAAACCCAGGAGTCAAACTGTGAAACAGGGGATGCCAACCAGCTGGAATAGGCTTCTGACGTGACCGCATGACGTTCATCATTACTAATATCCGAGTAGTGAATATTTTAGGTGGGTCAGACCTTTTGTCGTGGCAGTAGCTAGCTAGAGATGGCTACATGGTTTCATTGGTTCTGATTGTCTACACTCCCTCAGGCTGTGTTTGACCTTGCTGCTTTAGGAATCCAACTACCTTCTACTTCTTGCATGTAGCCACATAGACGGTGCAGCTCCTATTTTTAGCACAGCTGATCAGGCAAAAGTTCTAAGTAGCTGAGTACAAGAGTTACATGTCTGGCCCATTCAAATTTACATTGCTCAGACTATCAGGCGAGCATACGGTTTATAAGAAATAGCTAAATGTCGTTTTGTCGAATATACTAGTTGGACGTGGTTGGGGGAAATGTTGTGATGTTTTGTTGTAGAGTACACATCTATGATATGGTAACTAGTTGCCATCTGTAAGCATAATTTCAGTTAGAAGAAATGTCAATCAAGATCCTCAAACTAGCATAGAACACAATAATAAGTTCATACAAATAGTACGGTTTGATATGAAGCACATTACATTTATCGACCCTGACACACTTCCACCATGAGAGCTCCCTCCCCTCCGTCCCCTCCCCTCCCTCCACCCTCCATTTCCACCTCCATATCCTCCCATGGTGTTTCTCTCTGATCCAAGTGCGCTTCCATGGCGGGAGCTCTTGGACCTTTGCTTCGATCCAGGAATCAAGTTTGCTTCTCTAGTCAAAGATCGCTTCGGTTGTTCGGTGAGTCCGACCTCTGCCTTCTCTTCAGGAGCTTTCCACCTCATCATGAGTTTTGGGAGATCTACCCTTTGTCTCAATGTGGATTCAGTTGGTCTAATTTTGCAAGCATGCCTTGGTGGCATTGCTAAAAATTTCAATGTTTTCCATCTTTCAGGTTGGATGTTTAGTTTCTCGATTTCCTACAAGAATGTTAGCATTATGATCTACAAACTCAAGAGCTTTTCTTGCAAATATTTTGCTGCCTTTTTCATCTTTGGAGAGGAGGAGGTCCAAATTGGCGGAGAGAATTTGATCTTTGGACCTTGGAGCAGGAGGCTAAATGGACAATAGTTGGATCAAAATTTAAGAAAAATTTTGCTGAGGTTCTTCGTTCTCCTCCGGCTCCCAAGCGCTTAGTTTTTCTTCATTTGAAATATCCAAAAAAATTATCCTACTAATTTTGTTTTTTCCTCTATTCCTAAGAGGAAATTTGATGCTTCTTCGCCTAAGTTTAAGAATGTCGTGGATTCTCATCCTAATGCTAGATCCTCTACCAGAACCATGCGTGTTCAACGCTAGGTTCAAAAATCCAAAATTTCAAAACCAGGTTGTTTCTAAGAAGGTGGTTAATGTGGCTTTGAATGAGGTGCCTTCTCAGGAACTCTTGATCTCTAATCATTCAAATTCAAAAGATCCGAGTCCCCTTTCAGACCCATCTCCCTCTAGTAATTTGGCTCTTGGCCTTTCCTGCCCCGCTGCTGAGCCCAGTTACTGGCCTAGCCTAGAGTTATCCATCAGACATCATTTGTCACAATTGCTTGGGCCCTGGCCACATTAAGAAAGATTGCCAAGGATTGATTCGTTGTAATGCATGCTTCAATTACGGGCACATTGCCGTGGTGTATCTCTCCAAGTTTGGGAAGCAACTGACATTATCAGGTGATTTCCCATTCAAAAGACGAAGGGGCGGATACATCTCATATATACTCAGGTGACCTTCAGTCTCTTGGCCCCTCTGTCCCCCCCAAATCCACCGTCTCGCCTAGCACTCAAGAAAACCCCAACGAAACCATGGCAAATTGGCCCGTCGATCCTCTCCTCCATGTTCCTGCTGGGCTCATGCTCCAAGCACCCTTGCAGAGGCTGCCGCTCCATCATGAGGTCTATGTCACCAGGTGCTACACCCTATACACAAGACTTGGCGATTGTCAGGATGCATCCACCAGTGCACAAGGATGATTTTGCTGATCTGAAGGCTACGCTTCGCACCTTCTTCCATGATATCCATTAGGTTCACACCACAGAGATCCAACCTTATGTTTTAGGTGATGCTTATGTTCGATTCAACTATGTGTTAGACAGAGAAAGGTTCCTTGGCCCTGTTTTGCGCTTTGGCAATTATGCAATGTTTGTTATTAAGCATGATGAAGGAGAAAATGCGCGCTCTTTTGATTTGGACCATGAAGCCTGGGTTTTGCTAGTGAGATTTCTAGAAGATCTTAAGAATTCAGTAGGTATAGCCAAGGTAGTGTTTGGTTTTGGGATCTTGATGCATTGGCATGAGCTAGATAATCTAGCTCGTGTGGTTGCAAAGGTTTACTTAAATGATGATGCAAAGATACCTGACTCTATAAAGGTGAATGCTAGCCTACCACAGAAAGGGAGATCCTGGACTATACCATGTTATGTTCTGAAGAAACAGAATATCACTGATTGTAGGATGAAGAAGCTTTTGTCACTGTTGGTCCACTACACCCTCAGCCTCCCCCACCTCCTCGTTGGATGGGGCCTATTCCACCTGCTAGTTCTGATGCCACACCAGTTGGATCAAATAATGGTGAAGCTATGAATGTAGATGCTGGGGGCCCAAGTCACTGGTAGGAACACCTTGCTCCCCATGACACAATTGCTGTTGCCCAGAATGCAGTGCAAGACCATTTTGCTGATGTGGAGAAAGAGGCTGAAGCACAGAATGTGTTGAATGGCATTGAGAGTTAAGGCTTTGAAAGTGAGATCATGCCCAATACTGCTGCTGGAAAGTTCCCTATGCTTGATGTTGTGAAGGTCCTTTTCCTACTCTGAGATCTATCATTGTTGGCCCATCTACAGCCTCTGATCCACTAGTGACAGTGGTTCCATCTATTATCAGAAAGGTACTAAATTTCATTACCTCTAATCCATCTTCCAATTTCTTAAGATTCCTAAGCTTATTAGATATTAATCATAACACTCTTATCCCTTCATATTTCAATGATCAACACCTTCTAGATTCACTTGACCCTAATTTTACATCCTCAGATTGGTGGTGCTGATGCTCTAAAAAAATTAGGCTTGACTATCTGGAAGATGATGAGAATGAGGTGGATGTTGTTGATGATTTTGATGGTAACACTGATCTTGGTGGCATGGTAGATGAAGTTCTTGGTGATAATGTCGATGAAGTAGCTGAAGACATTGTTGAAGATGTTCCTAAAGGCAATGCTGGTTCTAAGGTGGATGTAGAAATTCTGGAAGCACCACCTCCTGTCTTCCAGACCCCAAGGAAGAAGAGGGCAGTCAGAGTGAAGGAGAAGCTCAATGATAGTTTCTTGAGGCGCAGTAGGAGAATCTCCAACAAACTCTAAGGTTTCAAGGATGTTGAAAGTGCCAAGAAAGCCAAGGAACCTGCTACAAATAAAGATGAGCCTATCCCACTGGCCATGGTGACCCCTCCTGGTTGCAAGATTGCCCCTCACCTTCCAAAGAAAATCCTCAGAGGCATTGGTGAAGGTTTTCTCTAGATTCAGTCTGAGACTGTCTCTGCCGCTCTGCTGGAAAAGGATGACCTAGATGAATAGAAGCCTCATGATGTTTCAGTGTGCACTAGTCCCATGTGTAGTGCACTTTTCTTTTGTTAGTCACTTGAGCTCTCTAATCCAGTGCCTGTTTTGGACTAATAAGACCAATCAATGCTGTAATCTTTTTTGGAGCTCTGAACATGTGTTTTGCTACTCTGTTGGTGTTGACTTTTATCCAATTTCCTATTTTACCTATCTGTTCATAATCTTCTGTATTAAGTTTATTCCCTATCCATCTTTGTTTATATTATGCCTTTTTATTATCTCTGTCATTCTTGTGATATAGTTTGGCCCTTGGTGGCTCAAACTTCTCATTACCTCTGACTATGGTTCCCATGAATAACAACAATAATAGATCAAGTAAAATTCTATTTTGGAATGTTAGGGGTATAAATTCACAAGAAAAGTGGGATGCTATAAGAGATAAAATTTCAGAAAGTGCTTGTCAAGTAGTGTGCTTACAAGAAACCAAGAGGGAGAGTTTTGATAACTTTTACATCAAAATGTTTTGTCCTAAGAACTTAGATTAGTTTGCTTACTCCCCATCTAGTAGGGGCCTCTGGAGGGATTATTACAATATGGAATAGCAGCTTATTTGATGGTAGTGTTGTACATATCAACTCTTATGCTATGACTGTCAAACTTCTTTGCAAACTTGACAATAAGATTATCCATCTCACAAACATTTATGGTCCTGCTAGCTCTCCTCAGAAAATGGGCTTCATTACTTGGCTAATGAACTTTGACACAAGTGACTTTGATGATTGGGTCTTGCGTGGTGACTTCAATCTTATCAGATACCCTGAAAAATAGAAACAAACCAGGTGGGGATCAAACAGAGATGAACTTGTTTAATGAAGCTATTTCAGATTTGGACCTTGTTGACATATCCTTTAGTGGTAGAAACTACACCTGGAGCAATATGCAGAATGATGCACTGTTGGTGAAACTAGAATGGATCTTCACCTCTACTAGTTGGACCCTGTCCTTCCCTGCTACTTTTGTTCAACCACTATCTAAGCCTGTCTCTGACCATATTCCATATGTTCTTCATATTGGAAGTAGCATTCCCAAATAAAAAAAATCATATTTGAAAATTTCTAGGTTGAGCACCCTGGTTTCATTTATACAGTTAAACTGCACTGGAATTCATCTCCCTATCATGCAAATGCAGCTAAAACCATGTCAGCAAAATTCAAGCAGGTCAGAGCTAGACTCAAAACCTAGAGCAAAAAGTTATCAAATTTGAGTAAACTCATTTATAACTATAATTGGGTTCTACTCCTCCTTGATGGGCTTGAAGATCAGAGAGAGTTGTCTAGACTGGAAAGGGCTTTTAGAGCACTAGCTAAAAGTCATTTAGCCACCCTTCTTGAGGCTAAGAGAGTTTACTAGAAACAAAGAAACTCTATTAGATGGGTTAAACTAGGAGATGAGAATACTCACTTTTTTCATACCATGGCAACCATAGCTCATAAGAGAAATTTTATTGTTTCTATCACAAACACTGATGGGTCCATTATTACTGATCATGAACAAAAGGCTAATATGTTATGGACAACCTACAAAAATAGATTGGGGGTTAGTGAATTTACTGACATTTTCTATGATCTTAGTAGCTTAATACTAATGCACAATCTGGAAGATTTGGATGCTGATTTCACAGATGGTGAAATTGAAGGAGTTATTAAAAATCTACCTAATAGTCATGCACCTGGACTTGATGGATTCAATGGACTTTTTATTAAGAAATGTTGGAACTTCATCAAGGATGACTTTATTAGATTGTTCAAGGATTTCTGTGATAATAACATTAATCTGTCAAGCATAAACTCTTCATTCATTGCTCTAATCCCAAAAAAGGAAAATCCAGAGAATGTTGATGATTACAGGCCCATTTCACTTGCTGAATTATTCCCTCAAGTGCATCACAAAGATACTATCTTCAAGACTTCAAAAAGTTATTCTATAGTTAGTTCATACCAACCAATATGGGTTCATCAAGGGGAGAACTATACAAGATTGTCTGGCATGGTCATTTGAATTTCTACATTTATGCCACAAATCAAAAAAGGAAATTGTTATTCTAAAGATAGACTAAGAAAGCCTTTGACAAATTGGAACATCAGGTCATCATTCAAGTGCTTAGGCACAAAGGTTTTTATGAGAAATGGGTCAGTTGGATACAAAATCTGTTAAGATCCTGGTTCTTCCTACATTCTTCTTAATGGAAATCTAGGAAAATCATTTAGTTGCAAAAGGGGTGTGAGGCAAAGGGATCCACTCACCCCACTATTGTTTGTTTTGGCAGCAGACCTACTTCAGTCTATCATTAACAAGGCTTGGCACTCTAGGATTATCAAACACCCCATCAGTGATTCCTTTGAAGGTGATTACCCTATAGTGCAATATGTAGATGATACCCTTCTTATTCTACTAGATGATGCAAGAGTTCTTTTCAATCTCAAAGGTCTCCTTAGGTCCTTTTCAGACTCCATAGGATTACATGTCAATTTTGCAAAATCATTCTTGGTACCTATTAATATGAATGACAGCAGGGCCACACACCTAGCTAATACTTTTGGATGCCAAGTTGGTGATATGCCTTTCACCTATCTAGGACTGCCCCTAGGGACTACTAAGCCATCTCTTATTGAATTCACTCCACTTCTTACAAAAATTGAGAGAAGGTTATCAGGTATTAGTAAGTTCCTCTCTTATAATGGGAGACTCATCCTAGTGAACTCTGTGTTTTTAGCTCTTCCAACTTTCTACATGTGTAGTCTAAAAATCTCTCCCCAAGTCATAAAACATATTGACATTTTTAGGAAACGTTACCTTTGGAGTAAAGGGGATATCAACAGAAGAGAGAGCTGCCTAGTTGCATGGGAATTTGCTTGCAAACCAAAAGATCAAGGTGGAATAGGCATCATTGACATATAGAGTCAAAATGAAGCCTTGCTGATGAAATTCTTAGACAAATTCTACAACAATCATGACATCCCTTGGGTCAAGCTAACCTAGTCTGCCTTTTATTCCAACAATCAAACACCCCCTCAAGCTAGAAGCCCAATTAGATTATTTTGGTGGAAGGGACATCTTAAAGCTTTTTGGAAAGTTTCAGAACCTAGCTATATGCTCAGCACACAGAGGTAACACCATAATGTTCTGGTCAGATAATTGGACAAGTCAATTGTTGAAAACTCAGTTCCCTGAACTATTCTCCTTCATAAGGAAACCAAAATGCACCATTAGTTAATTCCTGAATCAAGAAGACAATAGACGGTTTAGTTTGCCTCTTTCTCAACTAGCTGTAGTTCAGTTCCAAGAAATTCAAATTTTGATACAAGGAAGAAATGGGGATGAAAATGGTAATGACACTTGGATTTATAATTGGGGTTCCCCTAGATTCAGTAGCAAGAAAGCTTATGGTGCACTAATTGGCAACACTACTGGCCTCTCCTCTTTTCAGATGGCTAAGGGCTTCAAGCAATCTGGGACAGCACAAGTTCTTCTTTTGCTCCTTCTTAGAGATATATTGAATACCAGAAACCTCCTCAGAAGGAAAATATGCATTTGGATAGCTACAACTGTGTCTTGTGTAATCTAAATTGTGAGGAAACTTGCTTCCATTTATTTTTTGAATGCCCATTCAGCAGAGATTTTTGGTCCACTATCCCAATCAATTGGAACCTTAATGTTAGAGCTCTAGATATGATTCTTCAAGCTAGAGAAAACTTTTGTAATGCTAATTTCAGGGAAATAGTCATTACTGCCTGCTAGATTATTTGGACCACAAGAAATGGAGTTATCTTTGATAATGGATATATCAACATCAACATTTGTAAGAGACAATTCAAGGAGGAGCTTGGTCTGGTGTGCACCAAAGCCAAGCCAAACAGGCAGACCTCACTTAGTTTGTGGAGAGATAGCTACTCCTGACATGTTTTTTTCCTTCCATTTGGGCCTGGCTGCCTTGTACTTTCTCTCTTCTTGTGTTTTTTCCTTTTTTGGTCATGTACATAAATATTCTTTCATTTAATGGAAAATAAAAAAAATATAGGTAGGGGACTCTCCAACCGATTTGGTCAAAAAACATTCCCTTTATCTAGATCCTCAAATTAGCGTCGAACGCTGTTGGGAAAATGCAAATGGGTGAGGGAAGGGGGGAGCCAGAAGGTAGGCGGTTGATGCAATGCTATTGGATAAGGGAAGGGGGATGCTCCTTTCATATAGACCTTGCACGGCTGACGAGAGTGAAGCGAATGCGGAAGGAAAGCTAGGACACAAGAAGTGAATCGAGAAAAAGAGCTTTTGACCACCATGACACGCTTGACACTTGAATGCCTAGTGTGGTTGTGATAGGTCTTTTCTATACTTATTTCACTCTAATCCAAGCAGTCACAATAGTTGAAGGGCACACTGATTGCTACGACACTTTATATTGTCCTACGAGATCAAATACTCAGCGGGCGGACATTCTTGTATTCGTAATAAAAGTCAATAGCTATGGCTCCTCCATTCTGCATTACATCAAGGCGAGACTTGTTCAGATGAACTCCTCGCTGCATGGTTCTTTCAAGTTCAACAAATTTTATCAAAAAAAATTCAACATCTATACACTCACGTCCTCTGATCAGAAAGGGCGAACACCAGTTAGTATATTACAGATCAGAAAGAGAACCAGAAAGAAATTTGCATGCAAAAGCAACCAATAGGGACTAGAAACCAGTTACCAAATGTCCAAAGGACTTGAGCTCCACCACGCTCAACAAAGTTTAATCGAACTAATACAAAGTTCAACAAAAGTTAACACAGACATGCATGCAAATAATTAAGACTCCACATACGGTCGTCCCATGGACCAAACTTAGTCATGACTTGTACTACTAATATGTCCCATAGATCAAGGGTTGAGGTGGGCATATAGGATTCCGTCCACGTTCACCTTCGCTAAGACGGTGTTGGCGGCCGGCTCGACGCTCATGAACAGAGCATCCATAAAATCTTGATCATCCGGTACCAACGAAAAAGCTTGGTGCACCACTAGGACTTTCAGCTCTATGCCAAACTAAAGCTGGGCAGCGGTCAGCATCATGGCAGCCCCTTGACGAATGGCTTCGAACACCATAGCCCGAAGGCGGGCTGGCAGGGCTTGGAGGCGCTCTTCTGTAGTGACCGGATTGTTCGCAGCCTGCATGGGGAAGGAGACGTCATAGGCGGCAATAGCATCGCTAAGCAGGTTCTGGACCTCCACCTCAGTGGCCGCCTTCTTGCCTCATGTTGGTATTTATAAGTGCAAATAGATTATGAAGGATTCCGCAAGCGCACATAATACCATTGTAGCATTTTACTAGAAATATTCTAGGTATCGTTATTTATATTTTACCACAAGGAAACAATGGAGTAAAGATTATTGAATATCAAAGGAGCATCTATCAGTCAACATGCCATCATAGCTGGAGCAAGGGGTAAAAGTAATGATAGGAATTAAGCATAATGACACTTAGGGGATAGATCACTAAGATACTGTAAACAAGTTAACTCAGGAGAACAATAGTTGAGGTAGATTCCTATGATATTCTTATTACAGGATCAAAGTATATATACTTGACTATAGCTAAGACTCACTCTACTCTTGTGCACTTCAAGACGCCGCTAGACGGTAGAGCACCACAAAATGATAACACTACTAATACGACTACGGTCCTACAATTTAAGAACCTGCTCACATGGGGTGGACTACAGAAGATAGATGGGGCTACCACCTCCCACTTCTACCACACAGCTAGGGAATAGGGTGTACTCATAGGCAGAGCATCGTATAAGCACCATACTTACATGAGGCTCGGCCACTTAGCCTAATCGATAAACTAGTAGGCTAAGCGCTCTATGAACCCGCATACAAAAGTAAAGATAACCTCAACTAAGCAAGATACATATTAAAAGTAAGAATAGCAATGTAGATAGGAATATGATGAATTGATAACAAGTCTTACAAGATGTAGAAGTGAAGATACAAGGCTTTGCCGAGCCTCCAAGACTAGATCTAGAACTTGAGCATGAACCCAACTCGACCCTCACTTCCGAGTTACTAATCTACTACATTAGAGAGTTCTAGACCTAATCCTCCTGGCGTGTGTTGATCTGAATGAGAGATATGAATTAGGATTTCCAAGATATCTCTAGGGAGGGGGTAGAGGCTGCTATATATAGGGGGTAGCATCAATTCTGGACCCACGGATCAAACCGACCTTGAGCAACGGCAGAGATTTGATCTTTAAGGTGGTGGGAAACCGGCGTATGAAGGAGAGCCTGACATGTGGGGCCCATAGGCCTAGCGGTGGGGCCGGCTGGCCCCCTGTTAGACTCTCTGCTCAATCTTCGGTGGTTTGCCTTCAAGATGATTCTAGATCCTTCCTAAGTTGTTTTTGTCATGGATAAACGTGATTTGATCTGACGATTGGGTCCACCTTGATGGTTTTCTAATTAAATCCTCCTGCAAACATAGAGTCACCAAAACTTGTGGAATTTATTAGTTTAAACCCCTAGACCTATGTTTGGTGATGGAATTAAGTAAATATGCATGTTATGTTGATGGTTTATGAATGATGTTAACGACCATCAACACCTCATGCCTGGGTGTCTTCTTGTTAGGTGACAACTAGTGCGGCACGCGTGGCCTTTAGGTCATCGCGTAGCTTGTCGGTGTCCAGACTGGCCTTTGAGTACAATTCTGTGGCCTTGAGGTAAGACTCCTTTAACTTAAAGTATTCTTCATCATCTGACGATGCATCACCAGAAGACTGTTCAGGGGTCAGACAGGATCGGCGACGGCGTGCGGCGATGTTCCATCTCTCTTCACAATGCAAGCCAAGTTCAAGCCCACATGATAAGGGGGAGAACGATCTGATTGAGAAGGCAAATGACTAATCAGACAGTCCAGATCAGCAGGGGATGGAATCATCACTGGTGGTTGCCCCCACCAGGGGATGGTTCTTGGGGCCGCTTTTGCCGAGCATGACCACGGACAAAGAACCTGGCTCTAGGGCCAATGATCCTAGGGATGCCATCATGCCCATGTCCACCTATTGAGAAAGTAGGCAATTTCCAATTACTAGTTAAATTAAGCAGCATGAACACAAATACTAGCGTGAGCATTGCTTGCATACCCTAGTGGGGGGGTATGGCCCCTGGTATCCACAAGACAAGACATGGGTCGCACCCTCAGAGGTGGCCCAGATCACAAGATCAAGGCATGCACGGCGCTGCTCGGCGTGCATCGCAAGCTATTGTATAGTACCAAATAGGATACTTTCCTTGTAACCTTGCCCCTCCAGAGCATATAAGGAGAGGCAGGGGTCCCCTAGTGGATAGATACATACATCCCATATTCAATACAATACACCAAAGACACAGGACGTAGGGTATTACATTGATCAGATGACCTAAACCTGTCTAAATTGTTGTCTCTATGCCTTGTGTCACCATCCGGTTTTCTGATTACGTGCACCCCCACTGACAAATCTACCATCACGGAATACCCTTCGGTGGACTACCGAGCATCTTTTGTCAACAGTTGGTGCGCCAGGTAGGGGACTGTGCATGCTGATCCATGGCGAACCAGATGGGATCTAAAGATCAACCATGGCGGCAACAATTTGCCATCTCACGACAGCTACCCAAGTCGACTCTCAAGCGGCATGAGACGATCAAGTGGCCGACGATCCCTATCGTACAGTAGCACGACCACATGTGTTGTAATGATGGGGGCATTAGATCCAACTCCCTAGACCTTGGTCAAGACTAGAATAGACAAAGCCACAAGCAAACAAGGACTACGTGATCAACATGGCTATGTACGCAAGCTATTTAGGCCTGCATGTATGTGCGTGAGCCGCATACACGCGTACGACGGCATGCAAGCCCAGCCAATCAAACTGTACATGCCTCACGTACATACGAGAAGACATGCAAGCTACCAAGACTTGCCTATTCACATGCATCCACGTATGGGGAAGGAAGGATGCATGTTATACATTTATATATGAAGCAAATCGACTGCACGTCTTCATACACGGACTGACACCGCTGAGCTCCGACTACGTCCATACTACTCCAACACGAGATCAACTCCGTTCTAGCCATCAAGCGAGCTGCCCGCATCGCCGATCAGATAACGCCATACGTCGTCGACCAGACATTTTGTCTAAAGCTAAGTCACGCTTTAATATTTTTCTAAATATTCTCCAATCTTCGTATATCGCCATAATGTTTCTCTGAGCTGTTTTCTCCATATTTGCTCTCCAAATGATTTTTTGAACCTCCAAACAGTCATGTTGATGCTCAGACGCCTCTAGAGATGGCCTAGTCTCTGGCTCCTCCCTACACATACTACGGGCTCCGCGCTCTGCGTTATGGGTGGTCGGCTGCAGTTCCTTGGTGACGCCTGTTCCTCCTACACGTGCATGGGCTCCGGGCTCGACATTATGGACTATGAGCTAGCTAGGGCTGGAGACTCAGCTACACACTAACTGGTTGGGAGGTTTATATTAAATATAATTACATCTTCACACCAACTGATCGCCGAGCTACATATGTTCTTTCATCGCCATTGCTGGCTTTTCTCCGGAGCTCATATATTTTTACATCATGTATGACCCATTCTACATATTTGTATTGCAAGATCATCATCCACGTGATCGGATCACTTGGTGCTCGGACTTCACCACCGATCAACTGGTCGAACCGCTAGGTTCATCGACTTCGTCGCCGACCAGTTGATCGGGCTGTTCGCCGGTCGCTTCTACTCAATGCTCACTTTGCTGCCAACCAGTTGACTAGACTCCTCGGTGCTCGAACATTGCTAGCTACGCCGGGGACTCCTCGGTGCTCGGACATCGCCAGCTACGCCAGGGACTCCTCGGTGCTCGAACATCGCTAGCTACGCTGGGGACTCCTCGGTGCTTGGACATCGCTAGCTACGCCAGGGACTCCACGGTGCTCGGACATCGCCAGCTATGCTGGGGACTCCTCAGTGTTTGGATTCTTCATGCAAGCATCGCCAGCTAAGCTGAGGACTCCCTTGGTGGTCGGATCTTGCTACGTCTCATCGGTGTGCTATCAAACTGCTCCCTGCCATTTGGATTAGGGTGTTGATCTTGGGCAGCACGTCTGGGGTCTTGATACGCGCATGTCAGATGATGTCGACAAGCTTTTAGACTTCTTTTCTTTGAACTTGCTACAAGATTCATTCTTCATTTCTAGTAGGCTCGAGGACTAAGTGGCTATACTTCACCTTGTGGTGAATGTAGTTCTTATTTCTTGATTTACCCTCCTTATTGACGGAGTCTAAGTGGCTACACTTCTCCTAAGTGGAAGAATTTTTAGATTTTGAACTTGAGCTCCTTACATCCTTGTGGCAAGCCTTACTTGGGATACACTGCTCGACGACGGTTCACACTGCTCGGTGATGGTTCACAACTGCTCGGTGATGGTTCATAACTACTCAGCAACTCATCATGGTGGTTGGACTATGAGTCTGACTACTCGGCTTTGTTCGCACTTGCTTGGACAAGCTCAAGATGGCATTGCACAATAGATACAAGGCACTCGGGGACTAGCTATGGGGGTATGGCCCCCAGTATCCACAAAACAAGACATGGGCCGCACCCTCAGAGGTGGCCTAGCCCACAAGATCAAGGCATGCACGGCGCTGCTCGACGTGCACCGCAAGCTATTGTATAGTACCAAATAGGATACTTTCCTTGTAATCCTGCCCCTCCAGAGTATATAAGGAGAGGTAGGGGTCCCCTAGTGGATAGATACATACATCCCATATTCAATACAATACACCAAAGACATAGGACGTAGGGTATTACAACGATCAGACGGCTCGAACCTGTCTAAATCGCTGTCTCTGCGCCTTGTGTCACCATCCGGTTTCTGATTATGCGCACCCCCACCGACAAATCTACCATCGTAGGATACCCCTTAGTGGACTGTCGAGCATCTTTTGTTGACACCTAGTTAATTTAATGAAAAGAAACAACATGAATAGTGGTACACAAAAAAATCACCTCATCAGGTGGAACTGGCGGCGGGTGTGAAACCACGCCAATGAGAGGTCCATCTGTCGGTGGAGGATGGCTGGCGCTGAAGGGCTCTGAGGACTCCCCCCTACCATGATCCAACATGTACTCTCCCAAAACCTTCATCACCCATTGGTCTAGGTAATCCTCACGGATGGTGACCCTTGACTCAATTGTAGGGTCCATCAGGCCTGGGAACTCCCATAGGGGGTGGTGCTTCATCTTCAAGGGAAGGACCCGATGGTCGATGAAGGTATAGATCACCCTCATCCTCGTTAGGCCCTGACCCTTCAGGTCCTTAATTGCATCCAACAAGTAGGGCACACCCTGTGTGTCCTCCTAGGGTGGTAGTTCCTCCCACGACTCCAGGAGGTCACCATGCAGTAGATCAGTAGAATAAGACGACAGCGGCGGGCTCTCATTAGGGACATAGACCCACAACTTCTGCCACCCCAAGTCCATGGAAGGGTAGCAGTCAAGGCTTAGGTACCTGTCCTCCATTCTGAGATGAAGTTGGATCAAGGCGTCCCCCATCCGAGGAAGATGGACACCCCCGGGAACTGAGCGAACCACCTAGAATAAAGAATGCCAAAGCTCAAAGTGGGCAGGGACTCCTAGGAAGCCCTCGCATAGCATGATGAAGACGGAGAGGTGGAGGATCCCCTATGAGGTCAAGTCATGTAGGCGAAGCCCATAGTAGTATGGCAACCACCGGAGTAAGGGGTGCGCCGGCACCCTGAACCCAAAAGAGTGGAAATGGGCAAAAGAGACGACCGCATTCTCCTTCGGCCTTGGCTCCACTTTGGTTCTCGGTGGGACTCTCCACTCGATCATGTCGATGGCCTTTGGGATCACCGTATTCAGTCACAGCTCATTAAACACCTTGCAGTTGATGGTTGACTTCATCCACTCTGTGGTCATGGTCCTTGTAGGAGGCGTCAGCGGTGCAAAGGGCGTAGTAGGGTGGAGGGCAAAAGCTTTGGGATGGAAGGAGGAGATCTAGGGAGGGAAGGTAGATGATCACATAAGGTAGCAGATAACAGTGATAGAACCGCCCAGTTTATACAAGATCAAGTATGGCTATCCCTGCTAACACGTTGACACGCACATACTTTCACTTATATAAACTCGGTAGTCCACCGAGTGTCACGAAGGACCTCGGTAAATCAACATCACAACCAAGATCGCATGATTAAGCAAATACACATCATATACACAAAGTTGCAGCGGAAATAATATTACAAATGGGTTCACAAATAATAGTACAAGTTTGGGTTTCAAAACCGATTAAGGGAAAACAACATAGCTTTTAGTGATTACATTAATATAAGTTTCAAATACATTGCTAGCATAAGTGACATCCTCCGATAAAAGCATATAGATAATAAATAAATATAGAGTCATTGAGCCCACCGGCGGTTAGCCACCATCTTTAGCAGGTCGAGAACTTCACCTGCAACATGGTGGGATAAACCCTGAGTACTCAAATGTACTCAGCTAGACTTACCCATCATAAACCAAAAATAAAGTGACACCAAAGAGTATGCAAGGCTTTATAGGTGGAGCTAGCTTGACAAAATTTTGCATAAAAGCCACTAGTTGAGCTATACATTTTACAATTCGATAACCAAGTTAATTATAGCTATTCATCTCTAGATTAGCAACTAACCTGTGCCAAACATGTGGAATATCATTTAGTAACAGGCAATAGTAACCATAGCCGGTGTAGTAATGTGAGTATCATCATCATAACCATCAAGTTTCCATTAACTTACTCTATGTTGCCGCTGCTCAGTTAAGTTCTCACTATTTGGGAGAGATGACGATTCGAATCGATTCCTACCTAGTTGGGGAATTTATTCCTAACATAAATCGAGGCACACCTACGTCAAGGTAGCCTTAGGTCACCTTTGGTACAATTTAGGACTAACTCGTGGGTCCAATTAGCGCTGCACCCTCAGAGATTCTACCAATCTACCAGGAAGATTGAGACTCAGTCCCGCCCTTGGACTCACGCCATTGGCTCTTAGCACATCCTTACTGCCTCTAGTGTGCGTACTTTCACTAATTGGGGCCTGGCCTGAATTGAGCTACTCGGCTTCACGGTCGTATCATCAGATCCAGCCAGCTAAGTGCTAGGCATGCGTTCAACATGACATGAGGACATACAACGAATCGGTCCTTAATCGACACAGACGAGGATAGATAGGCACCCAAGACCTCCATGCCTTGTTGCTTATCTATCCCGATCCCACCTGGAGTTCTAATCATCCAACAAGCATGATCATTAACTTTATAGAAATATTATTAAGTTATCTACAACTTTCTTATTATCATCTTTAGGTGATTCAACAGTTATTTAGCCTTAAACACACAAAGCAACAATTCAATCCAAAATATGGACTGAATCTGACATGCAACTTCAGACAGCAATAAGTTGAGTTCTAGATTTCACAACATGGTAGTTCTAGACTTTTTAGAAATCTTAGCATACTATGCACAACTTTGTTATAAACACCACAAGCTAATTCTGAAGTTAACCAGGTCAAACATCACAAAGAAGACATCTCTGTCTAGATTAGGACAGATTCTGTCATTCCACTTCACAAGCTCATAACTAGAGATTTAGACCACCAAAAGGTGTGATCTTTAACAATTTGGAAAGATCATGAAAATCACTACACTTCTTCTATAATCACCAAGACATGATTCAAAGCATAGATAAGTCAAACAACACAATCATTCAGATCTGCACAGAGAGCATGCAAAACCTAAAAATGAAATTTTAAAATCTATAGCTCCTAAACCATCAGTCTTATGGTCATGAAAGTTTAACACAAGCTATATTATGAAGTTACCTACAACTTTTGTATTCACCATATTTACAAAAAACATCAGTATCATCTCAAAAACGATTGCACCACAAAAAGTACAAATGCAGCCAAATTTCAAAAGGTAGCATGTTGGTGTTTTCACTTGTTTTCCCCCAACAAAGATTTCATACATATATCATTCAAAGGCTCAAACAAACATCCATATAGCTCAACTACATTTCAAAAAGTTGGTGTAATTAAAGTAGCATCTCATGGCTTAGTCATATGCCTATTTGTTATTAACTTTCATTAACTTCCATAGAATAATATATATATATATATATATATATATATATATATTATTTTTAGTGCCATATGAGAACAACTAGTTTGGAGCTGAGATTTTTATGAGAGGAACATGATGACCAAACATGATTACTGTATAAATTTCACAAGCTCAGGTTTTGTAATTTAATTACTACAAAAAGGAAAAAGTGAAATTCCAAGAAATCAAGTGAGAGCAAGATAAATATGAAATTCACTATTTTCTACAAATGCATGGTCATATTATGTATCAACATGACACAAAACATCATAACAAGGTAATGGAACAACATTTTCCATTTTTACCTCATCATAAAAAATATAACTTATTTAAAACCATTTAAAGCTATTTATCAAACCCTAAACAAGATAAATCAATAACTCCTTCATGCTGCATTCAATGAGCATGAAATTTTTACCACAGTACACACATAGCATCATTAGCCTACCATAAAAAGTTCACAGCAATTGGAGGACCACAACTTTAGATATGAATTTCTTCCTAGAAAACCCTAATTATCATAGATAAATAAAAACAGTGGAAACTTTCTACTAAAACATATCATATTATGACTCTACTATGTAGATCTGTTTACAAGGATTCCAAAAAGTCCTCATTTGCTATTTTTGGATTTTTCTACAATTTATGAGGATTTTTGAAAGCCTCAGCCAATTAAAAGGAATAAAGGAAAAACACATTTGCACAGAGGACCCTGCAAGAAACTTTAATTAAACCAAGCAAACAAGTCCTAATAACACTATTTGTATGAGTCTTCGATTCTGCACTTAACCCCCTGGAAGACTTCCTATTTACGCGAGAAGCTCCCTCCTCTTCTTCACCCGGACAGAAGCAGGGCAGCTCATCGGAGCTCACGATTTCGGCCGCCGTGGTGCTTGTCGGCGGTGAAGGAGGGGTCCTAGAGCATCAACGTCCCTAGCCGCACCCGTAGGAGGTCCAATCATGGATGGAGACGGCCAGTGGAGGGCCAGCCACATGAGCCAGCGACGGTCGCGGCAGCCTCACCAACGGTAGCCTCGCGTGGTGGTGGAGGTGTTCGAAGGAGAGGCGCAGCGCGCATGGGGCAGCTTGAGGAACACAAAGGTGAGGCCAGTTGGGATGGAGGAGGCTTGTAGTAGCAGCGGCGAGCTCGGCTTGGGAGCCAGCCATGGTGGCAGCGGCGGTAGGCTCTAATGGCCCCAGCTAGGGTGAGCGCGCACGCGAGGTGGAACACGCCGTCGTGAAGGCGGTGGCGGTGGTCGCAAGAGTGGAGGAGGCGCAAAGGGGACAGGAGGTGTGGGTGGCGTTGAGCTCTCCTCCGGCATCCATGGCGGGAGTGGCCATGAGCGATAGCAGTAGCAGCGCTAGCGAGTGAGCGGTGTGCAGCGGCAGAGCAGGCAGCCGTAGAGCTGCGCAGAGGAGGAGGAGAGGGAACAGCGCTCATGGTAGCAGCTCGGGCTCTGCCCAGCGGCTCGCCATGGCGACAGCGGCCATGGAAGAGCGGCGGCGATGGCGAGAGCAAGAGAAAGGGAAGAGAAGGCGAGCGTGGAGTGCAGCTCGGTGCGAGATAGCATCTGGCAGTGGTGCGGCTTAGGCAGGGCTTCCACAACATATGGAGCAGGGGCGGCGAGCATGGCAACCGCGTGTCCCCTATGGGGCCCGCCATTGAACACCTCGTGTGCGTCGGTGTGGGCAAGGTGGGAAGCCAATTTGGGCTACCTACGAGTTGATTTGGACCTTGGGCCCAAAAGCGAAGTTGCATCCCACCTAATCATCTACAAAACTCATTAAGGGTGCTTGGCCATTAGAGCTCTCCATTAGCGCCAAATTAAGCCCAAAGTTGATAGTGTCAGCGACTAATCGAGGATTAAGCCTTTCTCTGCTTGAGCTCGAATTACTTGGTCAAAACATGGTCAAATTGATTCCAATTTTTTTGTATGTCCTTCTCCAAAACATATATTCCAACTTTTATATTTGGCTCAACTTGAGTTGCTTAACAAAAATCCAAGAACGCAAAATGCCAATGTCAATGACAATGAATTCTGGACTTAGAATTATTTAGAGCCCATAAACATCAGCAGATTCCATCTTGAGTCCTCTGTTTGAGCCACCTAGAAGTTGAATCAGGTCTTGGTCCAAAAATAAAGTTTGTTATACTCCACTCAAACTTTAATTTTTATTAATGGTCAAACTTCATATCTGGTACAGAAACCATTTCTTTATCTTGGTCAAAGTAGCACCTTGTTAAACCCTAGAATTAGGGTTTTCGACCAATTGAGGCATTTTCTTGACATTTGCTCAATACGAACCCTTCATGACTTTTGTTGTACAGTTCAATTAGAGTCATTTGGGCAAGGTAGCAAGGTTTGGTTGATGACCTATAATTCCATTCACTTAATAGTGCAATTCAAGCAAGAATGTAACTCATCATTTCATGTGACTTTTTAGCTCCAAACATCATGAAACTTTTCCACTGGTCAAGATTGATGCATGTTGATGTAATGTACATGAAATAAGCATGTTTAACATTACTCTTGCATAATCTTAACAAGGGTACACATGTAAGTAAGGGTGTGTTGCCAAGTTTAAGTTGGAGCTCACTTTTGTAGATTTGATCTTGACACCTTCATCACCACTTAACATGTCATGTTTGAGCTCAAACTCATTGCTTAACTGGTGACAAACACCTAGGGTGTTACAGCCCTCCCCCCTTATGGGAATCTCACCCTGAGATTTGGTGCGAAAGACTTTTAAGGGAAGAGAAGCATGTCATCCATTTTCCAACATCACTGATAGCATTAGGCTACTTAACTTTGGTGTCTCAGAGGGGCTAGTTTGGTCAAGATACTTTCTGATACTTTCTCTTCGTAGTAAGTTTTGTCTAAAGAATTTCCTTCATTGGCTTCCATGAAGCATTGTTACTTTGGGAGGAATCCAAGATAGCATAATACTTCATTCTCGGGATACGGAGAGTATTACGGAGCATAAACTAATTACCCACAATCTCTATTTCCCTAGTGAATATAGCATGGACCATGTGAACTTTACACTAGACTGCAAGCTTCTAAAAACTACTCATTATAATGGTTTCATGTTCATTCACAAAGTTCAAAAAGCAGTTCTCTACCAAAGTAGCTTGAGTACAACCTTTCATAAGGGATGAGATCACAGACGGGGTAAACAACCTCCGAGGCTATAAGAAACCGTGTAACCAATAGACAATATCTATGCCTGTCGTAACCGTTCAATCACTCAGATGCCAACCGATGGAAAACTACATAATGTTCCATGTGTGCAGTTCTCCTTCTCTAATGATAACACTATATTTCAAAGTCCGTTGAGTGAGCGGTGAATGTGATAGCTGACTCGGTTGACTCAGCATTTTTGATGATCATTATTTGAGGGAATCCTTGTATCCAAGCGGCAACAGTTATCTTGGTTGAATCTAAGGCAACCTCTTGGGTAAAAACACATGGAAGGTACCCAAGTACAAGTCCGCCTTGGAAAACATTGCTAAAGAAGGATGACAGCAAGGTCTGGAGGACAAGAAAGGTTGTAGTTATTCACCATCCAGAGAAACAGTACACTACCAAGATCGAGTACAATTTTCCTTCATGGTGCTGTTGCCCAGTAAGTTGGGTTGACTTGCACTGTAGCAAAACTAGCTTTGTGGGACTACTTTTAACATTGAGGCTTCCTTTCTAATGTTAATAAACACCTCATAAGCAAAATCTAAAATCTGTTGTTTGACACTTTTCAAATTATTTTCAACTCATAATGGCACAAATTGACTTGTAGAACACCTTGACTACTCACCATTGTTAATATGAGAGGACAAAAACACGGCACAAAGGGGTGCAAGGAGTCTTTTCTAGGGCATCTAAAGTATTAACAATCATCACATTGCCAACATGACCTGAGCTACAAACACAACCTTCTAATATGAGGGATGATAGTAGTCAGCAGAGAAATCACAGATTCTATACCTCTCGGTAATCAGTTCATATCCTACAAACTACTGCTCCATTGTGCACAAATTTTGGTAGGCATTTAGATCCAAAAGTCTTTTAACTACTGACCAAAATTTAGCTCAAACAGACACCATTTGACTATCCAAACATATCATCTACCAAAACTGCTTTGTTTAGAAATTTTGGGACTGAACTGTCAAAACATCTCTCAAATCCGATGCTTTACTCAACCAATCCTCACCCAACTTCAGACCTCAAAGTATCCTAAGCAAGGAATAAGCTCATCAAGTTTTGGGACAATCCAACCATGGTTGATCCTCTAATCACTGGCTTAAGGGTAACCGGTTTAGTGCCCTAAAATCTAGATAGTTTTCCGCTCTTCTTTCTCTTTGCTTCACACGTTGTGGGGCATGTTCTGCACTCTCTAATTCTTCTTATAGCAGCGGTAGCTTTCTCGCTGAGGATAGAGGCTAGGGTTTTCCTCACATGCCTCTTAGGAAACAACTTCAACCGTTGATTTAGGCACCAGCTCAACGATACACAAGCATTGGACTGGTGGGCTTTTTTTGCAGGGCACAATGCATACTTCACATGGAGAGGTAGTCCTACAAGATAAGGGACCGTTGCTAACTATCCTTCTATACTTCCTCCAATAGAGTCTTAAACAAATCCTTTGATAGCACTATATAAATAATGATGCTGACCGAGACTAGGGGCGTGCTTTCTCTAGCTCTTTACTTAGCTGATACAACATCCTGCACTACCCATGCAATTGTCCAAGATGGAATTGACTTGATGACACAGGGCCTAGAGAAGAAAGTAGTACTTGCATTGTTGGCCAGCTTTGCTATTTATTTGCTTAACATTGTTCGGTGACACATAGCCTTCAGGGCTACCAAAGAGTCATTACCTAGCTAGAGATTAACCTTCCTACTGGTAACTAATTAGTTGTCTCTCAACATTTAAAAGCTCCAAAACTTCCTTTTTGACATTAACAATTGTATTTGACGTGCAAACAGACAGTCCCATGGAAGTCAGTAGAAAAGGGGCGACACCGAAGAAGGTCGGTTTTTTGTCTACATGATCCTTATGCACCTAAAGATTGAGAACTTGAACAGGAAGCCCATGAGTACCTGGTGACCTATTACAACACATAATATCCCGGTCCATTTACCATCCGGATGATAACTTGTTCAACCCTAACTGTGGTGCACCTTTCTGATCCAATGGGGATGACATAAGTTGCTCACTTGTCTACCATCTCTTGCAGTCTGTTAATGTTCATGTCAGTGACCTGTTCTTCAAAGGTTATCCTTTGGATGACTCCAGAAGGAAGTCCGATTGTATCTGGTTCGATGTAAAGATCTTCTGACAAGATAAGGAGAGATAGCCAAGGAAGAGCTCACGTGAAAATAACACATTGGTGCAGTTCTGCAATGGATCATGACTAGGAACCTCAATATTAGTGCGTGTCGAGCAGCACAACCTTGTGTGTGCACCCACAAGGGCTCTTAGTTTCATCATGGCACCATAGATTGCTAATCATGGCACCATTACTGAACATACTGATGAGGACATCAATACCAACGATACATCCACGCCAACACGAGTACCAGTTTCTGGTCCTATTACTCATGCCCGTGCTCGTCACATTAATCATCAAGTAAGTTCACTCTTGAGTTCCTATCCATCATATTTAGACCATGGAGACATGTGTACTCTTGTTTTGATTAGGAACCAGGGAGAGGACCGAAAGGGACAAGGATTCGCGGAGGCTGAATTCGGACTCCAGGACAGCTCTAACTTGTGATGGTCACCACGGTCGCATACGGACTCGAATTGGGGAGTTCAAGTACTTCATGGAATCCTTATGAACTCTATTTTCATATGGATCTAGAATCAAGTCCATATCTATTTTGAGGCGTCCGCAATGACTAAATTACTATTGAGAGCTTGTCTATCCAAAGGTGCTGCATCACCTTAGTTTGGTCCAATGGGCCATGTATCAAGTTGGGTCCATTAGGGATGCATCCTAGGGTTGGAGAACGACCCCAACACCCCCCTGGTCATCCTTCCACCTTCATATACTCCTTAGCCGCCACCAAGAATAGTCGGGTTTTGTTTAGATCAAGTTTAGCTCTCGCTACTTGCTTGTAAGCGCGTGTGCTGGACCAGCCGCCCATCTTCTTGTCTTTGGAACCCCACCTTAATTGAGATTGAGTTTGAAACTTTCATCTACATCTAGTAATTCAGTACTTGCTATACTTGTTCTTGCTAGTTCTTCGATTGCTTGCAGGACGAGTGCCCTAGTGGTCGGGTGACGCGCTCCACAAGATCACGGCAGCCATTGGAGGTGGTGTATCGGTTGCTAAGGTGCAGCTTGGAAGGATGTAGTCGGGCCGTGAACGTCGTCTCCACCCATCAATCGAGTTATCCCATACCTCTCATCGAAAGATCGGAAACAAACCCTAGCAGGTTCATATCAGTTGGTATCAGAGCAAGGTTTATTGGTGAGAGTCTTCCAATCCTTTCGTTATTCTAATTTTTCCTATAGTCTAGAAAAGCAAAAAAAATATAGTAGATTAGTTTTACCCATGATCCTATAAACCCTTTGAGCCTTTGCTAGCACTACTTAGTTAGGGCTTGTTGAGTTGTCGGCTACATCGGTTGTGTCGAGTTGCTGGTCTTAGTTTTTGTCCTTTAGAGTTTTGAGTTCTTGTCACATTCTAGTCACAGCCGTGTGCTAACATATAAACCTTCTGTTGGCTGAATCCGAATACATCCTTGTGTTCAAGACCGAGTAGGAATCTGAGTTTGAGACCGAATCCCACGTGGTGTTGAGTTCGAGTTGGAATCGGTTTTTTAGTCTGAATTGACAGCGGCCTGGTTGCTGTTGTGAGACCAAATCTGAGTACATCTTTGTGCAGCAGTAGTTCTACTTATACTCCAACTCTCCACGACCTGCATATATGTTTTGGTTTGGTTTTTACTCTAGAGAGAGAGAAGTTTGTGTGGTGTGTGTCCGGAATACCCCTATCCTTCGAAAAAAAAGTTTGTGTGGTGTGTGACTCCTATGAAGTCTTTTTGTTTATATAATCAGTTTTGAGGATCCCCAGAAAAAAGAAAAAGAAAAGAAAAGAAAAGAAAAAATAGGAAAAAAAGAAAAAAGGGGGTTGTTCGTTGTGCTTCTCCATTGTTTCCGGTGGTGTGTTGTGACCTCCTTTGTGCCCAGGCTCGCGTCTCTAGCACGGTCTAGGCTAGGACCAGCATAGTACCACTATTGAACGATTATTCAGCTTGTTTTTGTGACTAACGTGGTGCTAGTACTTCCTTGCTTCAACCCACCTATAGCTCCACATATTTTGACTATAGCTTGATAGGTGTTGTTGTTGCGGCACCGATACACTTCATTCCATGGTTGCAGACTTGTTGGTTGTTGTTCCCTCCTGTTGAGCAAGGTAAGAATTGGTAAGAGCTTTTGTAACAGGTTGAGAGTGAGCGCCTTGCAGTAGCTACATCCTAATAGTTGTAGGGCTTTTATTTCTTCACCTGTTTTTCTTGTTGCCCTTGTCTTTTAAACCATGTCAGGATCAGAGGATGTTAACAAGAGGCCACAATCTCCTCGCACTAAGGGCATCATTCAACATTTTACAAGGCAAGTGCAGCAGCATATAGAAGGACTTGATCAAGATTTACAGGTGACCAATGACAAGATTGGGCAACTGGAGGCCACCCAACTTGCCTCCACCACCAAGCTTATAGGATTGGAGGCATCTGTTGCCCGTATGGACAGAAGCCTTGCTGCTCTTCAGAAGCATTTTGATGACTTCCACACAAAAGACAAAGAGCAGCATAATGAAGACAACAAGGACGAAGAGCGTTTCAAAGATAATTATGATGATGATTATACTGCTGATACAGAACATGATGCTCATGACACTCGTGACCGGCGTTGCCTACGCCATAATCGTAGAGGTATGGGTGGTCACCGCCGACGTGAGGTACCCAATAATAATGATGCTTTTAGTAAGATAAAATTTAAGATACCTCCTTTTGATGGTAAATATGATCCTGATGCATACATTACTTGGGAAATTGCTATTGATCAAAAGTTTGCATGTCATGAATTTCCTAAGAATACACGTGTTAGGGCTGCTACTAGTGAGTTTACTGATTTTGCTACTGTTTGGTGGATAGAATATGGCAAGAAAAATCCTAATAACATACCACGAACTTGGAATGCTTTGAAACAAATCATGAGGGCTAGATTTGTTCCTTCTTACTATGCATGTGATTTGTTAAATAAATTGCAACAACTGAGACAGGGTGATAAAAGTGTAGAAGAATATTATCAAGAATTGCAAATGGGTATGTTGCATTGTAATTTAGATGAGGATGAGGAACCTGCTATGGCAAGATTTTTGGGTGGGTTAAATCGTGAAATCTAGGACATCCTTGATTATAAAGAATACACTAATGTAACCCGTTTGTTTCATCTTGCTTGTAAAGCTGAAAGGGAAGTGCAGGGGCGACGTGCCAGTGCCAAGAATAATATTTCTGTAGGGAAAACTAATTCATGGTAGCCCCACACGACTACTACTCCAACCACATGTGCTCCTATGCCAACATCCAGCGACAAACCTCGTGCTACTTTCGCAAATTCAGTGGCAAAGACGACCCAGAAGCCTGCTGTGAGTGCTTCATCCATGGCATCTACAGGTAGAACAAGAGACGTTCAGTGTCACCGGTGCAAGGGATATGGACATGTGATGCGTAACTGTCCAAGCAAGCGTGTTATGGTCGTCAAAGATGATGGTGAGTATTCCTCTGCTAGTGATTTTGATGAAGATACACTTGCTTTGCTTGCTAGTGACCATGTAGGAAGTGAGGAACAACCAGAAGAGCAGATTGGAGCAGAGGATGCAGATCATTATGAGAGCCTCATTGTGCAGCATGTGCTTAGCGCACAAATGGAGAAGGCAGAGCAAAATCAGTGGCATACACTGTTCCAAACAAAGTGTGTCATTAAAGAGCGTTCGTGCCATGTGATAATTGATGGAGGTAGCTACAACAACTTGGCTAGCAGCAATATGGTAGAGAAGCTTGCACTTACAACCAAACCGCACCCACATCCATATCACATTCGATGGCTCAACAATAGTGGTAAGGTTAAGGTAACAAGATTGGTATGAATTCAATTTCTTATTGGATCATATCATGATGTTGTTGACTGTGATGTTGTGCCTATGGAAGCTTGTCATATTCTGCTAGGTAGACCATGGCAATTTGATACAGATTGTATGCATCATGGTAGATCAAATATGTATTCTCTCATACACCATGATAAGAAAATTGTTTTGCTCCCTATGTCTCCTTAAGCCATTGTGCGTGATGATGTTGCTAAAGCTAAGAAAACTAAATCTAAGATCGATAAAAATGTCAAATATGTTAGTAGTAACAAAGATGAGATAAGATTGAAAGGACATTGCTTACTTGCTACTAAATATGATATTAATGAATTGGTTGCTTCCACTTCTGTTGCCTATACTTTGGTATGCAAGAGTGCTTTGATTTCAGTTCATGATATGCAGCATTCTTTGCCCCCTGCTGTTGCAAACATTTTGCAGGAGTTTTTCGGATGTTTTTCCAAGTGAGATACCAGTAGGGCTGCCACCAATACGAGGGATTGAGCACCAAATTGATCTTATTCCTGGTGCCTCTTTGCCAAACCGTGTGCCATACAGGACTAATTCGGAAGAAACGAAGGAAATTCAACGACAAGTGCAAGAACTACTCGACAAAGGTTATGTGCGTGAGTCCCTTAGTCCTTGTGCTGTTCCTGTCATTTTAGTGCCTAAGAAAGATGGAACATGGCGTATGTGTGTTGATTGTAGAGCTATTAATAATATCACCATTCGATATCGACACCCTATTCCACGATTGGATGATATGCTTGATGAACTGAGTGGTGCTAATGTGTTTTCCAAAGTTGATTTGCGAAGTGGGTACCACCAGATTCGTATGAAATTGGGAGATGAATGGAAAACTGCTTTCAAAACTAAATTTGGTTTATATGAGTGGTTAGTCATGCCTTTTGGGTTAACTAATGCACCTAGTACCTTCATGAGGTTAATGAACGAGGTTTTGCGTGCTTTCATTAGAAAATTTGTTGTAGTCTACTTTGATGATATATTGATTTATATCAAATCTATGGATGAACATCTTGATCACTTACGTGCTGTTTTTAATGCTTTATGAGATGCATGTTTATTTGGTAACCTTGAGAAGTGCACCTTTTTCACCGATCGAGTGTCTTTTCTTGGCTATGTTGTGACTCCACAGGGAATTGAGGTTGATCAAGCCAAGGTAGAAGCTATATAGGGATGGCTTATACCAAAGACTATCATACAAGTGCGGAGTTTCCTAGGACTTGCTGGTTTCTATCGTCGATTTGTGAAGGACTTCAATACCATTGCTGCACCTTTGAATGAGCTTACAAAGAAGGGAGTGCCTTTTAGTTGGGGCAAAGTACAAGAGAACTCCTTCAATATGCTAAAAGATAAGTTGACACATGCACCTCTCCTCCAACTTCCTAATTTTAATAAGACTTTTGAGCTTGAATGTGATGCTAGCAGAATTGGACTGGGTGGTGTTTTGTTACAAGAAGGCAAACCTATTGCGTATTTTAGTGAAAAATTGAGCGGGCCTATTCTAAATTATTCTACATATGATAAGGAATTGTATGCTCTTGTTCGCACATTAGAAACATGGCAGCATTACTTGTGGCCCAAAGAGTTTGTTATTCATTCTAATCATGAGTCTTTGAAGCATATTCGTAGTCAAGGGAAATTGAACCATAGACATGCTAAGTGGGTTGAATTTATTGAATCTTTTTCCTTATGTTATTAAGCACAAGAAAGTGAAAGAGAATATTATTGTTGATGCTTTGTCTAGGAGATATACCTTGCTGAATCAACTTGATTACAAAATCTTTGGATTAGAAACAATTAAGGACCAATACGTTAATGATGCTGATTTTAAAGATGTGTTGCTGCATTGTAAAGATGGGAAAGGTTGGAACAAATTCATCTTTAGTGATGGGTTTGTGTTTAGAGCTAACAAGCTATGCATTCCAGCTAGCTCCGTTCGTTTGTTGTTGCCGCAGGAAGCGCATGGAGGTGGCTTGATGGGGCATTTTGGAGCTAAGAAAACTGAAGGACATACTTGCTGGTCACTTTCTTTTGGCCAAAGATGAGAAGAGATGTGGAGAGGTTTGTTGCTCGTTGCACGACATGTCAAAAGGCTAAGTCACGGTTAAATCCACACGGTTTGTATTTGCCTCTACCTGTTCCTAGTGCCCCTTGGGAAGATATTTCTATAGATTTTGTGTTGGGTTTGCCAAGGACTAGGAAGGGACGTGATAGTGTGTTTGTGGTTGTTGATAGATTTTCTAAGATGGCACATTTCATACCCTGTCATAAAACGGATGATGCTACTCATATTGCTGATTTGTTCTTTCGAGAAATTATTCGTTTGCATGGTGTGCCCAACACAATTATTTCTGATCGTGATGCTAAATTTCTTAGTCATTTTTGGAAGACTTTATGGGGAAACTAGGGACTAAGCTTTTGTTTTCTACTACATGTCATCCCCAAACCGATGGTCAAACTGAAGTTGTCAATAGGACTTTGTCTACTATGTTAAGGGTTGTTTTAAAGAACATTAAGATGTGGGAAGATTGTTTGCCTCATATTGAATTTGCTTATAATCGTTCGCTGCATTCTACTACAAAGATGTGCCCATTCTAGATTGTCTATGGTTTCTTGCCTCGTGCTCCTACTGATTTGATGCCTTTGCCATCTTCTAAAAAACTAAATTTTGATGCTACTAAGCGTGCTGAATTGATATTAAAACTGCATGAAACAACTAAAGAAAACATAGAGCATATGAATGCTAAATATAAGATTGCTGGTGATAAAGGTAGAAAGGAACTAATATTTGAACCTGGAGATTTAGTTTGGTTGCACTTGAGAAAGGATAGGTTTCCTGATTTCAGAAAGTCTAAATTGATGCCTAGGGCTGATGGACCATTTAAAGTGTTAGAGAAAATTAATGATAATGCATATAAACTCAATCTGCCTATATAATTTGGGGTTAGTCCCACATTTAACATTGCAGATTTGAAGCCATATTTGGGAGAAGAAGACGAGTTTGAGTCGAGGACGCCTCAAATGCAAGAAGGGGAGGATGATGAGGACATCAACACCAACGATACATCCACGCCCACACGAGTACCAGTTTCTGGTCCTATTACTCGCGCCCATGCTCATCACATTAATCATCAAGTAAGTTCACTCTTGAGTTCCTATCCATCATATTTAGACTATGGAGACGTGTGCACTCTTGTTTTGGTTAGGAACCAGGGAGAGGACCGAAAGGGACAAGGATTCACGAAGGCTGAATTCGGACTCTAGGACAGCTCCAACTTGTGATGGTCACCACGGTCGCATACGGACTCGGATTGGGGCATTCAAGTACTTCATGGAATCCTTATGAAGCCTATTTTCATATGGATCTGGAATCAAGTCCATATCTATTTTGAGGCGGCCGCAATGACCAAATGACTACTGAGAGCTTGTCTATCCAAAGGTGTTGCGTCACCTTAGTTTGGTTCAATGGGCCGTGTATCAAGTTGGGTCCCATTAGGGACGCATCCTAGGGTTGGAGAATGACCCCAACACCCCCTGGTCGTCCTTCCACCTTCATATACTCCTTAGCTGCCACCAAGAATAGTCGGGTTTTGTTTAGATCAAGTTTAGCTCTCGCTACTTGCTTGTAAGCGCGCGTGCTAGACCAGCCACCCGTCTTCTTGTCTTTGGAACCCCACCTTAATTGAGATTGAGTTTGAAACTTTCATCTACATCTAGTAATTCAGTACTTGCTATACTTGTTCTTGCTAGTTCTTCGATTGCTTGCAGGACGAGTGCCCTAGTGGTCGGGTGACGCGCTCCACAAGATCATGGTAGCCATTGGAGGTGGTGTATCGGTTGCTAAGGCGCGGCTTGGAAGGCTGTAGTCGGGCCATGAATGTCGTCTCCACCCATCAATCGAGTTATCCCACACCTCTCATCGAAAGATCAGAAACAAACCCTAGCGGGTTCATATCACATACAACCCACAAGAATTCTCATGTGGCACGAATTTGGTTGCATAGGAGCAAGCACCATGCGAAGGAGGAATAGCAAGCAAAGGTAGTCACAAGGTTAGGAGTCAACAAGGAGGCGATCCAAAGATTAAAACATAGCATAAGAGAACATAGCTTAATTACCAAAGACAACTGAGTAGGGGACTCTTGCCTAATTTCACGCATGCCTTGCATCCATCAGGGGAACTACCAGATAATCAATTAATAGGTGATTCGGTCATGTTGGGCAGCACATGAGACCTAGGCTGATAAACCTTTAGAGTTCTGGGATCATTGGATATGAAGCAAGCAGGATTCAAGGGACAGAGCCAATACACTACTCAAGGATTTAGTTGATAAAGCAACAACATGATCTGCGAGGAAAAGGCTCCAAAGCCAGGGTAGATAGCAATTAGCGTTGCACTAGATCATCTATAGGAGAAGGAACAATGAAGTCCAACAAGGATTTTTGAGCAGGGTCCTCCCACACAGGAGCGGGACAACCATGACACATGCAAGCATTCAAGGGAACTAAGCTTAGGCTTAAGGTCAAGCAAAGACATGGATTTAGGTCTTCGTAGCGCAATGTTCAAGGGCTAGCAACCACGTGTACAGGCTTAGGCTCCTAAGAGAGAACTTCATTGGAGACAACAACCATGAGATTATCAAAACTTGGATGATGTTCCAGAATAGCTGTTGATGAAATATGGTCGACAGTCTACCTAGGGGTATGCCCAAGGTAGTAGATTATCGGAAGATAGATGCGTAAGCTACAAACAAGATGGTGACACAAGACAGACACGAGGTTTTATCCACGTTCGGCCACCGTGAAGGCGTAATACCTACATCCTGTGTCTGATTGTATTGCTGTATGTCAATGAGAGATGTCTTTGAGAGGGGTCCCCTACCTGCCTTATATAGTCTAGGGGCAAGGTTATAGATCTAGAAACTAATCCTAACTAGTTACAATTGCCATAGGTGGTCGGATAAGGATTCCTATTCTAACCGACCAGGATCTTGCTTGATCTCCAAGTCTGCCTTGATTCCTTGCGTAGGACTCCGAGCAGATTGGCTAGGCCGCGTGTCGTCTTCTAGTGGGCCAGACCCCCTAGTTTGGGCTGGCCCAAGCCTAGCCGTTAGGGTATAGGGGTTAATACCCCCACAGCTAGTCCCCGAGCACCATGTATTATGCTGCGACATGTCGTTCGATCTCCTTCAGCTAATGCGATATGTCTTCATGTCATCTCCAACTGGTTGAAACATTGACCAAGCGGAATGTGCCAGTATTCTGGTCAGAACAGAGAGCAATAGACCACGATTATAGCCAAAGATTCCGGTTGTCCGAAGAATGCATGGTGCTCTAAAGAAAAATGAAAAGATTTCTTTCCTGATCAAGTGTGCCCACTTGTATTTCTAAAAAGAAATGTAAGTAACCCTTGTACAGTAGTAGTTATGACCAACAGTCAGAGCGTAGGGGTCGATAAAATAAGCACATTCACCGCAAGGTGAAGTGTGCCCACTTAGTCCCTGAGCCTGGTAGTAGGTGACGCAGGCATGTGGTGCCAGGGTCTAAAAAGAATTCCCAATTAAGTTCAGAATACAATCGTCGTACAAGCGATACGAGATGCACCGGTAGGTGCATCGTACCGATGTAGTCCTCGAGCTTGCTGGAAGGTGAGGTATAAGTCTTGTAGCAAGGTATAAGTGAGAAAAAAATAAATACCTCTCAACTGTATGCGAGTACCGATCATATGTAGCCAAGGAGAGCGGTCAGGGCAGTCCCCGAGCGAAGCATAGGTAAATGATGAAACCCCAAGAATAATTGTAGTTAGTTTAGTCCTCGAGAATGAGGGCGATCGAGACCGTCCTGAGCACAAGAGTGGTCGGAACAGTCCCCGAGCACGATGGTGGTCTAGACGGTCCCCAAGCACGATGGTGGTCTGGACAGTCCCCGAGCACGTTGGTGGTCTGGACAGTCCCTGAGCACAAGGATAGTCGCGATAGTCCTCGAGCTCGAGGGTGGTCTGGATAATCCCCAAGCACAAAAAGTGTGGTCAAAAACCATATGCCACTTGTACTATTATTTCATGTATTTAATTATTTATTTGCTCTGACAAGTCCAATCTGACACGTCTGGTCAAAGAAATAGACGGGTATAGCACGTCATACTGCCTTTTTGTCTTGTCAAGCAAATAGTTGCGTGGCAAATGTCAGTAGGTGCATCAGCATGGGCCCTCCCACACTGGCAACAAAGAGGCGCATATATTGGCGTAGATCTCGAGGCTGTGAAAACGTCTCCCAAGAAACCCAGGCAGACAAAATGGTATAACTCTTGGGTTAAATACAATATAGGATAGGTAAGTTACTTTTTACTGAACCCCATTGCCATTCGCAATCACATCTTTCTTCTTCCTCTCTCCAACCCTAATACATCTAAAATCGCCACCAATCAATCCACCGCCATTTCCCTCGTTCACCAGCAAGGCCATATTCATGGCGAAAAGTGATGCGCAGAAGAAAGCCGGGGTCATGGCGAAGGAATGGTGGAAATTGAGAAGCAACGAGCAGACCATTGAAGACCTCATCACCATGGGGGTACTCCACAACAAGGAGCTCACAGGATGGCATGCACCGAAGGGCGAGGGGTACCCTGATCCACAACCAGGTGAGATCATGGTGTTCAAAGACTTCTTTAAACGGGGATTTGGGGTTTTGGTACATCCATTTCTTCAAGGGCTCTGTCTTTACTACGAGATTGGGATTTGCAATCTGCATCCCAACTCGATCCTTCTTGTCGCCACGTTTATACATCTCTACGAAGCATATGGTAGCTTCCAGGCCCATTTCGATTTTTTCCACCATCTTTTCTATCTGTGGAAGAAAGGAAGCAGTAGTTCGAAGATAGCCGGGGGTGTGTACCTCAACCTCCATGACGGCATGAAAGCTCAGTACCTACACTGCCAATGGAACACATCGCTCAACGACTGGTACAAGAAATGGTTCTACATCCATGAAGAGCTGAACATGATCACACTGTGTGACATGGGATACATTCTAGAGAAGAGGACAAGCTGGTCGGAGAAACCCAAGCACCTAGAATAGATTCTAGAAATATTTGGAATGGTCCCGTAGAAAAAACTAGATGGTCCAAGCATGATCGGGAGCTTCATCAGCCGACGGATCCAACCCTGCTAGAGGAGAGTACATCCTGGCTATGAGGATCAAGGGAGTGCGGACCCGACGAGGACGAGGTAGGGGGTGCTTGACAAAATTGAAGTCAAAGCCAGAATTAGCGAGCTATTTAACTTAGCTGATCCAAATTATGCCCGATTGAGTGACATCGAGCATGCTTTCAAGCATGCCCGACCTCCCCCAAAGGTAACTCATCTTGCCCTATACCCATAGTCTTATATTGTGGTAGGAAAAGTGGAAACTTACTAGTGTTCACTCATTTTTGTTACCCTAGGTTAATGGTCAGGATAGAGCGACAGTGTTTGTGTTGCCACCCCCTAGAGTGGAGTGGCCATAAGGAGCTGGTCCCACCACCCAGACCAGTGTCAATATTGAGGATGAGGACAGTCGACTGGGCGATGCTTGAAGCTGGAGAGGAGGCAGCGGCCCTAGCCGCTGGTAAATGGCCGGCTACCCCCAAACAGTCGAAGAAGAGATCAGCAACCTCCCTGCTCACCAGGGGGCGCTAAATATCAACAAGCCCGAGGGGGCCTGAAGGAGAAAACAGCCAGCAAGCGTTGACAAGCAATTTTTGCTTGGTCGGATGATGATGCAGAGGAGGGAGAGGATGTAGACACCTTTTGACTTGTCCCTCGAAAGAGGAGGAAACAACTAGAGTCGATGGGGCAAGGTGTCTCCTTCGCACCTATGGGACCCACATCATCGACGGTGGTGAAGGATGCAGCCGGGTCGACCTCGGGAGTACCTGGGCAAGGAACAGCGACCGGCGACGGAAGTGACAACCCGACCTGAGCACACCACCGACCACTACAGCGCGAAGGACAAGTAGCGGAGGGGTCGAGCACCAAGGCCCAGCGACAGTGCTAGATGTAGAGGGAGACCAGGAGTCACCCACATAGCACGTGGAGCAAGTACGGCCGAAGAGACGCGCCTTCTCCACATCATTCCAGTGCTTCCAACATGTAAGTATTTGTAACCTTATTATAAGTTAGCAATTTGCATTTAATATGATTGCTTTCTAAACTTGTCGCGGATGTACTAGCTTGGCGTCCACCGAAAGTCTAGACCAGCTAGCTAGAAGTGATGTGGCGCCGCCAATAAGTGTAGAGCAGACTACCCAGCGGCCGACCATCGAGGAACCCATTGTAGAAGACCCATCGGGGCCTCAACAAACAAACAGTCAGACAATAGTCCCTGAGTAGGTGGTCGAGGGAAGAGCCGAGCCGAGCACGAGTGCTCTGAGCGCTAATCCTCCTAAGGGCAACACCTCAGCATCAAGGGTAATGGAGTAGACCGAGGAGCAATGGCCAAAGGTGAGAGCACAGACCACGTTTGTCGACGCTACAGCCCGTGGGAAGGCCATGGTGATCACAGAAGCTGCTGACGCCGGACCAGCACTGAGACCCAAAGAAGGGTAACGAAGCAGACCAAGGAGCAATGGCTAGAGGTGAGAGCACAGACCACATTTGTTGATGCTGCAGCCCATGGGAAGGCTATGGTGATCACAGAAGCTGCTGACATCGGACCAGCACCGAGACCCAAAGAAGAGCCCAACGAGGACGAAGTGGAGGAGGTCCTGGGCCATCCGCAGGACAAGCGACAATATGTGTATGTGTCGCATTGGCGGAATGACCAATGGGTTGTCCATGAGGAAATCCTAGGAGGTCGAAGAAACCAAGAAAGTTGAACAGGCGGCGAAATGGCTTATGACAGGAGGTGCAGGTAAGCTTCGCTTCACCCCCTGATCTTGTTGTCTAGTCATAGCTATCTTACTTAGCTATCTACACACAAGACTTAATGAAGACAGCAAGCTACCACAAGAAATGCTTCGACCAGATCGAGGGGATCGTTGCAAGCAATAGGGAGCTAACAGCAGGAGGTGGAACGCTTGCGCCAGTGACTCAAAGCCGCCAATAATGAAAAGACGGTGCAAGAGTCATAGAACCAGAACCTGGTCATCCAGCTCAGTAATAAAGAGCGGGAAAACAAGTAAGTAGCCATTTTATCATACCAACTATTGACAAGTGCTAGCTGTGTTGTTGGTAGTAACAGCTGTAGTGCAGGCTTAGAAGTTGAAATGATCCATCTCCGAGAGGAGAACAGTCGTGTAGTCGGGGAGTGTGATCGCCTAAACGAGGACAATAGAAAACTGGCGCAAGACTAGTCGCGGCTTCGAGACCACACGACCAAGATGACAGAGGAGCTAAAAGGTAAGTTTCTCCAACCACCTTTGCTCATTTTTGTTGCCTACCATAGTTTGGCATAATATAGCGTCTTAACAGCATGTGTGGTTTGCAGTTATAAAAATCAATGCAAAGAAGCATCTAGAGGCCATGATAAAAGACCGTGATGGCTAGAAGGCGTAATGCCAAGAGATCACCAAGGACCATGACACCTAGAAAAGCCAGTGCTAGGAGGTGGCAAAGGGCATTTTGCCGGTCCTTAACCTCATCGATCCGGCGCTAGTAGAAGATGTGCCAAGGACTGCCGCAGCCGGGACTGATCGAGAGATGCCAAAAGGCATGGGGATGGTTCTAGGAGTTCATGAAGGAGGCAGGAGAGTACGCAGGCGCACATGTGCTGAGCATGGTATGTGCTCACTACCCCCTGATCGATCTCAAGCGCATGGAGGCTGGATACCCGAAGGAGGTAGATCCAGACAAGGCCGAGGAGCTACGGATGACCCAGCTGGACTTGTTGGTGAAAATAATTGGCGACATTAACCTTTGTGGAGGTGCGACACCACCCATACAAGGAACACCATCAACAAGTCAGCTATGAGTGCCTTTATTTTCAAGCTAGCCGGCGAAGCCTACGGTCTCGACCAGCCAGGTGTTGGTGGGGCCATCTTCTTCAGCTCAATCCATGCTAGAGTCCCCGAGACCCAAGCACGATGTCAGGCCCAGTGAGCAGCAGGTGCCATGTTCCCCGACCAGCCATTAGTGTAGGCTACAGTTGTAGAAGAAGATGTAGTTGTGTTATTGTAAACTTGGACCTTTGCAGGCAAGCTTGTAATAACGTAACTGTATATCAACATGAGCTTGTTTGTTTTGTAGAAAACGTGTTTAAGCTCAGATATCGTGCTGATGTAACTAAGTTAGAACATGTTGGCATTATGTTTAGTTGTACCAATTTAGTCGACATGTCATCCTAAAAGGTTTGTATGGCCCTGGTTTGTCTTGTGGTCAGGAGTGTTAGGTGCATCGCTTGTGCACACAGTAGAAACACACAAGTCAAACCTAGAGAGCACCTGCCTGATCACCCATAGCGTAGAGAGTGGATCCCATGCACGCGTTGGGAGGAATCAGGAGACAGGGCCTACTCCTAAAACCTGAGAAGGAATGGTGGTCGGTTTTAACTGGTAGAGTTAGAATAACAATAGACTTCGAAATGACACATTAGAGTGGTCGAAGAAATCATAATAGCTTTATTGAAATAAATCAATAGTACAAGAGGGGTATATATCTTAGTAGCTAAGCATAAAAATGCCTAAGCTTGTCGATGTGCCAGGAATTGGGTACGTCGGTGCCAGTCTAGGTGAGCTAACCTAGTAAGATGTAGGGCGTGTAACCTCCTTGATCATGAAGGGTCCTTCCCATGGGGTTGCGAGTTTGTGGACACCTAGTCTGATTCGTCTTCCACTTTAGGACCAGGTCCCCGACCACGAAGAACCGCTCCTTAACGTTCTTGTTGTAGTACCTGCGCAAAATAGTAAGGTATTTGGCTGGACGTACGCAAGAATCGAGCCGCTTCTCTTCTGCACTATTCACTTCTAGCTCCCATACTTCATTGGCCTTGTCTTCATCGAAGTTCTCTACCCATGCTGATCTAAGGCTATATCTACTAGGAGCACTGTCTCAAAGCCATAAACCAAAAAGTATGGTGATACAGCCGGTATTGCAACTGGGCTAGGTTCTGAGACCCCAGACCACGGCTGGTAACTCTTTGAGCCATCTTCTAGGAGCTTTGTCATTCTCTCTTTGCATCCTCTTCTTGAGTGCATCCTAGGATCATACCATTTGCTCGCTCAACCTGTCCATTAGCTCTAGGGTGCGCCACCGAGACGTATTTTACTACTATGCTCCTTTCATCGCAGAAGTCCCAAAAAGCAGTTCCCGGTGAACTGAGTACCTAGATCAGTGATGATGCTATTGGGTATGCTGAAGCAGTGGATGACCTGGTCGATGAACGCGATAGCCTTTTCTGAAGATGCCTTGACCAGGGGCATGTACTCTATTCACTTGGAAAATTTGTTGATCAGCACAAAGACGCATGTAAATTTCCCAGGGGCTGGTTTGAAAGGCCCGATCATATCCAGTCCCTAGCATGCGAAGGGCCAAGAGGCTGGTATTGTCTAAATCTTGTGTGCTGGTAAGTGGATTCTCTTGGCGAAGAACTGACAACCTTCACAATGGTGGACTAGCTTCCCTGCATCAGCTATGGCTGATGGCCAATAGAACCCTGCTCGGAAAGCCTTGCCAACCAGCGTTCTTGAGGCTCGCGTGGTTGCCAGTAGGAGCCAGAGTGGATTTGGTCCAGGAGATGTTCACCATCCTCCTAGGTTATACACTTCATCAAGATTTCCTCCTTCACATTCTTGCGCCACAATTTGCCATCGACGAGCAGATACTGCTTACTGCAATGCATCAGGCAGTTTGTTTTATATTCGATCGGTGTAACCACTACCATCTATCAGGTACTTGATGAAAGGTACTCTCCAGTCAAGCTCCTTAGTGGTCGGAGGTGGTTCGGTGGTGTTTGACACCTGAAACCATAGCCACCAATAGCTGGTCTGGAGGCTTGTCGACCGCTGGGATCTTCTTCTTTGATGGAGGGCTGCGAGCAAGTCTTGAACAAATATGCCATGTGGTACTTTGGCTCAGGGATGATCCTAACTTTGACAAGCGCATCTACTGCTTGGTTTTTGTCCTAGGACCACAAGTGTGTACTCGATGCTATAGAACTTGCCTTCCTAGCTTTATGATCGCTTTTGTAGTATGCGTCCATCTTTTCACTGGTCGTATCCCTAGTCCTTGTTGAGTTGGTTGATGACCAGAGCTGAGTCTCCATAGACATAGAGGCATTTGACACCGAGCTTGACCATAATGCGTAGACCATGTAGGCATGCTTCGTACTCGGCGGTGTTATTAGACACCGGGAAATAAATCCTAAGGACATATCGGAGCTGCTCCTTGGATGGTGATACGAAAAGGACTCCTGCTCCTACACTGTCGATGTTGAGAGAGCCATCGAAGTACATCTTCCAATACTCAGCGGGCCCCTGAGAGGTAGGTGTGCTTAAGTCTGTCCACTCGACGATGAAATCGACAAGTGCCTGAGACTTGATTGTAGTACGGCTTGCAAATTCCAAGGAGAAAGGGCATTGCTCCATTGCCCATTTGATGATGCGCCCGTTCGCATCCTTGTTGTGAATGATGTCTCCTAGAGGGTACTTGGTCATGACCACCACACGATATCTATCGAAGTAGTGTTTCAACTTTCAGGATGTAATCAGTATGGCATAGATCAATTTCTGAATCTATGGGTACCTAGTCTTGGATTCATTGAGCACCTCACTAATGAAATAAATTGGTCCGTTGTACCTTGTAGACATGGTCAGGCTCATCGCGCTCGACCACCATGGTAGTGGAGACCACTTGATTAGTTGCCGTAATGTAAAGCAGGAGGGTTTCATATTCTCTAGGAGTAGTGAGGACCAGAGGTGATGTAAGGAATTGTTTTAGCTATGTAAAGGCAGCAGTATGCTTCCTCCGACCACTCAAACTTCTTGGATGCTTTGAGCAGCTTGAAAAACAGTAGTCCTTTTTCGCCTAATCTTAATATGAAATGACTAAGGGCAGCCTATGCATCCTGTAAGCTTCTAAACATCCTTCACCTTTTTGGGCGGCTTCATGTCCAAGATAGCTTTTACCTTCTCTGGGTTAGGGCGTATGTCAGTCTTGACTGACGACGTTGCCTGAGCAATATACCAGATGGAACACCAAAGATACACTTCTTTGGGTTTAATTTCCATTGGAATGTGTTAAGAGCTGCAAAGGTATGTTTGAGGTTGTCAACACGGGTGTATGCTTCCTTGGTTTTAACAACTACATCGTCAACATTGAAAGGTCCTAATGGCTAGAGGGGGGGTGAATAGCCTAATAAAATTTCTACAACAACACTTAACAAAGTGGTTAGACAATTATGAGGCGAAGCGAGTGTTGCGCTAGCCTACTTAAAATGCAAGTCACCTACCACAATTCTAGTTTAGATAGTGTCTATTCACACTAATAGCAAAGACACTATCTTATGTTAGTGTGCTCTCAAAGACTAACTAAAGAGCCACACCAACCAAGCAAGCCAAGCTCTCACAACTAGCTACACTAAAGAGCTTGTCAACTAGTTTGCGGTAAAGTAAAGAGAATGGTTAGGATAGTTATACCAGCCGTGTAGATGAAGAACCAATCAATCACAAAGATGAATAACAATGAAGACCAATCACCTCGGAATCAATGATGAACACAATGATTTTTACCGAGGTTCACTTGCTTGCCGGCAAGCTAGTCCTCGTTGTGGTGATTCACTCACTTGGAGGTTCACGCGCTAATTGACTTCACACGCCAAACCCTCAATAGGGTGCCGCATAACCAACACAAGATGAGGATCACACAAGCCATGAGCAATCCACTAGAGTACCTTTTAGCGCTCCAGCCGGGGAAAGGTCAAGAACCCCTCACAATCATCCGTGATCGGAGCCAGAGACAATCACCACCTCCGCTCGATGATCCTCGCTGCTCCAAGCTATCTAGGTGGCAGCAACCACCAAGAGTAACAAGTGAAATCCGTAGCGAAACACGAACACCAAGTGCCTCTAGATGCAATCACTCAAGCAATGCACTTGGATCACTGCCAATCTCACTATGATGATGAATCAACGATGTAGATGAGTGGGAGGGCTTTGGCTTAGCTCACAAGGTTGCTATGTCAATGAAAATGTGCAAGAGAGCTCCCTTGAGCCAGCCATGGGTCTATAAATAGAGCCCCAATCAAATAGAGCCGTTATACCCCTTCATTGGGTACTCTGCGCTCTGACCGGATGCTCCGGTCCACTTGACCGGACCCTGGGCTCAGTGTCCGGTCCACAGATGGACATCATGTGTCATTGCCTTCAAATGCTGTTCGTCAGATTCCAACGGCTATGATGCTGACCGGATGCTCCGGTTAAAATTGACCGGACGCTGGAACCTCAGCGTCCGGTCGAGTATAGTAAGGGTCAAAACCTGGTTTTCCTCGACCGGACACGTCTGGTTAAAACTGACCGGACACTGGAACCTCAGCGTCTGGTCGAGTACAGTAAGGGTCGAAACCTGGTTTTCCTCGACTAGACGCATCTGGTCCACCTCGACCGGACATAGCCAGCGTCCGATGGGAAACCCTAGCCACTATACCGACAGTCAACGCGACCGGATGCAGGCAGTCAGTGTCTGGTGCTTCTAGATTCAGCGTCCGGTCACTGGACCGACGCTGGCATCAGCTCTGTTCTCACTTCTATCTTCTCCACCCTTGCTCCAATGTGCCAACCACCAAGAATTTTGCATCCGGCGCAATAGAAAATAGGCATTTCATTTTCCCAAAAGCGTCGACACCACCAAACCCATCTCAACCCTGCAAACACCACCTCCTTTGTAGATGTGCCAACACCACCAAGTGTATCACATTGTGCACAAGTGTTAGCATGTTTTCACAAACATTTTCAAGGGTGTTAGCACTCTACTAGATCCTAAATGCATATGCAATGAGTTAGAGCATCTAGTGGCACTTTGATAACCGCATTCCGATACAAGTTTCATCCCCTCTTAATAGTACGGCTATCAAACCTAAATGTGATCACACTCTCTAAGTGTCTTGATCACCAAAACAAAATAGCTCCAACAAGTTATACCTTTGCCTTGAGCTTTTTGTTTTTCTCTTTCTTCTCTTCAAGTTTAAGCCCTTGATCATCTCCATGCTATCACCATTGTCATGTTATGATCTTCATTTGCTTCTCTACTTGAAGTGCGCTACCTATCTCATGATCACTTGATGAACTAGGTTAGCACTTAGGGTTTCATCAATTTACCAAAACCAAACTAGAGCTTTCAAACATAAGCCTCGATGAGGTCATCTTTTATCTCGTTTTTGAGGCAGGCCTATATGGCGTGTTGGTAGGTAGCCCCAGTGTTCTTGAGCTCAAACAACATGGTCATGTAGCAGTAGGCGCCGAAGGGCGTGATGAAGGATGTCTTGATCTGGTCGTCCTTTTTGAGAGCGATCTGGTGATAACCAGAGTAGCAATCAAGAAAGGAAAGCAACTCGTAACCGGTAGTTGAATCTACGACCTCATCTATGTGAGGTAAGCCAAAGGGGTCTTTAGGGCAGTGTTTTTTGAGATCAGTGTAATCAACGCACATTCTCCATTCATTATTCTTTTTGCGTACAAGAACCGAGTTGGCTAACCACTCCGAATGATACACTTCTTTGATAAATCTGGCTACCAAAAGCCATGTAACTTCTACCCTAATAGCCTCCTTTTTATCATGAGCAAACTGTCATAGCTTTTGCATGATAGGTTTGGCCTTGCCATTGACATTTAAGGAGTGCTTGATCAAGTTCTGAGATACACCGGGCATGTCAGCGGGTTTCCATGCGAACACACTCACATTGCTCCTCAAGAACCTAATGAGCGCGTCTTCCTATTTAGGATCCAGGTTGGCCCCGATAAGGGCCATTTTGCTAGATCACCGTCGACCAGCTGGATCGCTTTGTGCTCTTTGGACTTGATGTTCTTGTGTGGGGCCTCGAGCTCTAGGATCTCCAGGTGGTCAGCTGGGGTCTTCTTGGCATCGAGCGTGGTCTCGGCCATGCGAATAGAGAGGTCGTGAGCCTTTGCTATTTTGAAGTTGTCATCCTTGTAGGTGTAAGCTGCGTATACATTGCCCATGAGAGTTAGAACCCCCTTCTCAGTAGGGATCTTGAGCACCAAATACCTGTAGTGAGGTATGGCCATGAACTTGGTCAGTGCTGGTCTGCCAAGGATAGCATGGTAGGTGCCTTCGAAGTCAGCGACCATAAAGTTGACGTAGTCGGTGCAGAAGTGGTCTGGGGTACCAAATTGCACAAGTAGCGTGATCTGCCCGAGAGGTGTGGAGCTCTGTCCGAGGAGAACACCCCAAAACTATGCCTCATATGGCTTGAGATCAGCCTAGGTTATCTTCAGGGCTGGCAAACTATTCTTGAATAGTATATCGATGGAACTACCGCCAACAATTAGCACTCTATCGAACTGAACCTTGTTGATACAAGGATCGAGAACTAGAGGAAAATGTCCTGGCTTAGGTATTGCAGCCCATTGGTCCTTTCTGCTGAAGGAGATCTCATGGTGAGACCAAGGAGGGAGCCATAGATCAGCGATGAGGTTGTCGGCGTTGGCCACGTTCAAGCAAGCGCGGGCGAGCAGCTTGCGTTCTCGTTTGGTCTCGATGGACACTTTGCCCCCAATGATGGTGTGGACGCGATCGGTTGGCTTGACGTACTTATGACAGGGATCTGCGTCTTCATCATTATTGTCCTTGTTACACTGCTCCCCTACGTCGTTAGGCTTGTCGGATGTATCCGGAGCCTATTGGCGCGTGTAGATAGATTTGAGAACACGTCAATTCTCCATGGTATGGTTTGACTTGGGATGTTGCTAGCAGGGTCCTTTCAATGCTTTGGTGTAGTCTTCTTCGTAGTTGCGACGTCCACCACCTTTTTTAATGGTGTTGACTTCACCGTCGTCTTCCCGAGCATGCTTGCCCCTGTAATCATCACAGCGATTACGCCGCTGATTACGCTGGTCGCGGTGGTCGTGGGAATCGTTGCGCTAGTTATGGCGATCAAAATTATCGTTCCGACCACGGTTGCCGCGGTAGTCGTCGTGGTGTGGGGGGTGGTCAGAGCGTGGAACCCTTGCTGCTTCTTTGATGATTATCTTTTTAGCATCATCGGCATCTGCATATTTTTTAGCAGTGGCTAGGAGTGTTGTGACTGATTTAGGTCTCTTGTGGAGGAGCTTATCCCTTAGGGCATTGTAGAAGCGGAGACTAGTGATGAAAGCCTTGATTGCCTTGTTGTCAAAGATTGATGGGACCTTGATGCGCATCTCCGAGAAGCGTTGGACGTACTCATGCAGTGGCTCATCTTTGCGATCTCGAATCCACTGCAGATCATATTTGTTGCCGAGTTGTTCACAAGTAGCAATGAAGTTGTTGATGAATGCTTGCTTGAGCTCTTGCCAAGAATCAAAGTAGTTCGCTAGCAAGCTGACCAGCCATTGGTGGCCTGCATGGCCAACGGCGACTAGGAAGTAATTAGACATGACGTGCTTGTCAACCATGGCTGATCTGCATGCGGTTTCGTAGAGCATGACCCATAATTTGGGGTTCTCCTTGCTGTCGTACTTCTGAAGTTTTTCAAGCTTGAAGTTCTTGGGCCATATGACTTAGCGAAGGTGTGGAGTAAACTACTTTAAACCCAGAGGGCCGTGGGTAGTATCATATTCCATACGGTGATAGCTTTCGTGGGATGCACGATCGTTGGCTCTTTGGTTAATGCGATCGCACAGATCATGTTCTCCGAGGGAATGGCAGAGATCGTTATTACCATCACGGTAATCCCGATTGCCACCCAGGTTAACCCTATGACCGCGGTTATCACGGTGATTGTCATAGTTGTCTCAGCGGTTGTCGTCTTGACCACCATCATGACCACCGTTTCCGCCTTGATGGTTGTCTGATGGGTTGTTGTTGCGTGAGCCATGTTGGTTGGGTGGCTATGGGCGACTTGAGTACTGGCGGTTGTGGCTTGATTCAACTGAGACGGATGGAGCCCCGGCTTGATTTACAATCTCTGTAGTCTAGGTCATAGCAGCCATCAGGTAAGCTTGTATATCATCACGAATTGCCTAGATTTCTGGGGTATTGGGTAGTCGTTGCATTATCGCCATAGCAACAACTATGTTGGCGCTTGGAGTCCTGAAGACCTGCTTGTCCCCCACCCTATCAAAGGCATTGTTAAGGTCGCGTGGCTGGACCCTTATGCATCGTGCCTCCTCTTCTGCCTTGGCTTCGGCTTGTCGGCGATTAAATCAGTCAATATTGCGTGCTTCGCCTGCTAGCCTTTCTTGTTCTGTTTCGCCAACTATCGGTGGTTCATCATTACTGATGACATTGATCAAGTCTCCTCGCCTTGGTAGGAAGGATGGGAATCATGGGAAACCTGGGGCATGGTCTGGGATATCCAAATCGTATTCAACGCCTTCATTGTCATGATGCTAGATCTCGGTGTGGATGGAGCCATTAGATGCGATGCCGGACGGGGAGCTTGAGCCACCCTCTTGGACTGTGTGGACCTATCCTTCTTGATACTCCTCAATCCGAACCATGTTGATGAAGTTGCATAGGCCATAGGGCTGAGCCTGGTAGTTCTCCATCGAGGCTTCGCACTTGGAGAGCCGGAGACCCATCACGGGGGCTGGTCAGCGATGAATGGAGCGCCCTTCAGGAGTAGATGTGACCACGAGATCCATATCGAGTTGTGCAGGACGACTAGCCCGAGCTAGTCAGGTAGATCTATTGTGGGTAGTGGTTACCTGCTCATTAGGTTGACTTTGAATCGAACTTACCAGAGCTAGGGTTTCAGCAAGCTTGGTGCCGACCTGATCAATGGAGTCGAGCAGGTCGGTGTTGTCAATCTACCTCCCTTTGTAGCGAGGAAGCAGACGATGGGTTGTCGGTGTGGCTGAAGACGATGCTGGTGTGGCCAGAGCCAGATCCACCATGGTCAGAGCCGTAGCCGATGCAGGTGAAGCAGTGGTCGACGTAGATTGAATCCGCGCCTCCTCCATGGTCATGGCGATGAAGTCGTTGGAGCCAGTGGTCCAGGTGATCTGGCCGATGGTGAACATGAGGCCGTTCGGCGTAGCCATGGAACCAGGGATGATGACCATCTTGTTCATCTGGAGAGCAGTACGCACACCCCCTACCTGGCGTGCCACTGTCGATGAAATATGGTCTGCAGTTTACCTAGGGGTATGCCCAAGGTAGTAGATTATCGGCAGACAGATGCGCAAGCTACAAACAAGATGGTGACGCAAGACAGACACAAGGTTTTATCCAGGTTCGACCATCGTGAAGGCGTAATACCTACGTCCTACGTCTGATTGTATTGCTGTATGTCAATGAGAGATGTCTTTGAGAGGGGTCCCCTGCCCACCTTATATAGTCTAGGGGGGTAGGGTTTCAGATCTGGAAACTAATCCTAACCAGTTACAATTGCCATAGGTCGTTGGATAAGGATTCCTATTCTAATTGACTAGGATCCTGCTTGATCTCCAAGTCTGCCTTGATTCCTTACGTGGGACTCTGAGCAGATTGGCCGGGCCGTGTGTCATCTTCTAGTGCGCTAGACCCCCTGGTCTAGGCTGGCCCAAGCCAAGCCGTAAGGGTATAGGGGTTAATACCCCCACAATAGCGCTCTTCAACACTCGTATGCTTACCGAGGACAAAAGGGGTGATAGCTACGGCACTACCTAGATAACGAGCATCCACACATACATCATGGTCTTAAGCAGCATTTTTGAAATACTCAATCTAATTAGCTTAAGCGACTATTACTAAGCACAAAGCTCATATATAACAAGCAGTCACCTACAGCAACACCACTACCCATATCATGCAAAATATGGTGGCAAGGTACTGTTATCTTTTATTTCCTTTTTACTGAGTAGGTGGATATCTCTCCAAAACAAATTTTACTTATATTTAGCAAATTAGTTTTCGATCATGCACAACATGACCATATGGTTACAACAAGTTATCCATTAATAGAACAAGGGTGAGAGGAGCATGTTTATGCACACGCAACAATCATGATGCATGCTTGTCCTATTCATCCTCATGAAATTGCCAGCCTAAGGTGGTAATCACGTTCTATGTCGGTGGCATAACACGTACTCTCTCGATATATAGCTAGTCGTTAGCTACATTCAATCTATGCATTCATGGTTAGCGTACCTGTAGAAGGATTTCATTTCAGCCCAACCACATAATTATATATGCAGAAATAAAAGTCTGGCTCTAGGTTGCAAGCTAAATACTTCCATATATATACCCATATATATACTTCTGTATCAAAGCTACCCGATCATTAAATTTGCTACCCACATATAAAATGCGCACCATACACACATGCAAGCATGCGTATACAGTCATATCAAAGCTAGCTCTCCCCAACCACACGCTCACACTTGCGGTCATGCCATTCATCAACTTACCTTCTTACCTAGGCGTAGAGGTATAGTGATCCATACATTACCATTCAAGTTAACGGCATCCATACAATAGCACGTCATATGGACGACGAAAGCAAAAATTTCAATAAAGTCCATCCCCCATAGTTAGTGTTAGTTACTTATTGCCACCTAAAGGTCCTTAATTGGGCTTAACTGGAGGTTGTCACTAGCATATTTTGTAAATAAGTTTTTGACAAATTTCTTTGTAGTTAAAGGTTTAGTTAAAATAGGTTTTCAAAACCAAAACTTTGTTTTTAAAACTATGTACATAACAGTATTATGCTTAATCTTGCTCTGATACCAGCTGTGACAGAACCACTCAATTTATACAAGATCAAGTACGGCTTTCTCCGCTAACACGTTGATACGCACATACTTTCACTTATATAAACTTATATAAATCCGGTAGTCCACCGAGTGTCACGAAGAACCTCGGTAAATCAACATCACAACTAAGATCGCGTGATTAAGCAAATACACATCATATACACAGAGTTGCAGTGGAAATAATATTACAAATGGGTTCACAAATAATAGTACAAGTTTGGGTTTCAAAACCGATTAAGGGAAAACAACATAGCTTTTAGTGATTACATTAATATAAGTTTCAAATACATTGCTAGCATAAGTGACATCCTCTAATAAAATCATATATATAAGAAATAAATATAGTCACTGAGCCCACCGGCGGTTAGCCACCATCTTCAGCAGGCCGAGAACTTCACCTGCAACATGGTGGGATAAACCCTGAGTACTCGAATGTATTCAACTAGACTTACCCATCATAAACCAAAAATAAAGTGACACCAAATAGTATACAAGGCTTTATAGGTGGAGCTAGCTTGACAAAATTTTGCATAAAAGCCACTAGTTGAGCTATACATTTTACAATTCGGTAACCAAGTTAATTATAGCTATTCATCTCTAGATTAGCAACTAACCTATGCCAAACATGTGGAATATCATTTAGTAACAGGCAATAGTAACCATAGCCTAGTGTAGTAATGCGAGTATCATCATCATAACCATCAAGTTTCCATTAAGTTACTCTACGTTGCCGCTACTCAGTCAAGTTCTCACTATCCGGTAGAGACCGTAAATCACTCAACTTCTATCGGTCTAAGCATACATTCGATCCTAGGACCTACATAGGGTTCAAGTTATATTTCTGGACAAGGTAGTTCTATGCATCAAGTGGTTCCCATCAACTCTTATAACCTAATGCATCAAACATAAAGGACTCAAGTGATATTTGTAAAAAACATAGGAGGCTTAGAATGCTTAGGGGCTTGCCTGTGATCCAACACTAGGTCACTTGCTTGGCGACAATCTCCCATCTCGGCACTTGCTTAGTCCTTCTATCTTTGGGATAGGTCCATCATACACCGTCTTTGGGTTCACCTCCAACATCACATCCTACACGTGGTTCATCTAGCGTACCTAGATGAGATGCAAGATTCAAGTGCATGAATATGAAGAATGGTAACATGAGATGCATCACATAATAGCATTCAAGGCAAACATGAGATCATGCAAGACATAGGCACCTAGAGTTTTTTAACTAAACATCACATAACCTATTATAGAGGGATAGCAAGCATATTAGGCATGACACCCAAGTGAACTTAAGTTTAGATATTGCACACATGCATTGATCAAGAACTAACCAACATGTTTAGCCAAAACAAGAGCAAGCTAAAGCAATCACCTAGCACATATATAGAAATCTAGACAACAGCACAGCAGTCAATTGTTTTAACCATAACTAGAGATATAAGCATCCAACAAGGGTGACCCTAGACTTTGTGTATAGCTAATGAAATTATCTAAAACTTTGTTATTCATTCCAAAAGCTAATTCACAGGTTAACATGATCAAATATACCAATATCTCAGGTCTATACCGATAAGGATAGAAAACTGACATGAACTTTAGAAATGTATAACTGGAGTTCTAATCATCCAACAAGCATAATACTGAACTTTATAGAAATATTATTAAGTTATCTACAACTTTATTATTATCATCTTTAGGTGATTCAATAGTTATTTAGCCTTAAACACACAAAGCAACAATTTTGTCCAAAATATGGACTAAATCTGACATGCAACTTCAGATAGCAATAAGTTGAGTTCTAGCTTTCACAATATGGTGGTTCTCGACTTTTTAGAAATTTTAGCAAACCATGCACAACTTTGTTATAAACACCACAAGCTAATTCCAAAGTTAACCAGGTCAAACATCACAGAGAAGACATCTCTAGTCCAGATTCGGACAGATTCTATCATTCCACTTCACAAGCTTATAACTAGAGATTTAGACCACCAAAAGGTGTGATCTTTAACAATTTGGAAAGATCATGAAAAGCACTACACTTCTTCTAGTATCACCAAGACATGATTCAAAGCATAGCTAAGTCAAACAACACAATCATTCAGATCTGCACAGAGAGCATGCAAAACCTGAAAATGAACTTTTAAAATCTATAGCTCCTAAACCATCAGGCTTATGGTCATGAAAATTTAACACAGGCTATATTATGAAGTTACCTACAACTTTTGTATTCACCACATTTATAAAAAACATCAATATCATCTCGAAAATGATTACACCACAAAGAGTACACATGCAGCCAAATTTCAGAAGGTAGCATGTTGGTTTTTCACTTGTTTCCCCCAATAGAGATTTCATACATATATCATTCAAAGGCTCAAACAAACATCCATATAGGTCAACTAAATTTCAAAAATTTAGTGTAATTAAAGTAGCATCTCATGGCTTAGGCATATGCCTATTTGTTATTAACTTTCATTAACTTCCATAGAATGGCATATATATATATATATATATATATATATATATATATATTATTTTTAGTGCCATATGAGAACAACTAGTTTGGAGCTGAGATTTTTATGAGAGGAATATGATGACCAAACATGATTACTGTACAAATTTCACAAGCTTTGGTTTTGTAATTTAATTACTATAGAAAGGCAAAATTGCAATTCCAAGAAATCATGTGAGAGCAAGATAAATATGAAATTCACTATTTTCTACAAATGCATGGTCATATTATGTATCAACATGACACAAAAACATCATAACAAGGTAATGGAACAATATTTTGCATTTTTACCTCATCATAAAAATTATAACTTATTTAAAACTATTTAAAGCTATTTATCAAACCCTAAACAAGATAAATCAATAACTCCTTCATGCTGCATCCAATGAGCATGAAATTTTTACCACAACACACACATAGCATCATTAGCCTACCATAAAAATTTTATAGAAATTGGAGGACCACAACTTTAGATATGAATTTCTTCCTAGAAAACCCTAATTATCATATATAAATAAAAATAGTGAAAACTTTCTACTAAAACATATCATATTATGACTCTACTATGTAGATCTATTTACAAGGATTCCAAAAAGTCCTCATTTTCTATTTTTGGATTTTTCTACAATTTATGAGGATTTTTCAAAGCTTCATCGAATTAAAAGGAATAAAGGAAAAACACATTTGCACAGAGGACCCTGCAGGAAACTTTAATTAAACAAAGCAAACAAGTCCTAATAACACTATTTGTAATGAGTCTTGGATTCTACACTTAACCCCCTGGAAGACTTCCTATTTACGCGAGAAGCTCCCTCCTCTTCTTCACTCGGCCAGAAGCAGGGCAGCTCATCGGAGCTTACGATTCCGGTCGCCATGGTGCTCGTTGGTGGCGAAGGAGGGGTCCTAGAGCATCAACTTGCCCATCCACACCTGTAGGAGGTACAATCGTGGATGGAGATAGCTAGTGGAGGGCCGACCACATGAGCCAGCTGATGGTCGCTGGTAGCCTCGCCGGTGGTAGCCTCGCACGATGGTGGAGGTGTTCAGAGGAGCGACGCGGCGCGCATCAGGTGGCTCGAGGGAAACAAAGGCAAGGCTAGTTGGGACGGAGGAGGCTTGTAGCAGTGGTGGCGAGCTAAGCTTGGGAGCCGGCCATGGTGGCGATGGTAATAGGCTCCGACGGCGCTAGCTAAGGTGAGCGCACATGCGAGGTGGAACACGTCGTCGTGAAGGCAGTGGCGGTGGTCGTGAGAGTGGAGGAGGCGCAGAGGGGACGAAAGGTGCGGACGCCATCAAGCTTTGCTCTGACGTCCATGGCAGGCGTGGCCGTGAGCGATAGCAGCAGCAGCGCTAGCGAGAGAGTGGTGTGCAGCGGCATAGCAGGCGACCACAGAGCTGCGTAGAGGAGGGGGTGAGGGAGTAGCGCCCGTGGCAGTAGCTCGAGCTCTACCCAGTGACTCGCCATGGCGTCAGCGGCCATGGCGGAGTGGCAGCGACGGCGAGAGCGAGAGAAAGGGAAGAGAAGGCGAGCGTGGAGTGGAGCTCGGTGCGAGACTGTGTCTAGTAGTGGCGTGGCTTTGGTAGGGTGTCCACAGCGCGTGGAGCAGGGTCAACGAGCATGGCAACCGCGTGTCCCCTATGGGGCCCACCATCAAACACTAGGAGCGCGTCGGTGTGGGCAAGGTGGGGACCCAATTTGGGCTAGCTACGGGCTGATTTGGACCTTAGGCCTAGAAGCGAAGTTGCATCCCACCTAATGATCTACAAAACTCATTAAGGGTGCTTGGCCATTAGAGCTCTCCATTAGCTCCTAATTAAGCCCGAAGTTGACAGTGTCAGCGACTAATCGAGGATTAAGCCTTTCTCTTGCTTGAGCTCGTATTACTTGGTCAAAGCATGGTCAAATTGATTCCAATTTTTTTTGTATGTCCTTCTCCAAAACATATATTCCAACTTTTATATTTGGCTCAACTTGAGTTGCTTAAATCCGAGAACGCGAAACGCCAATGTCAATGACGATGAATTCTGAACTTAGAATTATTTAGAGCCCATAAATAGCAGCAGATTCCATCTTGAGTCCTCTGTTTGAGCCACCTAGAAGTTGAATTAGGTCTTGGTCCAAAAATAAAGTTTGTTGTACTCCACTCAAACTTCAACTTTTATTAATGGTCAAACTTCATATCTAGTACAGAAACCATTTCTTCATCTTGGTCAAAGCAGCACCTCGTTAAACCCTAAAATTAGGGTTTTCGACCAATTGAGGCATTTTATTGACATTTGCTCAACACAAACCCTTCATGACTTTTGTTGTACAGTTCAATTAGAGTCATTTGGGCAAGGTAGCAAGGTTTGGTTGATGACCTATAATTCCATTCACTTAATAGTGCAATTCAAGCAAGAATGTAACTCATCATTTCATGTGACTTTTTAGCTCCAAACATCATGAAACTTTTCCACTGGTCAAGATTGATGCATGTTGATGTAATGTACATGAAATAAGCATGTTTAACATTACTCTTGCATAATCTTAACAAGGGTACACATGTAAGTAAGGGTGTATTGTCCAAGTTTAAGTTGGAGCTCAATCTTGTAGATTTGATCTTGACACCTTCATCACCACTTAACATGTTATGTTTGAGCTCAAACTCATTGCTTAACTAGTGACAAACACCTAGGGTGTTACAATAACCTTCCCTCTCACACCCTTGTGTCTTCTATAGTTTGGGGGCCATGGAACCACCCCACGCCCCATGACCATCGACACATTTGTGTGGGTGGGTAGTTCGACATTCGACCCATCACATCAATGCAACTAGCCACGAGGTGACGTTTTGCGTGGGTGGGCCATGGAACTACCTGCTGACAGTCACCCACACTGTGCACGCCTAGGTGGGAATCCAAGATCCTATAAGATGAAAATGGACGCCGCACATCATGCATCAATACTATCCGGGTAGTCACAATTTCGAACCGCCGAACCTTCTGTGATAAACCTTATCGCTCCACTAGTGTCCGGCTAGTAAAAATTTTAATGGATCATTCTGTCCATAAGGTGCAGAAACATTTCAGCAACTATGCATCCAGTCCTTTGATGGTTGCAATCAGCTCAAATCTAAATTCAACTACTCCCTCCATCCCAAATCGATGAGTCAGAATTGTCAAATTTGACAAAATAAAAAAAAACTCAATGTAATAAGAATGAACCAAAGTATATGAAGTATGAAAGAAATAAAGGAAGATAAATATAGTTGGACCAACATAAAAACTTCATTCCATTATATACAAAAGTACATTATGTAGTATTTCTAATCTCTAATGTCTAAAATAACTCATCTCCCCAAGGGGACTCATATCAAACGGTTAACAAATTGCATTCAATCGATCAACATGAGTGAACATGACAGAGTCTCCTCCCATAAACACAGTAACACTACCAAGTCTTTTCATTTCCTTGAAATTCCTAACATGAACAAAAATCTTGCCACTATCATAGTCTTCGACAACTATAACAAAGCAATCTTTACCAAGCATATAATGGACTATAGCTTCAACAATGATCTGTTGGGGCTATTAACATCCCCAAGAAACAAGCACCCTTTGTATGATACCTAGCGACACTCCTAGCTGCCAAAGCGCAAGCTTGCTGGTGGAGTAAACATGGGTGTTGTGGATGATGACATCTCTTTGTATACATACAGAACAAAAAAACACAAGAAAAAAATCATTAGAAAAAACTACATATGAAACACTACACCTTGAACAAGAAAGAACCAGTACAAAGCAACAGAATATTGCCTAGGCCATATCTTAGCCTCGATTGAGATCCTGACTAGAATAAAATGACAAACAAACTAAAACTCACCTCAACAAGGATGATCACTGTTGTTCTATTGACAATAGCTGCTAACGAAGTTGTAACACTACCTCCTTTCCTTGGCTAGCAACTTGCAAGTGAAGAGTAAAAGTGACCAGGAAGGATATTTATACTCAAAGAAGACGCTAACAAATGTTAGAAGACGTGAGTCCCCATAGCATTAGTAATTAATAATAAAATAGATTCAGAATACGAGTAGTCAAAGTAGTAGTCGAGGGGTTGGTGCGTTTTCCTACTCTGATTATGAGAAAGTTTGGCACATTAAATACAAAGAGTTGTGGACTTTCTCGTTATCAGAGCAGGAAACATGCGTCAACTCCTTGACTACTACACTAGGTGATTGAGTAGTAATGGCGACGAGCAATGGGAACGTACTCGAGCGATGACAGTGTACAGCATCGACTGTGACTCTAGAGAGGAGGAGGACAATCTGAAAGTACTGTGAATCAGTCCAGCGATGAGTCTGAAGAGTCAGGCGAATCGCCAGAGCACTAGCGAGGAGGAGGATGCCTTTTTTCTCTTTCTTTGGAAACTCAAATCCCCTTAGAATCCATGACTTTTTCCAAGTTGAGAAATCAATGGGTATATCAACAACCCATTTAGTTATTTATGGAGGGTTTTCCATCCCTAGGCCTGCCTTCCCCTTACTTCCAAATTATAGGCCTTAGTTCACACAGCCGCTAGATGAGGTCACAAAAAAATGGCAGATGCAAAGCAACAAGCTACAAGCGAGCATGTTTATTTTTTATTTTTTGATAACTTTTTGGTGTCAAATTCATGGATCTTTTAATTATTTATTATCATCCTCTTTTAGTTTTAAGTTTATTTATAGGTGTAGAGATTATGAAAAAACCAAAAAGGCAAGAACTAACTCATGGGATATATAAACAGGTGCACAGGAGAAAAAAATGAAAAGACTGATATTAGGTAAGTAATATTTTGTCATAATTATTTCCTATTAAAACATAGAATAAATTCTGGTCTGCGTTGAGCGGACTGGGGCGATCTGCCTGCCAGAAAATTTGATTTCACACCATGCCAGTCTAATCTAGTAAGTTAGTTTGAAATGCAGTCTAATCTAGTAAGCTAGGAGGAAAAAAAACAAATCCCTAATCAGTGTCTTAACTTCAGTGGATCATTGGCTTGAGCATTTTGGAAAGACCTTAATGTAGTTGCTAGAAGGGGAAAAATCCTCAATCTAGTAAGTTTGGTGTAATTACATGGTAATCTAATACCAATGTGTGCTACTTTTGTAATCTAGTAGCTTGGAGCTTTTGGAAAGAATGAAATGAAGACATATCTGAGAACAGTGTGTTGAATTCATGGATTTGTTCATGTTAATGGCTTGAATTTTCTAGAATGAATGAAATCAAGTCATCTTTGACAGTAAAGTTCTCTTTTATGAACTCATGGCTAGAGCAAAGATTGTAATTGAACTGATCTTTTTTGTTTGCTTCTTTGTCTCTTAACCTCCTTGATTTTCCCAATTTTGTAATTATTAGGCATGTTTGGTTCCTATCCTAGTCTACCACAACTAACCTTAGCCAAGTTTGGCAAGCCACAAAAAGTGTGGCTAGCAAATTGGTTGCCACACTTTGCCATGCTTAAGGGAATCTTGCCACACTTATTTACTGTATGACATGTGGAGCCCAAAAGAATCATGCCTAATCTTAGATCAAAACCAATAATTGCCAACTTGGTCAAACTTGGCTAAGGTGAAGTGTGGCAAAGTGTGGCCAGTAACCAAACAGGAAAGTTCAGTAGGGGCGCAAGCCCCTCCTGTTTACTAAAAAACAAACAAACAAACTTCTCTTGGAAGCTATCAGTCCATAGGATCCATATATCCTTCAACACACTATTTGGCCATGAGATCTCTTACATCAATCCTTCAATGCAACACATTGAACATCAACAAATAGCATGCCCTGAGATTACATCAATCCTTAAGCACAACACAATGAACATCAACAAACAACATGCCTTGAGATTACATCAATCCTTGAGCACAACAAATTGAACATCAACAAACAAGGTTGAGTTAATTAGCCTAGACCCAGAAACAATACATTAATCATGAATAAACATGGTTCAGCTAATAAGTTCTACTCCTCTGTAACCAGAGATGAAGATCATAGCAAGTACAAATACAACACTATTTGAAAAGATACATTACTACAATTGCAATAGCAGCACCAACCACTAGTGTGAAAAGCCTAACAATTATAAGCAAGGATTGCACTACGTTTGCCTCAGCAGGCACCAATCTCTGTGTTGTTGAATCTGCTTCTTCATTTTCCCTAACTCGTGCATGAGAATCTGGAGAATTTGCTTGTCTAGGTTCTAGGTGAATCACAACCCTACCCATTTTCACCAGTTTTTTAGATAGTCTTGTTGCCATTCAAAAAAACTTGCATCTCGATCAAACTTGTACAAAATCAAGGGAAACAAAACAACAGATGCACTCAAAAGACCAGATCTAATCCGTGACTGCATCCAACCAAAACAAGAGATGAGCAGATGCTTATCTAGGGATTGTTCCTTGGGCATTTGAAGAACATACAACTAGGATTAGTGTCAGCCTTCGGCTGAAGCTCAATCACCCTCTCCATGCCACACTCATCACAAATAATTAGAGAGAGGCCCATCTCTTCCCCAACATCGTCTTCTTCTGCATATGGCAGCCTTTGAGGATGTCTGCTCTGTGACGACTAGCAATCCATCCGATGAGACATGGTGTTGCCAGAAGTAGGAGAACAAAGAGGAGAGGAGCAGGGGGATGAGTGTAGTGGTTGGCGTCAGGGGCAACAAACCCTAGCACAAAGGGGGAAGAAAGCCATGACTGTTATAGAATCATGGCCAACTACTGATTTTACCGTTGTATTGTACCATTGCAAACTAGAAGGACATTTTTGTCTTTGCTCATGCCCCAAAGTCAAAATAGACCTAGCACCGCATCTATGCCACGGTGTACGCTCTTCCATGTCTACCATATTTGTCATATCATATGGTTCTTGATGCAATTATATGTCCGCGTTCGACAACCATGGAAATGAAGCAACACTACCGAGCAGCCATGAAACGGTGGTGATGATAAAGTATCTATGCTGGCTCCTCTAACACACCGACGGTGATATTCAGCAGCTATAAAATAACGCTGGGCAAGAGGGGGAAATGCCTCCCCCAAAATTTCCTTTCCCCGCCCTCCCCTCAGGCAAAATGCTCTCCTCAGGTCTAAGATGCTCCCATCCCTGCTCACCATTGAACTGCCCCTGAGGCCATGGGGCGTCAACCTCGATTCTCGTTGTGGGTCCTCCCATCCACCGATGCAAGGGCCTCCAGCAAATGGTGTTGTGAGCATGAGGGATGGCAGAGAACGGGCGGGGTGGACGGGCAGCTCAATGGTGAGCGGTGGACAGGAGCATTTGGAACCTGATGGCGTGGGGCATCGACCTCTTCTCTATCTAGGGGTCCTCCCATCCGTCGAGGGAAGGGCCTCTAGCGAATGGTGCTGCGAGCACAAGGGATGGTGTAGAGTGGGCGGGGTGGAGGGGCACCTTGATGGCAAGGGGTGGACAGGAGCATCTAGAACCTAAGGCCATGGGGCGTCGATGTCGCCTCTCGCTAGGGGTCCCTCCATACATCGGCGTGACCTCATTGCCCGCCGTTCCACATAGTACCTCTAAGGTAATCAAAATTAATTAGCTTCGGAATTGTAGATTTTATTTTAATTTCCCTTTTGAATGTTGCAGATGTTCTTGAATTGTTGTTAATTTTGGGTTAAAAACTTTAGTACATGTAGGTGGTGTATTCTAAAACTGTATATTTGTCATGCTAAAGATTTGGCAAGCCAAAATTAGGTAAAAAAAGTTGCCATGGATTTGGCAAGCCAAATGTGAGAGGTTGGTAAGTTTTGGTAGCCAACCAAATAATAGCTAAAATCATGGCTTACCAAATCTTTGGTTTGGCAAATTTTGGAAGCCAACCAATCAGGCTCTTAGCTTGTTCATCGACAGAGAGAGTTCATACATGGAATATGTTGACCCCATGCACGTTGTTTTTTGTTGGGACTTTTCCTGCCAAATTAGGGGATGATGTACACTGTGAATGAAGTAGCAGCAGCTGATGGTTTTGCTAGAATCATCACACTCAACCTAGAGTCAAACGACAAGGATGGTAATTCATGTGCATATCCGTAGCAGCTATTTCTAGGAACAATCTTATAGCCTGAGTATTATGCAGGCGCCCAAGGTTAGTGAACACAATGTTGGACAACCCGTGGAGGCAATTGGTGTCATGGATCAAGTAGAAGTTGTGTGAATTTTACAAAAAAGTTTGCCCTTGGCCGGCATATCAGGTGGTGGATCGACCATTTCAGTTTCGTTAGTATATATAAATGCATTTATGTGAACACCGAGATGAATGTGTCTAACTACACATTTAATTGTTTTGTAGGTTCAATGTACTGAAATATAGGTTGAGATGGGGTTCTTAAACCCAGCTAGTGATTGTTGTTTTTGATGAATTGACAAAGGGCTTGTTGTTTAACAAGTCAGATATCCTCCATACTTGTAGCCATGCCATGTAAGTTTGTTGCAAATGCCTCATTTTGTAGTACACATTACATGTTGAGTGGTTCAGCCCAGCTACTTTCACTAGGGACATTATGAATGCAGGAACCATTATACATGTCCATTTTGATATCATCTTACAGGAATGCACTCTCACTGTTTTCGGCTGGCCAATTTGGAGATATCTCGGTTGCAATCTCTTGGTGGTTTCATTATGGAGGGACAATTTGGAGATATCTAGGTTGCAATCTCTTGGCTCCTAAAGCCCTTTAGTCAATTGACAACCTAGTGACCTACTTAGACTATGCAGCAAAGCTTGTGTTAACTGTGTTTCACCTTTTTTCTTGTGTTGCAGACAGTAGTGTCATCTTTAGTGGAGCAGTCCATTTTGGAGATATCTGGGCTACAAGAAGATCTTGGCGGTTTCATTATGGAGTGATTTCATGAGTGAGATGAATCTGATGTGCATGCAGCCTCATCAATGATCTCTCCTCTGGCTCAGAGGTTGGCCCCTGAGGCCCTTCAGTCAATTGACAACCTAGCGACCTATTTAGACTGTGCAACAAAGCTTGTCTTAACTATGTTTCACCTTTTTTCTTGTGTTGCAGATAGTAGTGTCATCTTTAGTGGAGCTGACCATTTTGGAGATATATATCTAGGCTGCAAGAAGATCTTGGCAGTTTCATTATGGAGACCATCACCTTATCTAATCAAGGTGCTACAGTCTGACCTTGTTATGCCAGTTTCATTTTGGACATCTATTTGTGCTCTAAAAACTATATATTTGCTGTAGTTGGATTTGGACGTTATGTCGCTGTGGTTGAAAACTATGTATGTTGCTGTCATTTTGTATGGATATTTGTGTCGGTGGTGTTGTGAAAAATATATATGTTGCTACTGATGAGCCATGAAATTTCTGTATTGTTGGTGCTATAATGTATTGTGAACAATAATGATGCATAGTGGTAATGCCGATGGTAATGGACAAAACATTACTGCTGGAACAAACACAACGGCGGCAGTGATGCTGCCCCTCATTACCACCAGAGGGAACACCAACCGCATGTGATGGCACCTACATCACTACTGAACGGTACGCTAGACTAGCGTTGATGTTCTAGTCATCACAGCCGGATGGTACGCCGGTCTAGCATCGATAGGTCCATCATCACCGTCGGTTGGTAAGCTGACTCGGCGATGATAGGCAAATCATCACCATCAGATTATGCACTGACCTAGCTCGATGCTTGCATCATCACCACCGGATGGTACACCAGGCCGGCATTGATGGTTGCATCATCACCGCTGGATCGTATGTTGGCCCTGGCATCGATGCTTACATCATTGTCGCTGGATGGTACGCTGGACCTATGTCGATGGGCTGCATCATCACCATCGGTTTGTACAGTCAGACTAGCATTGATGGTTACATCATCACTACCGAATCATATGTCGGACCGGCGTCAATGGACGCTTCATCACCACCGGATGGTACTGCCGGACCGGACATAGATGGTTACATCATCACTACCATATCATACGCGGGGCCAATAGTAGTAAGACACCATCACCGCCGCATGGTACGCCGGACCGATGGTGGTAAAATACCATCATCGCCGGTGTGCAACCGGTGGAGATAAAGGTCGCCGATCACTTCCGACATACACCAACGGGGGCCAAAACCAGTCGGTAATGGGGGTTCTTGAGCCGGCAGGTGATTAGCTTTCTATAGTAGTGTGGTACTGGTGGCCTCGATCTTGAGCCACGCGGTTAAGGTCCCTGGTGGATTAGGCTAGTCTTGGAAGTCAAGGGCGAGGTCATGCGCCCTATCCCATAGTGGGTAGGGCCGTATGCCAGTGTCATCAGGCCACATTTGGATGGTGGATTACTGTACCTATCGTCACCACCTGGTAGTGTTGTCTTATCCATGCAGCGTGGTGTAGGGATGCGGCCTGTCCTGACTAAGGGGATAGCGGTCACCTCAGTCCTAGCAGAGTGAGTGGGGCATGCCTGCCCTATCAGGGCTAGCATATCTGATGGAGCTCGACCCCTCCCCGTCCCTTCCTAGGGGTTAGGATGAAGGAGAGGTCATGCGGTGCAACGTAGCATGTAGTGGAAGGAGGAGGAAGAGGTCGTGACAGTCCTTGCGACTTGGTGCTTGGCCTAGGGCCTTTATAGTTTAGGCGAGCTACGATTGCTGGGCTTCTGCTAGTTGGGCAAGCGTGGGCTGCCCAAGCAGCTAACTAATCGGTGACTTGAGATACCCGGGGTATCATAACCCCGACAGAGATATAGGGAAAACTACGAGACAAAATCTGTTCCTTAATTCTTCCCAATCTCCGTTTATCTTCCCTACGTTGTGGGCGTACCATTGTTTCACCCTCTCATCAAGAGAGAAGGGAAACAATTTCCACTGAAGTGTTTCTTGTGTCATGCCTGACATCATTAGACATGCACAAAGCTACTTAAACTCCCATAAGTGGTGGATGGGTTCATAATCTAATCTTGAGAAGGTTTGTTCCCGAACCATGGCTATAAAGACAGGATGGAGTTCATAGCCAGAAGCTGTGATTGGCTTTGAAGATTGTGGTGGCTCTAAGAACTCGCCCTTAGGAGCAGAGAGTTGTTGAATGGTAGGTTGCTCTATTAGAGAAGAATAAAAGAAAAAGAAAGGTAAAATAAAAGGATACACGGGTGAACTAGGTTAGGAGATAGTATGACAACCGTTCCCCGGCAACGGCGCCAGAAATGCTTGTTGGTATTTCTTAGCGTATGTAGAAAGAATCCGCACGCGTATGGATATACCGTTGTAGCATTTAACCTGGAAGTATTCAGGCTATCATAATTTCCATGAGGAACGAAGGTGTAAAAGTCTCTTAGCTAGTTCACCTAAGATAACAAGAGAAAGAGTAGCTCGGGTAGTGAGGTTTTCTAAGGATAGGGATCCTAAGATAAGATAGTTTCGTCACCATAAACTTGCTTCGGGAACTGGAGCGCACCTAGTCTGCCAGGCGATGCCGGCCTACAGCTCTACGCCAAACCTGAATGTGGAGGAAACTAAGGGTAAACAGGTTTGTCACCACCTGCTACCTACTTCTCACCCATGGTGAATGAGGCAAACGAAGGTAACTTCTAGCTTAGACACCACGTCTACGCTATCAGTTACTACTCTAGCGTTGGCCAAGAACTTCCGTCTCTATCAGGAGTCCTTCTACTAGAGTATTCATTACTAGAACGAACGACGAACCTGCAAGAGTATAGTAAACAAGACTAACTTAATTAAGAACTCACCACCAAAGAAGAACACAAAACTTTGCACTTCAAGTAGTACTAGGTTCGTCGTGGTACAAGTGTAGAGGAAGCCGACAACTCCGAGATTCCTCTGACTCTTACTCACTCACTCCCTATACTAATTCTAGCTAAGTAGCTAAAGTAGGAGTGTAGCTCTTCTCTCTTTTTCTTATCTTGTGTAGTGAGGGGCACCCTCCTCCTTTTTTATAGCACTAGTAGGACGGTTGTTGGGAATATTCTAAGAAGATCCTGCCCAAACCACCATCTTGAGCCTTGATGGAACCACCACGAGATACAGTGGTAGGGGTGCGGCCAACCCCTAGTGGTGCTGCCCCGCAACCGTTCTTCTAGGGTTGGTTTGTGGTTGGGCCTAGGCTGTGTCCCCATTTGAGTGAGGCCCAATGCTTGTCAGGTGATGGTCTTTTCCCTTGTTGTTTGGGACCAAGTGAGAGAGTGATTGATTTCTTTTAATCCTTCATTTTTTGGGCCCAATTTGCTATATTTCCATACTTGTCCTCTGCAAACGAACAATTCACCAAAACCTATGGAAATTGTTAGTTGTAAACCCTATTTCTAGGTGGAGTGTTCATTTGAGGTGATTTTTCATGAATATTGGCAGTAAAAAATATGAGTTAAGGACCGCTAACATGCATGCAAGGACTTAGTTGTTTTCCTAAGTGCTTCCATGGATGGTCAGACGATTTGGCTGAGGGTCCGTGAGTGCAAGAATTTAGAGGGGTGCTCTCGGGTTTTGTAAAAAAGAAATATTGAATTTTTACTGGTCGGTCTGATGTTCGCATGGACAATCCACGGGGACATTGACCACGAAGACTAAGTGTTGGCTATCTATGCCTTTGTAGGTGTTCTCACGGATGGTCCGGTGTTCTGCTAGTCGGTCCACGGGAACGGCATCAGAAACTATGTTCTTCGTTTGTTCTTGGGTGAAGTAACCTATCTTGTGGATGATGTTTACCATGCATGTGCAGGGGTACCTAGGGGTGTTTAGGTGGTGTGTTGGGCTTGTGAAAGTTATGGTGTGAGCTCTGTGCGCCAAGTGATGCTAGTGATTTGAGATCAACTTAATCATGAGAAAATGAGATGAATTTCATGAACTTGGGCATGCCAACTTAACTTTGATATTGGGTGACCCTTGGGCCACCAAGATCTTGCTTGGACCTTGATCTTTCTTGCTTCCAAGTGATAGGGATGGATTTGGGCCTTTTCATGGTTTTCTTGCAAAATCATAGAAATTCCATTATAGAGAAATTGGGGAGATGCATGAGAGAATTGAGCAAGAGATGGTATTGAGCTTACACTTGAGATGATGGAGTAGCTAGAAATCTTCATCTTGCATACATGCATGGACGAAATCAAGAGTTAGGGTTTGAGGGATGATCTTAAGATAATGAGAAGAGAGTTGCTTGAGGTCACAAAAATGGACATGGGGATGGGGGTCGACCCACCTCCCCTCGCCAACGACAAGGTCACCAGAGGAAGATAGGGATGGGGTTGGAGACAGAGGGAGAGCCCGTGGGCGCTCACAAAGCCGACAAGTTGGTACCCTTATCAAATACTCGCTCTAGCCATCAGTACAAGGTTTATTTTGACCAAGAAAATATTTCAATTTATAAATTGTGACCAACAATTAGTCAAATCATCCGCATTTAAGTGTATGAAAATTGCACTAATAAATTTATATTCAAAGTGCCTTTCAGATGATAATGATATTCATACATATCAGTAGGTGGCACAATACAATTCTAATTTAAATATTTTTCTAATTTAAATAGTAATATATTCTTTAAAAAACAACAAAACAATAGTGTTTACCCTATCTTTGGTGGACTAAATATGTCATTTTATCTCTCCTATAAGCACACAAAACCCTGGATCTAATGGCACTCATGTAAATAGATGGTTCAAGCAAGGGCAAACTTGATGGCAATCCAGCAAATATTAGCAAAACCAGGGGCAAAAGTTATGGCAAAGTTGAAAATTTCAAATGGGGCGGTGGCAATGTTTTGCCGCGATCTTCTTCATGTAAAGGCAGGAAAACCACTCCTCTCACCTCCCTTCTTCGTTGGCTCCTCGCACTCTTTCTGTTCCAGACCTCCGCCACCGGAGGGCGGAGGCCCCTGCGGGTGCGCTCCCCCTGACCGAACAACTACCCCGGACTGGGCTACCGCCGTCCGCAGCATCTGTTCACCTTCACCCCGTGTGCGCGCTCTCTCTCTCTCCCTCTCTGCGACGACTGGGTGGGCTGGCTACCGCCGCCGCTGCCGCCGACGCCCAACGCCAGGTGCCGAGGCCTTCTTCGGTCTCTTCGTTGGTGACGAGCACTCACCAGGTATTCCCGACCTTTCTCTTCCCTTGCGGCTGTGCGAAACCGAGCACCCAAACCCTAACTTAAGGCTATTTGGCTATTTGATGCCTACTAATTTCGAACAATCGAACTTCTTGCAAAGATTATCGGGTCGTACATGTGTTTTTTCTTCATTTTCCTTTACTACTAGCTACTGAAAATCCTGATTTGTTCTATGAACTCCAGCGAGGGAATTGGTTCTCTGACACCTAAAGAACCCAGGTTTTTTAGAAATATATACAACTGACTGGTCTCGATTCACTTTAGTGCTACCCAAAGAACCCTCTGTTCAGAAATTTAGCACACTGTCATATTTTCCAGGAATTCCACATACTTTTCTCCATTGCAGCCTCTCTTCTTGGACTTCGAGTCCTCGGAACATGGCTTAATTCTCAGGGTAACCTCACCATTGGAGAGAGGAGGTAATTAAACTCAGTGCAAGTCAGGCAACCAAACGTGTGCTTCGCAGAACCGGCCAGCCTAAGCCATGCAACCAAACACCTTGCCCTTGCCTACAGCTACCCTGTCTATCTCAGGCTAGGCCAAAATCTTAAGTCAGGCTGGACTTAAGCTGGGCATCCAAACACGCCCATAGAATTCCCCTTTCTTCCTTTTTCTATTTTTCTTTTTTGGTTGGCGTGGCACTCTTGTATTATATTGATTATTGGAGAGTACGGAGTACTTCTATTAGGGTTTAATTTAAATTGGTTTTGACGTTAGTATTCTAGTCAGTCATATGTCAGCAGTTCTGGGTATAGTCTGTTTCTGGCACTGCTGATTGTTACCATTTTCATATAATCATATTCCCTTCGGTGGGTAAAGAAGTTAAGAAAAAAACCATCAAGTCTGTTTATATCATTGAATTGCAATATGTTAAAGTCCGACCATTGTACCCTGATTCTTGATTGACTTGTCTCTCAGGCTGCTTCATCAAGACAAATCGCTGCACGCGCATGGTTTGCACTAACCACCTACACAGTGATCTCTGCTTCTGTAAGTTCTCTCACACTGGCATTCAGTCCTTTTTCTTTGTGATGCTATACATGTTCCTGTGCAGTAGTAACGTTTATGTCCATGTCTGCATTATGCGCATCCCTTGCTGTGGGGGCATTTTTATCAATGCTTGGTATTTTTCAAATTGCATGGAGAACAGCATGTCACTATAACTTTGTATGCTACACACTGTATAATGTAGTTGACTAATATAGGAATCTTGTGTTGGGCTTCATTTCTTGCCAACTTGTACATAGTTGGGTACAATCAAATGAATTTGACTGCTAAAGATCATGTGGATATGGCAGCAGACTTCCTGATCATATTGCCATTGTGTTAGACTCCATCCAGTCACAGATACTTGATGTCTTGGACAATGATGCAGTCCCTAATGTGTAGCTTTGACCACTCTTTTTTATTAGGATATTTAGAAAATCCAATATTCTGGTGATATTGTAAAAGTATTTTTTTTTCCATTGAGAATTGAGAATCCACATGTATGGTGTCGGAATGTCTTAATTAAAAGTCATTGATATTCAAAGATTCAAAAATATACTACGGCCCTGTACAAATGGTGAAGTATTTTTAACTGGAAAGAGTAGTTCTGTAGGTTGTTTTTGTTTCCTTGGGCAGTACTACTTGGGCAATTCATGGCAAAATGATCCATATCATGCTAAGCCCCTTGGTGTTGCTTAGCAAGTCAAGCTTGCCTAAGGGTATGTTTGGTTGAGGTGTGGCTTTTGAAAAAGTTGTTGTGAGTTGTGGGCTGTGGAAAATCTGTTGTGGGTTGTGAGCTATGAGAGAGCTAAAAGTCGTTTGGTTGAACTTGCTTTTGGAAAAGCTGCTGTCAGTGGGCCTGAACATGTCATTAGTGACCCCACATGTCAACCACCAAATACATATTTCTCCGTTTTTTCCTATGCGTTTCTTCCTCGGTCATCGTGGATCCGCACGTGAGGAAGAAGAGGAGGCCGACAAGGGTGCTCGGGGTCGCCGGCAAATGGGCGCCAAGCGGAGTATTGGGGTGGCGGAGCTTGGGGCCGCCGTGCTGCCCATCTCCGTCGCAACCTCCGTCGGTATGCCGTTAACCTGGGCCTGTGCTCGAGGGAAGCTGGTGTATGCGATTGCCGCAGGGAAGCCGGAGAAGGGTCGTCGTCCCAAAGCCGAAGAAGGGGGCAACCGCGGGGTACCTGAATAGGGTGGCTGGCTAGGATCCAAGCAAGCAACCTGATGGAGAGGGGCCGGTGTGGGGTTGCCAGATAGGGGCCGTCATGGGGAAGACGGAGAGGGGTGTCCGTGTGTTCACTGGAGAGGTGCGGGAGGAGCGCCGCCACCGCTGCTGGGACGAGCGTTGCGCTGCCGCTGCTGCCCTAGAACCCGAGAGGAGCGCGGACTCGGTTCTTCGCACGGATGGGTAGAGGTGCGGGAGGAGTGCCTCCACTGCCGGGAGGAGCGTCTCTGCTGCCGCCCTGGAACCCGGGAGGAGCTTGGGTGCGGCTCTTCGCGCGGATAGGGATAGGAATCGCGAGAAAGAACCAACCGGTACATAACATAATGAGTGGCAGGTGGGTAATTTTTGCGAAAACTTTGATCTCAAAGCCGGTAGAAGCAAGTCCCTAGCTGTTGTGAAAATTGTACTAGGAAGAAGATGCTTTTTGTGTAGAACTTGAGAGGAAGCTAGGCCCTTTGGTTTGCTTTTGGCTTTTCCAGTAGCCAAAGCATGTTTGGAAGCCAAACCAAAGAGACCATAAGTCTTGTGGCGAAGTGATGAACCAAACACCTCTCATGCCATCATTTTGAATGTCATTGCCATGTTCCAATATTTTCTATAGTATTCATGTTTGTGCATATCTAGGTGTGATCTCCTCAGCATGATAGAATGCATACACTTTGTTGGAAGTGCTAGGCTTATAATAGCATGGTACCAGTTTGACATTTTGTTAGTTGCCAAAAGCAATTCAAGAAATTTGGGTTGACTGGGTTGCAGGTTGGGGTCAAGGGTATCTAAAAACTTGGGTCGAACAGGGTAGTTTGGAATGAGGGATGGGAACCCCAGTCAATCTAGGTCAAATCAGGTCGATCGATGAGCCATGATATACCACACATAAGTAGTTGTAGAAGATCAATACAAAGTAATACCAAAAAAAAAAACGAAGAAGACAATAAATTGGGCAATGTATGCTGGCCCATGGAGCTGCTGGTCCACCTAATGTAACCCTACGGGACTCGGGAGTCATGTTCATGCACACAGCTGCCTTTTTCCTCGTGCCTTGCTCCTTGTTTCTCTTCTCAAGCAACCCAGTGCTGCTAGCCACAAATCAACTGCTGGTAGCCAACATCTCTAACCAGGCTGTAATGAAATTGATTGCCCATGGTGTTCCCTTTTTTGTGTTTCCAATTTCATTGTCATATGCTTAATTTTGCGTCAGCTATTGCTGCTCCCAAAGTTGCTTGTGATGGATAAGTCTCATGTGTGGCTGGTTTTTGTGGGGCTGTGCTGCTCACATGGTCCTTGTGGCTGTTTTTCTGTTTTTAGGATAGCATCTTAGACTAGAGGACAGCATCTTAGAGGACAGCATCTTAGACTAGAGGACAGCATCTTAGCTAGGACAGCATATTAGCATCTTAGACTAGCATCTTAGACTAGCATCTTGGTATATGCTTGGCTGGCTAGCAGCCTATAAATATGTAACCTCAACCCCTCAGGTTGGTATGGCATTTGTGTGAGCTTGTGTGAGAAATAGACAAGAAAATTGTCTCAACTTCTAGTGTCATCCTCTCTCGATGAGAGTAAGAATTCTCCTACTATCAAGAGTGAGAATTCAGCGACTAACAACTGGTATCAGAGCCGTATTATCCTGTAGCCTGAGCATCTCTTGCTCATCTTCTCTCCCAGCCACACAACAGCCCTAGCTGCGAGCAGTAGCTCCGGCCGCTCCTGCTCACTCCTCCCCCGCGCAGACGAGCTCGTCTGAAGCAGTCCTCTCCCCACGCAGCAGCCCCCCGGTAGCACGTCATGTCCGCAGAGCAGTCTCAGCGCTCGGTTGCCTCAAGCACTCGGCGTCGGCAGGAGGCTGAACTTGCCGCGGCAGAGGAACGCGAGCGAGCGGCGGCAGAGACCGCTGCGGCGGCGGCAAGGGCGTCGAGGCTGGCAGCAGCGGAGCTGGCAGCAGCCAGAGCGGAGGCGGAGGCAGCGGCGGCAGCGAATGCAGCGCGTGCGGCGGCGGCGGAGGTCGAGGCTCTACGCGGCAGCATCGGCAGCTCCATCTCCGCTGACGACACCACCGACGCGGACCTCGAGCTGCTAGAGAGGGAGGCAGCGCGAGGGCGGGCGGCGCAATGGGCAGCCGCGCACGTCCACGAGCGTGGCGGCAGCCCAGACAGGCGCGGACGCGCTGGCGGCGCTCCTGGAGGAGGCGCGCACGGCGGTGGCGCTCCTGGGGCAGCCGCGCACGCCCATGAGCGCGGCGGCAGCCCAGACAGGCGCAGACGCGCCGGTGGCGCTCTTGGAGGAGGCGCGCACGGCGGCGGCGCTCCTGGAGGAGGCGCGCACGGCAACGGTGGCGGACGGGTCGATGGAGAGCGCGGCCTTCACAGGCAGCGTGGCTCTTTCTCCCCGGATCGGTACCGACGGGTCGATGGAGAGCGCGGCCTTCACAGGCAGCGTGGCTCTCTCCCCGGATCGGTACCGTGGTTACCACGGGCTCCAGGCTGTTGTCAGGGACGTCGGTCCTGGCGGTGGGTGGCCTACCCTCACCAAGACCAACTACGTCGAGTGGGCTGCGGTGATGAGGGTAAAGCTCCAGGTGCGGCACATGTGGGAGGCAGTCCGATACGGCGACGTCGACTACGACCTAGATTGACGGGCGTTGGATGCCCTCATCGCTGCAGTCCCGCCCGAGATGCAGTTCTCGCTTACCAACAAGCGGACTGCCAAGGAGGCTTGGGACGTCATCGTTGCGGCATGCATCGGCAGCGACCGCGCCTGCAAGTCCACACTGCAGGCACTTCGTAAGGAGTGGGAGAACCTGGCCTTCAAGCCAGGTGAGGACGTTGATGACTTTGCTCTCCGTCTCAACACTCTATTGCAGAAGATGGTGCAGTTTGGCGATGACGCCTACGGCGAGGAGAGAGCTGTTGAAAAGCTCTTTCGCTGCGTCCCTGAGAAGTACAAGCAGATGGCTCGCTCGATCGAGTCCCTGCTGGATCTCTCCACGATGTCGATCGAGGAGGCGATAGGTCGCCTCAAGGTCGTCGACAGCGATGAGCCACAGTCTCTCTCGAGGCCCATCACCACTGGCGGGAAGCTCCTTCTCACTCGGGAGCAGTGGCTTGCCAGCCAATGTGACCAGAAGAAGGGGGAGCCTTCTTCCGTGACAGGCGGCCGCAAGCGTGGCAAGCCACGCAAGGCGTGCAGAGACGTCCAGGCCGGGGCGCGAGGACGTGTCGAGGGTGATGTCCGCGGAGGCGCCCAGGGCGGCGCCGTCGGCAGGCACAAGCCGGCACTGAGACGACACCTGCCGCAACTGTGGCCAGCTTGGCCATTGGGCCAAGGACTGTCGACAGCCACGACGCGGCTAGGCCCACATCGCACAGGCGGAGGAGGAGCCGGCTCTGTTCATGGCACATGCCAGCATCGAGCTACCTCCAGCGGCACCGGCCACAGCGGCTCTCCTCCACCTTGACGAGCCAAAAGCACACGCCCTCCTCGGCGACAGCTCCGGCAACGACAAGACTGACGGGTGGTGCCTCGACACCAGGCGCCACCCATCACATGACCGGTCGACGGGAGTTCTTCACCGAGCTTGACTCTAGCGTCCGAGGCTCCGTCAAGTTTGGGGATGCCTCCGGCGTGGAGATCAAGGGCGTCGGCTCCGTCATCTTCACCACCAGTGTCTGGTGAGCACAGGCTGCTCACCGGAGTCTACTACATCCCCAGCGTTGAGGAACTCCATCATCAGCTTGGGACAGCTGGATGAGAACGGTTCGCGCGTGGTGGTTGAGGACGGAGTCATGAGGATTTGGGATCGTCGTCGTCGCCTTCTTGCCAAGGTATCCAGAAGCGCAAATCGACTCTACGTCCTTAACGTGCAGGTGGCACAACCCCTCTGTCTCGCTGCTCGTCGGGACGACGAGGCGTGGCAGTGGCACGAGCGTTTCGGGCACCTTCACTTTGAGGCCCTGAAGCGGCTCAGTGCCACGGAGATGGTGCGAGGCCTGCCGTGCCTCGACCATGTGGAGCAGCTCTGCGACGTCTGCGTGTTGACGAAGCAGAGGCGACTCCCCTTTCCACAGCGGGCTAGCTTTCGAGCAAGGAGAAGCTCGAGCTTGTGCACGGGGACTTGTGTGGCCCGGTGACACCGGCCACACCGGGAGGACGACGCTACTTCCTGCTGCTCGTCGACGACCTCTCCCGCTATATGTGGGTGATGGTCCTCGGCAGCAAGGGAGAGGCTGCGGACGCCATCAGGCGCGTGCAGGCTGCTGCGGAGGCGGAGTGCGGCCGCAAGCTGCGCGTGCTGCGCACCGACAACGGCGGCGAATTCACGGCGGCTGAATTCGCGTCGTACTGCGCTGACGAGGGCATTCAGCGCCACTACTCCGCGCCGTACAGCCCGCAGCAGAACGGTGTCGTCGAGCGGCGCAACCAGACGGTTGTGGGGATGGCTCGGGCCCTCCTCAAGTAGAGGGGGATGCCGGCTGTCTTCTGGGGAGAGGCGGTGGTGACGGCCGTCTACATCCTCAACCGCTCGCCTACCAAGGCGCTCGACGGCAGGACGCCGTACGAGGCTTGGCATGGGCGCAAGCCGGCGGTCTCCCACTTGCGGGTCTTCGGCTGCCTCGCGTTCGCCAAGGAGCTTGGCCACATCAGCAAGCTCGACGACAGGAGCACTCCGGGAGTGTTCATCGGCTACGCGGAGGGCTCGAAGGCCTACCGCATCCTCGACCCGAAGACACAGCGTGTGCGCACGGCGCGCGACATTGTGTTCGACGAAGGGCGAGGATGGGCGTGGGACAAGGCGGTAGACGACGGCTCGGCTCCGACGTACGACGACTTCTCTGTCGAGTACGTCCACTTCGAGGGAGCTGGGGGAGTAGGCGGCTCTTCTTCGGCGAGCGCGTCTACCCCAGTCCCTGAGCCTCCACCGACCCCGGCGCCTGCTACTCCGACAGCACCACGCTCTCCAGCCAGGACCTCGGCTGCGATGAGTTCTTCGCCGGCTCCACCACAGCCGGCAACGCCACGCACTCCAGCACCGACATGCACCACTCCGGTCACGTCCACTCCACCACCAGCTCGTGTCGAGCACGGCCCGGTTGAGCTCGCTACTCCGCTCTCTCACGACGAGGAGCGCGTCGACGTGTACCACGACGGCGAGCCGTTGCGGTGCCGTACGATGGAGAACCTTCTCGGCGACCAGCCGGTGCCGAGACCGGTGCCTCACGACCTGGAGGCGCAGTTGCACCTTGCGTGTGACGACGGCGAGCCTCGGTCGTTTGCAGAGGCCGAGAGACATGCGGCATGGCGCGCCGCGATGCAGTTGGAGATGGATGCGGTTGAGAAGAACCGCACCTGGGAGCTTGCTGACCTTCCTCGTGGTCATCGTGCGATCACCCTTAAGTGGGTGTACAAGCTGAAGAGGGATGAAGCCGGTGCCATCGTCAAGCACAAGGCTCGCTTGGTGGCACGAGGTTTCGTGCAGCAGGAGGGGGTCGACTTCGACGACGCCTTTGCTTCCGTGGCACGGATGGAGTCCGTGCGACTCCTTGCGCTAGCTGCCCAGGAGGGCTGACGTGTTCATCACATGGACGTCAAGTCGGCGTTCCTTAACGGCGACTTGAAGGAGGAGGTCTACGTGCACCAGCCGCCGGGATTTGCGATCCCCGGCAAGGAGGGCAAGGTGCTCCGCCTGCGCAAGGCCCTCTATGGCTTGCGGCAGGCACCGAGGGCGTGGAATGCCAAGCTGGATTCCACGCTAAAGGGGATGGGCTTCGAGCAAAGCCCGCACGAGGCGGCCATCTACCGACGGGGCAATGGAGGTAATGCCCTGCTGGTGGGTGTCTACGTCGACGACTTGGTGATCACCGGCACCAAGGATGCGGAGGTGGCGGCATTCAAGGAAGAGATGAAGGCCACCTTCCAGATGAGTGACCTGGGGCCTCTCTCCTTCTACCTGGGAATCGAGGTGCACCAGGATGACTCTGGGATCACGCTTCGACAGACCGCCTACGCCAAGCGCGTCGTTGAGCTAGCTGGGCTCACCGACTGCAACCCAGCTCTCACTCTGATGGAGGAGAGGCTGAAGCTGAGCCGCGACAGCACGACGGAGGAGGTGGACGCTACGCAGTACCGGCGTCTTGTGGGGAGCCTTCGCTACCTCGCCCACACACGGCCGGACTTGGCATTCTCTGTCGGCTACGCTAGTCGGTTCATGCAGCGACCGATGACGGAGCACCAGCAGGCTGTGAAGAGGATCATCCGCTACGTTGCGAGGACTCTCGACCACGGCCTCTACTACCCGAGGTGCCCTGGGGCGGCACACTTCGTCGGGTACAGCGACAGCGACCACGCCGGCGACATCGACACCAGCAAGAGCACGAGCAGGATCCTCTTCTTCCTCGGCAAGTGCCTCGTTAGCTGGCAGTCGGTCAAGCAGCAGGTGGTGGCCCTGTCCAGTTGCGAGGCCGAGTACATAGCGGCCTCCACCGCTTCGACTCAGGCGCTCTGGCTCGCTTGACTGCTTGGTGATCTCCTCGGCAGAGACACTAGAGCGGTGGAGCTCAGGGTGGACAGCAAGTCCGCTCTGGCCCTGGCAAAGAACCCCGTGTTCCACGAACGCAGCAAGCACATCCGGGTGAGGTACCACTTCATCCGAGGCTGTTTGGAGGAAGAGAGCATCAAGGCGAGCTACATCAACACCAAGGACCAGCTTGCGGACCTGCTCATCAAGCCCCTTGGGAGGATCAAGTTCCTTGAGCTCTGCTCCAGGACCGGGATGGTTCAACTCTCCTACAAGACAACGCACAAGACTTAGGGGGAGAATGATGGATAAGTCTCATGTGTGGCTGGTCTTTGTGGGGCTGTGCTGCTCACATGGTCCTTGTGGCTGTTTTTCTGTTTTTAGGACAGCATCTTATACTAGAGGACAACATCTTAGACTAGAGGACAGCATCTTAGCTAGGACAGCATATTAGCATCTTAGACTAGCATCTTAGACTAGCATCTTGGTATATGCTTGGCTGGCTAGCAGCCTATAAATATGTAACCCCAACCCCTCAGGTTGGTATGGCATTTGTGTGAGCTTGTGTGAGAAATAGACAAGAAAATTGCCCCAACTCCTAGTGTCATTCTCTCTCGATGAGAGTAAGAATTCTCCTACTACCAAGAGTGAGAATTCAGCGACTAACAGCTTGGTCCTGTCCGCCGTTGCTGGTAGTCCTCTTCAAAGCTGGCTCTCTCCCATTTCCCCCTTCACACCTCTCCCCTGTTCCTCAACTCAGGACTTTTGATCCATGGTGTGCTGCTACAGCGAACTGTGACCCAGGCAGAATCAGGATGTCCACCCTGCTTGACTCCAACCCTTGATTTGGGACAATGTCCCTGGGTTGCGGAACGTTCCATTGACCCCAATCTATGTGACTGTGACCCAGACCCCACATTTTGTGGGAGTTTTCAGCACTCAGTCAGTGTGTCTGCCCTTTTGTTGCCAAAATCAACTCATATTATGTCAATATATCCATGTTAAATGAACTAACTACAAATATGAGTAGAACTGGTGCCATCACCACGTGCTGCACGACGTGCATGATAATCAGCCAACTTATTTGGATAGTGAACAAAGCAATTTTCTGAACGATGAGAAGCCTTCTTGCAATGCTCACAAGGCTGAGGTGGTGCCCTTCACTGTGGTCTTTTGAGAGGCCACGAGAACACTGAGGTACTGATACAGAAGGTGACAAAGAACTAAGATGTGTCTCTTCAGCAATGAAGGCAGACAATACATCAGCACTGGATGGAGTGGTGGGAGCATTTAGCAACTGCTTACGAATAGGCTCAAAATCAGACCACAAGCCATGGCAAAACTGATATATGAGAAATTTCTCAATGAACTTGTTCTTTTTAGCACAGCAGCCGGAACACCCTTGTTCACACTTAGGAACCATGGAGAGAAAAGGTCTACCACACGATCAAAAGCAGTGTAATACTCCTCTATGGACATCTCATTCTGCTGAAGTTCATGAAGTCCCTGCATTAGTGTAAGCAGAAGAGCACCACTATTCTGAAAATCTGAATATATTGTCCCTGCAAATAGTCCCACATATCCTTAGCAGACTCATGGTGCTCAAGGCTTATAATTAATGAGGGCTCCATGCTGGTGACAATGTCACTCATGACACGTTCGTCATCATTAGTCCAAGCCATGACTGCAAGACCATCCTTTGACTTGTCAACTGGAGAGTCTGTCAAATGAGAGGCAAGACCGTGGCCCGTCAATATAGTTTTGACAGAAAATGGCCACTCACGATAGTTAGACGTACCATCAAGTTTCATAGGGAAAACAATAAGATTGGCCTGATTGTGATATCTGCAAGTACCAACAGCAGAAGGCTACAGACAATCACCACTTAACAGCGCCAGAGCAGTCCCAGCAGAACAGAGCACCAGAAGCAAGCAAGCAGCATTGTCAACACAACCAAGACTGTTGGCTTGAAGCAGAGGAAGTGAGCCCTGCACACACATAGGTCACAAACAACAGATGAAGAGACTTGGAGAGTGGCACACGCAGGCACATGTACGAGTGCATGGAGGAGGGCTCGCACGGATGAAGTGTCGTGCATGGACATGCCCGCAGACAGGCGGACTGGCAAACCTCTCTGCGAATGAAGACAGCGGGCAAACAGAGGGCAGTGTCGGCGACGAGTCACATGGGCGGAAGGCGCGGCGATGGCCGCACGAACAGAGGATGGATCCAAGGAAGAAAAGATTGTGGATGAATTAGATATCCTAACCCTAATCCAAGGTTTTGATACCATGTTACTAACCTTGGGGACTTGAGAAGGTAATAACTTCATTAGTGGGGATGACTATATATAGAGCCTCATGGGCCTATATGAGATGGGCCTTCATATACTTAACATTTCTCTGCAGCATGCTGTTTCTCCCTGGTTTTGATTTTTTAGGAACCAATTTTGGCAACTGTTGGAGATAGGCAAAAAATTGCTCCCTACTTATTTTGGCCAACCATTTGGCAAGTATTTTGTTAAGAAGCTCTTGGACATGCTCTAAAGCATAGTTTGGGACCTCTGTCTATCAGACAGCATTATCAGTTATAGATAGTGCATGTTGTGATAAATGGGACAAAATGTTTGAGTTTGCAATATACTCCCTTTACTTACAACATTTCCATTTTGTTGGGAAATGATATTTCACAATGATTGCCATTGATTGAATGTCATCCTTGCACAGTTGTCTATCTAATCTCTATGAAACTATTGTTACTTTGTGAAATGGCATTCGAATCATTCGAGTTCATGATGTGCAATTTATTTGCTAATAACATTTGCTTTTCTTATTCTTCCATAACTTGCAGGACCCCACATGCCTTAGGCTCTATCTGCACCGAAAGAAGTGAATTGATTCAAGGTGTTCATATACTTTTTGGATGGTTTAAGAAAGGACCAGGAAGCATTGTGTGGCTAACATTTTTGTCTGACAGCGATTGATTTTGGGAAATAATTCGGTGATCAGTACAATGGAGTGCGACAGAGAAGAGGCCTTGAAGGCCAGGGAAATTGCTGTTAAGAAGTTGGAAAACAAAGATTTTGTTGGTGCTAAAAGGATTGCCCTTAAAGCACAGAGGATTTTTCCAGAGATAGAGAACATACCCCAGCTGTTAACTGTCTGTGAAGTACATTGTGCAGCAGAAGCAAAAGTAAATGGAATGTTGGACTTTTATGGAATTCTCCAAGTAGAAGGGACAGCGGATGAGGTGACCATAAAGAAGCAATATCGTAAGCTTGTCCTCTCACTTCACCCTGATAAAAACAGTTATGCTGGTGCAGAATCTGCTTTCAAGTTTGTCGCAGAAGCATACTCAACATTGGCTGATCGAACAAAACGATATGCATATGACATCAAATGGAGGGCTGCTCCCAAAATTGCACCAAAGCAGGCTAGACAACCGAAACAGGCTGCAGAACCAACTCGGGCTACACAACCGAATCAGGCTACACAACCGAAACAGGCTGCAAAACCAAAGCATGCTGCTAAACCAAAGCAGGCTGCACAGCCAAAGCAGGCTACACAACCAATGAGGACTACAGAGCCAATTAACAAAAATGACGCAAATAGAAGTAATACAGCAGGATATGGGCCATCAGGTTCAACACCCACCGATGGGTGGACATTTTGGACCATATGCATCCACTGTAAAACAAAATATAAGTACCATGGCGACATACTCAATTGTCAGATCCGCTGTCAGAACTGCAGGCAAAATTTCTTTGCACACCAGATAAGTACAGAGGATGTGCCTTCTGCATTCTCATCAAAAACAGCAAATAGTGCTGGGCAACAAGGCTGTGTTCCCACTCAACAAGGCTGTTCTACAAATATCTTTTCTAGAGAGAACAAAGAGGGGCCTGTGACAAAAGGAGTTGAATTTTCTGCAAACAATTCTTCTAAAGCATCTGCACCAAATGGAAATGATGGGGCAGATGGTAAGATGCAAACTGACTCTACTGTACCAGATTTTGGTGACAGGAAAAACCTAGGTGGTGGGGTGGATACATCAGCAGAGCTAGGTGCTGCAGGAATCCCTAGTCCACGGAGATCTTCTACGAGAAAGGCTTGTGTTGACGCCAACAACATCCTGAATTCTCCAAAGAAAAAGAGTCGGACACTCAAAGATTGGTTCTCAAATGCTGCCTCCAGTTCTAATAAAGTGGTTGATGATAATGTTGCCCATGCTGATGGACAAGTTAGTGAACCTCATGTGTCTAGCAAAACAGATAATCAAGATAGAAGTGGTACTGTCAAAGAAGACAATAAAAGAAATAATAAAAAAACTTGTGATCCACCTGCTGAGAAGCCTTGCAATACTGGGAGCATCACGTACCCTGACCCAGAATTTTTTGACTTCGATAAGTGCAGAGATGTCAAACTGTTTGCAGTTGATCAGATATGGGCACTTTATGATGACTTCGATGCCATGCCAAGATTTTATGCTAGAATAAGACATCTTAATACCACCAACTTCAGAGTTAAGTACACTTGGCTGGAGCATTCTGCAGTGAATGATGATGAGGAAACATGGACTGATAATAATCTTCCTGTGGCTTGTGGGAACTTTACATTAGGAAACACAGAGGAGTCACAAGATCTCCTCATGTTTTCTCACATTGTTTCATGGGCTAAAGGAAGAAAAAGGGGTTCTTATGTAATATATCCAAATAAAGGTGAGGTTTGGGCTCTTTATAAGGGCTGGAGTATGCAGTGGGTCTCAGATGCAGACAATCATAGATCCTATGAGTATGAAGTGGTGGAGGTCCTTTCAAACTTCACAATGGAAGCTGGTGTCACTGTTATCCCCTTGGTCAAGGTTAAAGGTTTTGTGAGTCTGTTTGCACCAGCAAAGGACAAATCATCATTTGTTATATCATCAAGTGAACTACTTCGGTTTTCCCACAGTGTCCCATTTTTCAGAACAGTGGGAAATGAGAAGGTTGGTGTCCCTTGTGGGTTTCTTGAACTAGATACCGTATCCCTTCCTAGTAACCTGGACGTAGCATTTCCACCAGTTACTCTTGATTCATGTGTGCCTATCAACAAAACAATGAGCAGTGGGTTTGTTGGTTTGACTGGCAACACTACACCTGGCCGTGGAAATGAACGAAGCGCTCAAAAGGGAATTCATAGAAATGTAGGGAAGTGGAGAAAACATTCCCTTCAAACTCCTCAGCAGCATAATGCCTGCCTTGCTAGCATGTCTGGTTATTCTGCTCTGCAAGGCTGTCCCTCCCCCACTGTTTTCACATATCCAGAAACAGTGTTCTACAACTTTGAAGAAGGTCGGTCATATAATAAGTTTGAACGAGGACAGATATGGGCTCTTTACAATGATTTTGATGGCCTCCCCAAGTACTATGGTTGGGTTACAAAAGTTGATTTAGATCCATTTGGAGTGCACCTGACTTGGCTGGAAGCTTGCCCTCGATCAGAGCAGGAGAATACGTGGTTAGAGCATGAGTTACCTGTGAGCTGTGGGACATTTAAAATCAAGAACTGGAGGATCAAGTATGACACAAATGACTCGTTCTCTCATGTAGTAGAAACGCAAGTTGGTTCGAAGCGGCACTTTGAAATCCACCCAGAAGTAGGGGAGATTTGGGCGATCTACCACAATTGGTCACCTGGCTGGGTTCCTTCCAGCAAGGATGCTTGCGAATATGCCATTGGCGAGATAACTGAGCGCACTGAAGCTAGCACGAAAGTTTTATTTCTGACTCAGGTAGATAGCTACAGAACTGTATTCAAGCCAGACAATGACAGGAGTATTCTGGAGGTGCCAGCAAAAGATGACTTGCGGTTTTCTCACCGGATACTCTCTTTCCATCTGACAAGAGAGAAGGGTGGCGAGCTCTGTGGCTTCTACGAGCTGGATCCTGCTGCTATTCCGGGTCCCATCCTCTCTGGGGGTACCCACTGACTCGCATTGGTTGCTCTGAAGAAACTACGGCTAAATTACTTCCCGTCATTGAACTGGTGATGTTGCATGCTCTTCCGACACACGTTAGCGTGTCGGGGCAACTGTGGTTCGGGCCAAGCCTACCTATACATTCCACTTCGTAGGCCTCGGTGCCTTTTGTCTTGTACTGAGCATACAATTTATTTCTAATGCTGATGCCTGTGAAACTATAATCACCATTTGGTAGTGCTCTCTGCAGCCGAGAGCAGATGCAAAACAGCTACAAATTTATTATGTGTTCCAGGAACATGTTGAGTCTCAAATCCACCACTGCAAATTCAGCACTACCTATTTTTATTTGCCGTTGGTTTGTTGGCGTAATGATGCTGTAGGGGCCTAGTTGCAATGAATATGGTAATCTTGTGCAAGGAGCTAATCGGGAGGCATTCTCTGCTAAGACCATTCCCAGTGGCTAGATCCTTTTCACGGTTTCGGAGAGTGCCATTGTTACTCAGCATGACGGGGAGAGTGCCATTATTTAGTCAAAAGAGGTGTAGGATGGTGGAATCAAAGGAATTTTCACTACAATGAAAGCTAGGAGGATCTTTAGCCTGTTCGTTTCGTCGTAAATGATCGTGGATTATTTACTGCTGACTGGTTTGGTGTGAGAGAAAAATATTATTCCAGTTTATAATCCATGATTGTATACGAGCAAGCGAACAAGCTGCTTAGCTTTGGCACATACGTTTTACACGCACTCTCAACTTCCCTCACGGACGATTGCCCAATTATGCTATCCAACCAAAACGGACGGCCTAGACCAAGACACTTCGAAACTTTTTTTTATTACAATGTTGGATTTTATCGAGATGGCACAAGGAGCGTGTAGGGAATCAAATCCCCATAGCCACCGTACATACGATTAAATTTCAGACTTGCTACCACTGCCAAACAGCTCCGTGAGTTTGGGATAAAAACGGTCGGAAAACTCCTCAACCGTTTTCTACTTTTACATTTGAATACGAAAACCAAAGTGAAAACGGTAAATCCAAACACTAAAACGAACATGAACTTACGGAATATCGAGATTTCGAAAACAAACTAATTCGAGCATAATTATGTTGAACACGGTCGATATACAAAAAATCAATACAAAATATGGAATACCGACCCGTAAGACCAAGTCCATAACAATTAACAAATGCATGCCCAGGGACAACAATTACCAAGTGCATTATCAAGTTCAAGTGCATATAATAATTAATGACCCTTAATCTTAAATATTAACGCAATAGCCGACACCAAATACAAGTCTAGAACAAGCAATTAACACTATTACACTAACAACTAGCAGAACATCTGATATGCACCCGCTAGGGTTGAATCCCGATCTTTCGATGAGAGAAGGTGGATAACTCGATTTGGGGATGAAGATGACGTTCACGGCTCGACTACAACCATCCAAGGATGCTGCGCCTTAGCAACCGATACACCACCTCCAACGGCCGTCGCGATCTTGTGGAGCACGATCAACCAAACCACTAGGGTAATTCCTGCAAGCAATCAAGGAACAAGCAAGAACAAGTAGAACAAGCAACTCAATTGCAAGTATGGAGGTGAAAAAAAACCAATCTGAAATCACAAAGTTGGGGTTCTGAATCGAGTAGAACAGATGGTCTAGTCGACACACGCGTCTACAAGGAAGTAGCAATGGCTAAACTTGATCTAAACAAAACCCAATCTGTTTGTGGCGGCTCTAATCCTTATTAATACCTAGGGGAACGACTAGGGGGATGTTGGGGTCGTTCTCCAACCCTAGGACGCGTCCCTAATGGACCCAACTTGATACATGGACCATCGGCCCAAAATAGGGTGATGCAGCACCAAAGGCAGAAAAGGTCCCAGCATTGAAACGATGACTGCAGAAGCATCGGATAAGATATAGCCATGAGTCCAGATCCGTTGGAAAATAGACTTGATAAGCTTTCCAAAAAGTGCTAGAACGTCCCAATCGGAGTCCATATGAAGTTGTGGTGACCGTCGCAATTTGGGACTATTTTGCAGTCCGAATTCAACTTTCAAAACGTGTTGGACTTGGACTCTTTCTGTCCTTGGAACCAAAGTGACGTGGTGGCCTAGCGGAGGACGTTAGGAATACTTGGATTTGGTCCCCAATCAACTTCATTAACCTTCCATGCTTTCCATATGCAATCAAACCTTCCCTTGATCCATGTAAGTAATTCTAAAAATGAGAATGAACACACATCATGGTGCAGCATCAATTCATCAAATGCATCAATGATAAGCCTCATATAGAATGGTTGCACCTTTGGTATAGAAGTGGTTGGCATGGTCATATTTGAGCCAATGATGTCCTCATCAACATCTACAGTTCATCAACATCATCTATGATGTTAGGATCACTTTTCATGTCTTTTGCTTCGTCATTGTCCTCCTCGAAGTCCTCTTGGTCTTGGTTTTGCCCTTGCCCTTCGTTCTAGGAGCAGAACCACCTTCTCCAGTGGGCGCCATCTAAGGGCAGGGTGGCGATGCAGCGGTGTGGCCGGTGGACGCGGCACTGGCTTGTGGCTGGAACAATGGGTGACGGCCGCGTGGCTCTGGCGGAGTGGGGAGTGGGGACGCGGGCGGCCGGCGGGGTCGGACTGGAGACGCGGCCGTCGCAGGGTCAGAGGCGTGGTTGCGTGGATACGAGAGGGATTAGGGAGCAGAGCGCCGCTAGAGACAGAACCAAGGAGGCAAGGAGGAGACGGGAGTGGAAAGTAGGGTTTTTCATTGGGCTGGGCTACAGATTGGGTTGTGTAAGTCGAGAAGAAGGGAAGCGGAGAAGATTGCTGCTGGCTTGCTGCCATTTAGACGTTGAGTACCACCTCGCGAGGTGAAGCATGATGAGGCTGGGCGCCGCCTATATGAAGGGTATCGGGCCACCGGTAGAAAAGCACGCAGCCTGTGTGTAGTGGGCCAATTTGGTTTGAACTGAATTTAAAAACAGGATATTCCAAATTAAATGTAGAAAAGTAGAAAGCGGTCGAAAAATGTCTAAACTGTTTTTGTTTCGATTTTGAATTTGGTGTTCCAAATTTTGAACAGAATTCGAATTTGTTTGAAAATACGAATTTGATCGGGTCAAATATAGAAAACGATGCGGTTTGATTCGGGATATTTTCGTTCCGTTTTCATCCCTATCCGTGAGTGCAGTGCGAGCCTATTCCCCCACGTGTCATCCTACTTCTAGACATTGCAACGGAAAACAGCTGCTGAAGAATTGGATTTGTGGTCCAAGATGAAGAAGAGTTTCTGGACTCTGATTTTAGGCTAGTCTTATTGGAGGAGGTTTCGGACACGTTTGGTTATTAGGCAAGTTTTGCCTGCCAAGGCCAGCGAGCCAAATCCGTCCTTTCAGCATGGCAAGGAAATCTGATAGGAGATATTGTTGCTTGCACGAAAACCGAAATACTAGCTAGCAAGCCAATCAAACTCATTCACTAACCTACCATCCTCACTCGACAAGGCTGGATGAGCCTGGGCAAAAGAACCAAACGCGTCCAAATTTGTGTCCCAACTTACAAGACTTATATGTATTGAAAACAGTGTAATAAACTGTTTCGTTCCCATGGAACACATTTTACTTTTATGAAACTTTCTCTTCATTAATTTATGTCATGTTAATATATTTGCTAAGTTCATAGCTTGCTTAATGTTCATGAAACTCTCATAAAACCCTAATAAGATTGGTCTTAGAGTGGGCTAGGAACCGTAACCTCAAAGTTGGGAGATGCAAACCCAAAGTCCTTCCACTTGAAGGTCAATTTCAGACATGAAAAAAATTCATCAAAAAGCTACATAAAATGCAAGGCTGACAGTCTCTCAGGAGGAAAAAATGGTGGTGGTGCAGACCCAGTTTTCTCAAATGCTTGTCACTCCAGAACAAAGAGACCTCAATTTTGATTGGGCTACCCTACACGTCTCATCTATCGACGTCTCCGTTTTAGATGTCGAGATTAAAAGTGGAGAATGTCTTGCATGCTTTGAAGCAAATGCCAAAAGATAAAGCCTCTCACTCGGATAGTTTCACTATAAACTTTTACCAAAGTGGTGGCCTATTATTAAAACAGGGGTTACGAGAGTCTTACATACTTTTCACCCTTAGGGACACGACAACATAGAGTTTCTTAACACATCTAGCATCGTCTTGGTACAAAAAAAGGATGGTTGTGAGGGCATCTCTGACTTTAGTCCTATCAGCCTCACCTATGGAGTGGCAAAACTTATAACAGGTTTTGGCCCTTCATTTGCAACCTTTCATGAATGTTCTAATTTCAAACAGCCAAAACGTCTTCATCAAAACTAAACCCTCTATGACACTATGCTAGAAACCTCGCGAGGCGTTCCTACATGTCTAGAACACCTGCTTTGTTCCTCAAGCTAGATAAAGCCAAAACTTTCGATTTAGGTGCAGTACAATTACATAATTGATATGTTACAACAACAGCATTTTCTTTTGAGCAGTGCTTCCTTTCTAGATGGTGTGGTTGGATCACGGTCCTACTATACATTGTTTCATCCAAGACTCTTCTTAAATTTGTGTCCGGAAAGGACATACAACACGATCGAGGTCTTTGACGGGGCGACCCCCCTTCCCCACACCTTTTCATCTTTATTGTTGACCCAACGCAAAATTTAATTGATCATCAAGCGACTCACAAGGGCCTTATCTCCAAGTTGCGTGGTAAAATGGTGTGCTTGCACTTGTCCCTTTAGCGGATGACGCGGGTATTTGTCTGACGTCTAGTGCACGAGATGTTAAAGCCATATCAGATATCTAAAATTTTCAAACGTATCACAGTATTATATACGGACACTGCAAAGAGCTTGGTGACAGCCATCCAATGCCAACGGATATACCTCTAGACTATCCTACATAGCTTCGACGCTACACATGTCGCCTTTAGGACACCCAATCACTACAGCCAGTAGAAAAACATTGATCAGATCCTCACTTATACATGGAGAACTGCAGAACAGTCTAAGAAAGGTGGACACACGTCGGATCCACGCTAAAATATGCCACTTAAAAGTCTGAGACGGTCCTTAATCATCCTCATTTCTTGGGAATTGTGGGAAGAACAGAAACAAGAATTTTCATAAAGAGAAGTGGTTCGGCAATTGAGCTAGTTGCGAAGATCAAGGATGAAGTGAGATGTTGGATTCAAGCAAAAACAAGAGTGTTGGAGCACTACCTTATTTGGCCTAGAAACCCACTGAATAGGCACTATTGTATAGCTCTTCTGTTTTTCTTTCAGCTCTGTTTTGTTGGCCTAGGCCTTTATCTCTTCTATATTAATTAATACATATCTAGCATGTCTCATGCTAGTTTTACGTTAGGAAAACTCATCTCCCTCTCATTTCTATGCCTTGTCACCATTTCTATTGACGTGTCACAAACGTATGCATTTTTAATGGATGGCTACATTGCCTGACTGATAAGGGAGGCCTCTTTTTTTTTGATAAATATTGATAGCTTGTATAAACATATGTTTCCAGTCCATCTCCGATCTTGTTTGATTCATCTCATTTTGTATGGTTCAGTTTGTTTGATTCATCTCACTTTGTATGGTTCAGTTGTTGATCATTCCAAGGTTGATCGATGTGTGCAACGCACATTTTGTGAACCTAGCAAAATTCACCAACTTCCTACAAAAATTCACATGAATTACGTGAAACTCAATGAATTTTGCTGGCTAGCTCGCTTACAATGACCTAAGTCAGCTGTTAACAAAAATTATGCTTGACAGAGTTGCTTCTGAGTTCGAGTTACATTTTCCCCACCGAGACCACAAAACATCCATCATCAGAACCGAGGACATGTTGAAACAGGCTCATTATACACAGCACTTGGAACAATCTGAGTAACGAATTAAAGCATACATCTTTGCTATGTCAATCCTGGAAGACACCTGTAGTGGCGATCCAGACCAAATGTCTTTCAATCAAAAGTGACGCTGAAAGCACAACATTATAGAGATAACTCTTAAATCCTTCATGCTCATCGTATTCCACAAGGTAGTTTAATTCCCGAGTAGTATATATATACAGGTGAATTGCTAGCTATTAAACAGAGACTCTCTTCATGGTATCTTCACTACTGAGCTCATTTTGATTAACAGATTGTGTATCAACCTCGATCTCAAGAAGGCCCCAACAGGTTGCCTGCATATGGGACATTTGTTGCTCTGCAGTCTTAGAAGTTGAGCACACTCCCGGCAGAGACACTGGAAAAAGCACAAAACATCATTATTCACTTATTCTCTTGAATATTAGAGTTGAGGCCCAGCAGTTAGGCTAGTTTCACGTTTGAAAGCCTTTTATCAATTTCACTGACTACAAAATGAGTTACTTTTGCACAACATCCTACAGCAGAAAAGTAAAACTAGTATTGTATCTAGAGAAGAATGAAATACAACAACAACAAAGCCTTTAAGTCCCAAACAAGTTAGGGTAGGCTAGAGTTGAAACCCAGCAGAAGCAATCAAAGTTCAGGCACGTGAATAGCTGTTTTCCAAGCACTCCAATCTAAGGCTAAGTCTTTGGGTATATTCCATCCTTTTAAGTATTCTTTTATTACCTCTACCCAAGTCAACTTCGGTCTTCCTCTGCCTCTCTTCACGTTACTATCCTGGCTTAGGATTCCACTACGCACCGGTGTCTCTGGAGGTCTCCGTTGGACATGTCCAAACCATCTTAACCGATGTTGGACAAGTTTTTTTTTTCAATTGGTGCTACCCCTAATCTATCACGTATATCATCGTTCCGAACTCGATCCCTTCTTGTATGACCACAAATCCAACGCAGCATACGTATTTCCGCGACACTTATCTGTTGAATATGTCGTCTTTTCATAGGCCAACATTCTACACCATACAACATACCATGTTTAATCGCCGTCCTATAAAACTTGCCTTTCAGCTTCTGTGGCACCCTTTTATCACGTAGGACACCAGATGCTTGGCGCCACTTTATCCACCCTACTTTGATTCTATGGCTAACATCTTCATCAGTATCTCCGTCTCTTTGTAGCATTGATCCTAAATATTGAAATGTATCATTTCTAGGCATTACTTGACTTTCCAAACTAATATCTTCCTCCTCCCGAGTAGTGCTGAAGTCACATCTTATATACTCAGTTTTAGTTCTACTGAGTCTAAAACCTTTGGACTCCAAAGTCTCCCGCCATAACTCCAGTTTCTGATTCACTCCTGTACGGCTTTCATCAACTAGCACTACATCGTTCGCAAAAAGCATACACTAAGGGATGTCCCATTGTATGTCCCTTGTGACCTCATCCATCACTAAGGCAAACAGATAAGGCTCAAAGCTGACCCTTGATGTAGTCCTATCCTAATCGGAAAGTCATCCGTGTCTCCATCACTTGTTCGAACACTAGTCACAACATTGTTGTACATGTCCTTAATGAGCCCGACGTACTTCGTTGGGACTTTAAGTTTGTCCAAAACCCACCACATAACATTTCTTGGTATTTTATCATAAGTCTTCTCCAAGTCAATAAAAACTATGTGTAGGTCCTTCTTCTTCTTCCTATACCGCTCCGTAACTTGTCTTATTAAGAAAATGGCTTCCATGGTTAGTCTTTTGGGCATGAAACCAAATTGGTTCATAGAGACCCGTATTATTGCTCTCAAGTGATGCTCGATAACTCTCTTCCATAGCTTCATAGTATGGCTCATCAACTTAATTCCCCGATAATTAGTACAACTTTGAATATCATCTTTATTCTTATAGATCGGTACCAATATACTTCTCCTCCATTCGTCAGACATCTTGTTCTATCGAAAAATATGGTTGAACAGCTTGGTTTGCCATACTATAGCTACATCCTCGAGGCATCTCCACACCTCGATTGAGATACCATCCGGTTCCATCGCCATAACCTTCTTTCATCCTTTTCAATGTATCTCTGACCTCAGATTCTTGGATTCTCTGCACAAAGCGCCTATTGGTGTCATCAAAAGAGTCATCCAACTGAAAGGTTGTATCCGTATTCTCACTATTGAACAATTTATCAAAATACTCTTACCATCGATGACGGATCTCATCCTCCTTCACCAGAAATACTTCCTTTCATCCTTAATGCACTTAACTTGGTTGAAGTCCCTTGTCTTTCTCTCATGAATCCTAGTCATCCTATAAATGTCCTGCTCTCATTCCTTCGTACTCAAATATTGGTAAAGATCATACGCTCTACCCTTTGCCACACTTACAGCTCACTTTGCAGTCTTCTTTGCCACCTTGTACTTCTCTATGTTGTCCACACTCCTGTCATGGTACAAGCGTCTATAGCATTTTTTCTTCTCTTTAATAGCCCTTTGGACTTCCTCGTTTCACCACCAAGTATCTTTAGCCTCGCCTCCACTTCCTTTGGTTACTCCACACACCTCTGAGGCCACCTTCCGAATGTTGGTTGCCATCTTCTCCCACATGTTGTTTATGTTCTCTTCTTCCTTCCAAGAGCCCTCTTTGATAACCCTTTCCCTGAATACCTCTGACGTCTCCCCTTTCAATTTTCACCACTTTGTTCTTTCAATCTTAGCCTATTTAAAGGCTTTGTTGTTGTTGTTCTTTCAATCTTAGCCTATTTATCCTACGGGCACGCACCTGAAAACAAAAGTCTACCACCAAAAGCTTATGTTGAGAAACAACACACTCCCCTAATATCACCTTGCAACCCAAGCATGCTCGTTTGTCCTTTCTTCTTGCGAGGACAAAGTCAATCTGGCAAGAGTGGTGTCCACTACTGAAGGTCACTAGATGAGATTCCCTCTTTCTAAAGAAAGTGTTGGCTATCATCAGGTCAAAAGCTACCGCGAAGTCCAGAACTTCCTCCCCTCATGATTCCTACTAGAGAAGAATGAAATAATTGTAAAAAATGTAGCCCATATCATATTACAAGTCACATTTGACCTCACTTTTTGCTTCAATGAGAGAACATAAATAATCTTTCCTCATAACCAAAAAAAGTCATGAAATTTGGAAGATGGCATAACAGGTTTACAGGGTTTAGCTGTGATTTTACAACACACATGGGAACAGTAAAATGAGGTGCGCTAGTCCTTCCTCCCAATAATTACATTCTTTTACTCGTATAGTCCAGGTTTCAGTGGGGCAAGAGGGAGTGGTAACCTTTTCATTTAAAATCAGTTTTGTAGGCCTAACTCCCAAGTATTATGAATTGATCTTGATTCATATAGAGGATACTCAGTATGATAGAATAGCTTACCATATGCCTGCAAGGAAGAACAGTTGTATCTTCTTGGTTCTGAGAGGCAAATCACACATTCTTTCCCAGATTCATCCTCATGATTGTTCCCATCAGCTGTGTTGCCAATACCATATATCTCCTGCAAAACATATCTAGTACCATTGACCCACAAGATCTGCTGCATAATACGAACACCATATTCAGCATTGTCTTTCCTCACAAGCACAGCAAATTTAACCAGGCAATTTGATGCCTCATGCTCAAGTGCCCCTTCCGCTTCTAATTCTTGGTTGTTTGGCACAGCCACGTCCACTTTGAATGCAACAGGGAACACACCACCTTCACCAATCTTTGTCAGCTCAGATTCCTCAAACTGAGAGACATCGATTCCGGTTCCATATGGTTGCTTGAACTCCTGATTATGACCTTTGTTGAAATCTGCTGTCACAGGTTTGAGTAAGTTTTCCTTTGCAGCCTTCAAGATAAGCTCTTCATCTTCTTGTGCAAAGTAGTAAACAGTTATGCTGTTTGCAAGATGAATATCATGTCAGTCTTGTAGTTACAACAGCATGCCAATATGACAGAAAATTATAAAGCCACGAGTGAAAGTTGAGAACATAATAATACAGAAACTAGGGGTAAACACGACTAAGCACTCTGAAAGGATATGAAGAAATGTAGTAGTAACAAAGTGTAACCTAAAAAAGAAAACAAGAAAACCAGGCAGGAATCCAACACAGGAAGAATAGAACTGTATGATTTGGGAAGGTAACAAAAACTACAGACGCAAGTTCCACCTACAAGTGCATGGCCAACATACTATGCTCAGTTGAGCCTAAGACTGTCCACAACGTGAGTTATTTACGATGCTTGAAACCCAATTTTGCCTTTTAGCCTCAATGCAACTCACTGTGGTATGCGATGCTGAAAAAATGATTCCAGACATCGATGCATCTACTTTACTCGATGCTTGAAGATTGAAATGGCTCATAGGCCCACATGACAGCAGATGTGGAAGGACTTGCCAGACACAAGGCTCGTACATTTTCTGCTTGTTTGTTTGTAACAAATGGGGTCCACATTGATGCTTACACGTTGTAGGTAGAGCTGAAATGGAGCATCGGTGATTCAATGTTGTTTCGAGCATCGAACATGCCGTGGACAGTCTAACACATCGTGAGTTCCGCCTCAATACCCAGTGCAGATAACTAAGTTCGAAATATATAATAATAAAACTCTCGTGACCACGTTGTTAAAGAGACAGTCTTTCTTTGGTTTGGCCCACCGATTTACAATTGTTCTCTTGTTACTTTGTTCAACTTCCATTTTTTTTCTCACTCAACACCAAGCTGCTATGGACCCAACATGCTGCAAATTAATTAAATTTATGCAAGAAAGAACAAGTGAAAATTGAATCATTTAGAGAAGTAAGAGCATCTCCAAGAGTATCCTATTCCAAGAGTTTCTAATAATCCACTCCTAAAAATAGAAGACAATTTTACATCAAGATTCCTATACTATTTCTAAATTATCGTAACCACTTTTATATATTTTTTTTCTCTTTCGTACATTTGCATCAGAACCCTTTTCTACTCTTTATTCTTTCCCACACCCTTACAACCGAAAGTAGTATCCGCGCGACCTCTACTACGCGCAAAGTTACGCGCAACGGGGGAGGATTTCCCAAGTGCGTAAATTTTAGGAGTAATGGATTAGAAGTTGTTGGAGAGGGGTTTTTTTCTCGTCTTGCTAAAAAATATGGATTGAGAAGGGAAATATGGTACTCTTGGAGATGCTCTAACCGCATTCTTTTAATCAATCGAGATGGACGATTCGTTCAATCAAACAGGAGCACATGACCGAATGAGCCATGTCTCTAATAACATTTTATTGCGGCCATCTACTCTGCAGAAATTCAGCACGGTAATAGTATAGTAATATCTACTCTGCAGAAATTCAGCACGGTAATAGTATAGTAATCTCGAGATAAGGATCCCAATACACGGCCATGTCAAATACATTTCCACAATTTGAAGTAAGAAATCAAGATTCCAAGAAGTAGTCTAGTAGAGACGGAGGGAGGAAGGGGAAAAAGCAGCGAACCATCCAGGGGCGTCCGCGTCGAGGAGAAGGCGAGGAGGAGGCCACGGTCGTCATCATCGTGTTCTAGCGCAGGGAGTCCCCCTTGATGTTGACGCCGGCGTGCACCGCTACGGCCCTGTGCCGCTCCACCTGCGCTGGCACCCCTAGAGGCGGCGGCATAGCGGCGCCCGGGGCCATCCGTGTAGCGGTGGTAGTACGTGGGGCGCACCCCTTGTAGATGGGCCTGGAGACCAGGCGGCATTGGCGTTGGCGGTGGCGGTGGACGAGAAGCGCCGCTTCTGCTCCCGAGGTTGCCCATCGTCAGTGCGTCCTCCTGCTGTGGTTTTCTTGTTTAGGTTTCCCTGCTAGTGCCTCGGGTCTCTCCTGTTGGAGTTCGACTTGGACTCAATTTCAAACCTTTTTTAATACTCTTTCGTTTCAAATTATAGATCGTTTTGACTTTTTGATCGATTCGTTTTGCTTTGTACCTAGATATATTAGTATGTTTAGATATATAGAAAAAATAAATGTATCAAAAAATATCAAAACGATTTATAATTTAGAACAGACGGAGTAACACAGATCTTAATTTGATTCTATTAGAAAAAATCTAAATAACCTAACTATGAGCATCTTAAGAGTCTTTTTTTATATCTATATCTATATCTATATGTATATCTGTATCTATATCTTCTATATCTATATATACTTAAATATAAAGGAGCAAAATTTTTGATCATTTTTTATCCATCCATTTTTTTCATCTACCTCCCCCTAACTAGCGCAGTCGATAGTTTTCTTCCGTCTATACTTATATGACCGTGCGCATACAAGTTACAATAGCTTTTATGTAGCGCGACGGTGAGTCTAATTCCAAAACGTATTCTTAAGGTAGCCTAGATACCTATGAATCCTAATAATCCAAATATATCTTAATATATCAATAGGAATTTTAAACCAAATAGAAATGATAAGAGTAGGAACCTATTTCTAATATTAAACCACAACGAGTAGATTTTTTTTTCTTGAAATCTGGAGACCCTGTGCGTCAGGAAGAAGGGCTCCTGGTCGGTCATACATTTTTTTAATTTCTGAGCCTGAGTCCTTATCGGTCACCTATGTTTTCCGATTTCCTTTTCCTGTTCGGTCGGATTTTTTTCGATTGCTTTCTCTCTTTTCTCCGGTTCTAGTTACGTTTAATTATATTTTATTTTTCCATTCCGTTTTCTTTATTTTTCACATCACTTCAACTAAGGGTCACGTGTTTCCATTCTATTATTTTTACTTTTCATGTTCAACTAAATGTTAGTGTGAAAATATAAATAAATATATAAATAATAAAATAAAAATAAAGAATAAAAAGTGTTGGGGAGGCCTCCCAGCACCGCTCCTCCCCCGGCGCTCGCCCTATTTCTGGCTAGGCTAAGCTACCTCGCTACGGATTCTAACCCTCACGGCGAGGGTCTCCTGTATGCCATATTTATCCGTGTGTTCAGGTGTCGCGCACGAAGGCCCGCCTCACCGGAGGAGTGCGGAGAAAGGATAGCAGGTCGATGACTCGGCTGACCCTCGGCTGGAACGCACGAAGGTTTGGTGCCTACCGCGGGGGAAACCGTCTTGGCGGCGGCGGCGGTTCCGTCAAGGTGGTTGCAGGATGTGGGGGTATTAACCCCTATACCCTTACGGCAAGCTTGGGCTGGCCCGATGAGTTCGGTCACCGAAAGGCGACGTGCGGCCCAGTTAACCTGATCGGAGTCCCGCACAAGGAATTAAGACGGATTTGGACCAAGCAGGATCCTGGTCGGTTAGAATAGGAACCTTATCCTGGCATCCCAGAAATGGCCCCCCCCCCCCCCCCCACATATGGCAATTGTAACTGACTAGGATTAGTTTCCAGATCTGTAACCCTGCCCCCGGACTATATAAGGCGGGCAGGGGACCCCTCTAAAAAACATCTCTCATTGACATACAGCAATACAAATCAGACGCAGGACGTAGGTATTACGCCTTCTTGGCGGCCGAACCTGGATAAAACCTCGTGTCTGTCTTGCGTCACCGTCTTGTTTGGGGCTTGCGCATCTGTCTGCCGATAATCTACTACCTTGGGCATACCCCTAGGTAGACTGCCGACCATATTTCGTCGACAGTGGCGCGCCAGGGGGGGTGTGCGTACTCTGCTCTCCAAGCAAACAAGATGGTCATCATCTCCGGCTCCATGGCTACGCCCAACGGCCTCACGTTCACCGTCGGCCAGATCACCTGGACCACCGCTCCGACGACTCCATCGCCATGACCACGGAGGAGGCGTGGATTCAACCTGCGCCGACGACTACTTCACCTGCATCGGCTACGGCTCCGACCACGGTGAACACGGCTCCGACCACGGTGAACGACCACGTGCTCTCGACCACGACTCGACCACGTCGACCACGATGGATCTGGCTCCGACCACGGTACATCTGGCTCCGACCACGCCTACAGCCACGCCGACAACCCGTCATCCGCTTCCCCGCTACAGAGGAAGCAGATCGACAACACCGACCTGCTCGACTCCATCGATCGGGTCGGCATCAAACTCGCTGAAACCCTAGCTCTGGTAAGTACGATTCAAAGCCAACCTAATGAGCAGGTAACAGCTCCCCACAACAGATCTATCCGACCAGCTCGGACCAGTCGTCCTGCGACTTGGAACAGATCTCGTGGTCGTATCTACTCCTGAGGGGCGCTTCGCTCGTCGCCAGCCAGCCTTCGCGACGGTCTCCGACTCTGCGAGTACGAAGTCCCGACGGAGAACCACCAGGTCCAGCCCTACGGCCTGCAAAACGCTGCCTCCAGCTACGCGTACAATACGACGCCGCTCGGATCTGTGTCCTATACACCGATCTCGCCGAAGCCATGCAACATCGTCAACATGGTCCGGATTGAAGATTATCAAGAAGGATCCGTCCACAGTCCGAGAGGGCGACTCCAGCTCCTCATCCGGCATCGCATCCAACGCATCTGTCCACACCGAGCTTCAGCGTCACGAAGATGAAGGCGTCAAATACGATCTGGATCTACCAGACCACGCCCCGGGTTTCCCCCAATTTCCGTCTTTCCCGCCAAGACGAGGGGATTTGATCCATGTTGTCAGCAATGACGAGCCGCCAGCAGTTGGCGAAACAGAACAAGAAAAGACTGCACGCGAAGCACGCAATATTGACCGGTTTAATCGCCGGCAAATCGAAGCTGAAGCAGACCAGGAGGCACGACGCATAAGGGTCCAACCACGTGACCTCAACAATGCTTTCGACAGGGTGGGGGACAAACAAGTCTTCAAGACCCCAAGCGCCAACGTAGCCGTCGCCATGGCGACAATGCAGCGGCTGCCCAACACTCCCGAGACCCAAGCGTCCGTGATGACATACAAGCTTATCTGACGGCTGCTATGGCTCAGACCGCAGAGATGAATCAAGCCCGGGCTCCATCCGTTTCAGTTGAATCAAGCCACAGCCGCCAATACTCAAGTCGCTCACAGCCGCTCAACCACGTGGCTCGCACAACAACGACCCGTCGGACAACCGTCAAGGCGGAAACGGTGGTCATGATGGTGGTCGGGACAACCGCCGCCGGGAGGATAACCGCCACGACGTTCGAGGCGACAACCGCCGAGATAACCGCGACAATCGCCGTGATAACCACGGTCGCAGGGCTAATCCAGATGGCAATCGAGATCGCCGCGATGGCAATAACGATCTCCGCCATTACCTCGGTGGACGTGATCTGCGTGCTCGCATCAACCAGAGAGCCAACGATCGTGCATCCCATGAAAGCTATCGCCGTATGGAGTATGACACCGCCCACCCGCCGGGTCTGAAGCAGTTCACTCCACACCTTCGCCAAGTCATATGGCCCAAGAATTTCAAGCTCGAGAAACTTCAGAAGTACGACGGCAAGGAAAACCCCGAATTATGGGTCATGCTCTACGAAACTGCGTGCCGATCAGCCATGGCTGACGAGCACGTCATGTCTAACTACTTCCCAGTCGCTGTTGGTCATGCAGGTCACCAATGGCTGGTTAGCTTGCCGCGAACTATTTTGACTCTTGGCAGGAGCTCAAGCAGGCCTTCATCGACAATTTCATCGCTACTTGTGAACAACCCGGCAACAAGTACGATCTGCAACGGATCCGAGATCGGAAAGACGAACCACTGCGCGAGTACGTTCGGCGTTTCTCGGAGATGCGCATCAAGGTCCCATCAATCTCCGACAACGAAGCAATCGAGGCTTTCGTCACCGGCCTCCGCTTCCACGACGCCCTAAGAGACAAGCTCCTCCGGAAGAGACCTGAATCAGTCACAGCGCTTTGGCCACCGCTAAGAAATACGCGGACGCTGACGACGCTAAAAAGATAATCGTTGAAGAAGCAGCAAGGGTTCCACGCTCCGACCACCCTCCACACCGCGACGATTACCCGGCAATCGTGGTCGGAACGACAATTTTGACCGCCGCAACCAGCGCAACGACTCCCGCGACCACCGTGACCAACGTAATCAGCGGCGCAACCGCCATGATGATTACAGGAGCAAGCATGCTCGGGAAGACGACGGCGAAGTCAATACCGTGAAAAAGGGCGGTGGACGTCGTAACTACGAGGACGACTATGCCAAAGCATTGAAGGGGGCCCTGCCAGCTCACATCCGAAGTCGAACACACATGGAGTATTACCACGTCCTCAAGACTATCTACACGCGTCAACAGGCTCTGGATACGTCCGACAAGCCTAACGACGGGCGGGGGAACAGCGCAACGAGGACAACGACGATGACGATGCAGACCCTCATCATAAATACTCAAGCTGACTGATCGCGTGCACACCATCATCGGCGGCAAGGTGTCCATTGAGACCAAACGAGAACGCAAGCTGCTCGCCCGCGCTTGCTTGAACGTGGCAAACACCGACAACCTTCTCACCGATCCGCGGCTTCCTCCGTGGTCTCACCGTGAAATCTACTTCAGCAGGAAGGACCAATGGGCCGCCATACCTGAGCCAGGGCGTTTTCCCCTGGTCCTCGATCCTTGTATCAACAAGGTTCAGTTCGACAGGGTACTGATCGACGGCGGCAGCTCCATTGATATACTGTTCAAGAACAGCCTGCCCGCCCTGAAAATATCCAAGGCGAACCTGAAAGCCGTACGAGCACAGTTCTGGGGCGTTCTCCCCGGATATAGCTCTACACCTCTCGGGCAGATCACGATACCTATGCAATTCGGGACCCCGGACCACTTCCGCACCGACTACGTCACTTCGTGGTCGCTGACTTCGACGGCACCTACCATGCTATTCTTGGTCGACCGTCGCTCACCAAGTTCATGGCCATACCTCATTACAGGTATCTAGTGCTCAAGATGCCCACCGAGAAAGGAGTTTTTAACCCTCAGGGGCAATGTATATGCAGCTTATACCTGCGAGGATGATAGCTTCAAAATAGAAGAGGCCCACGACCTCTCTATTCGTATGGCCGAGACCATGCTCGACGCTAAGAAGACCTCGGCCGATCACCTGGAGATCCCATAGCTCAAGGCTCCACCAAGAACATCAGGTCCAAGGAGCACAAGACAATCTAGCTGGTCGATGGCGATCCCAGCAAAATGGCCCTTATCGGGGCCAACCTGGATCCCAAATAGGAAGACGCGCTCGTCAGGTTCTTGAGGGCAACGTGGATGTGTTTGCATGGAAACCTTCCGACATGCCCGGTGTACCTCGGAACTTGATTGAGCACTCCTTAAATGTCAACAGCAAGGCCAAACCAATCAAGCAGAAGCTACGACGGTTCGCTCGCGACAAGAAGGAGGCGATTAGGGTAGAAGTTACACAGCTTTTGGCAGCCGGATTTATCAAAGAAGTGTATCATCCAGAATGTTAGCCAACCCGGTTCTTGTACGCAAAAAGAATAATGAATGGAGAAATGTGCGTTGATTACACTGATCTCAACAAACACTGCCCTAAGGACCCCTTCGCTTACCTCTCGCATAGACGAGGTCGTAGATTCAACCGCCGGTTGCGAGCTGCTTCCTTTCTCGATTGCTACTCTGGTTATCACCAGATCGCTCTCAAAAAGGATGACCAGATCAAGACATCTTTCATCACGCCTTTCGGCCCTACTGCTACACGACTATGTCGTTCGGGCTCAAAAACGCCGGCTACCTACCAACGCGCTATACAGGCCTGCCTCAACGACGAGATAAAAGACGGCCTCGTCGAGGCTTATGTGACGATGTAGTTGTCAAAACCAAGGAAGCACGTACCCTTGTTGACAATCTGGAACGCACCTTTGCAGCCCTCAATACGTTCCAATGGAAATTAAACCCAAAGAAGTGTATCTTTGGCGTTCCTTCTGGCATACTGCTCGGCAACGTCGTCAGTTACGACGGCATACGCCCTAACCCGGAGAAAGTCAAAGCTGTCTTAGACATGAAGCCCCCAAAAAAGGTGAAAGATGTCCAGAAGCTTACCGGATGCATGGCCGCTCTAAGCCGTTTCATATCAAGATTAGGAGAAAAAGGGCTACCGTTCTTCAAACTGCTCAAAGCATCCGAGAAGTTTGAGTGGTCGGAGGAAGCAGACGCTGCTTTCACGCAGCTAAAAGAATACCTCACATCACCCCCGGTACTTACTGCTCCCAGAGAAGACGAAACTCTCCTACTTTACATTGCGGCAACCGATCGGGTGGTTTCCACTACAATGGTGGTCGAGCGCGACGAGCCGGGCCACGCCTACAAGGTACAGCGGCCAATTTATTTCATTAGTGAGGTACTCAACGAATCCAAGACCAGGTACCCACAGATTCAGAAACTGCTCTACGCCATACTGATAACATCCCGAAAGTTGAGACATTACTTCGACGGATATCGTGTGGTGGTCATGACCGAGTATCCTTTGGGGGACATCATTCGCAATAAGGATGCGAACGGACGCATCGTCAAATGGGCAATGGAGCTATGCCCCTTTTCCTTGGAATTTGCAAGCCGTACTACAATCAAGTCTCAGGCACTCGTCGATTTCATCGTCGAGTGGACAGACTTAAGCACGCCTGCCTCTCCGGGATCCGACGAATATTGGACGATGTACTTCGACGGTTCTCTCAACATTGACGGTGCGGGAGCAGGAGTTCTTTTCGTGTCACCATCCAAGGAGCAGCTCCGGTACGTCCTCAGGATTTATTTCCCAGCATCTAATAACGCCGCCGAGTATGAAGCATGCCTGCATGGTTACGCATTGCGGTTGAGCTTGGTGTTAAACGTCTCTATGTCTACGGAGACTCGGCTCTGGTCATCAACCAACTCAACAAGGACTGGGACACGACCAGTGAAAAGATGGACGCATATGCAAATCGATAAGAAAGCTGGAAGGCAGGTTCTATGGCATCGAGTACATACATGTGGTCCGGGACAAGAACCAGGCAGCGGATGCGTTGTCAAAGTTAGGATCATCCCGAGCCAAAATCCCACATGGCGTATTCGTCCAAGACCTGCTCACGCCTTCCATTGAAGACGATTCAACGGTCGACAAAGCTCAGACCAGCAATTAGTGGCTACGGTTCCGGCCGAGCACAACCGAGCCGCTTCCGACCACTCATGAGCCGGACTGGAGAACACCTTTCATCAAGTACTTAACAGATGGTAGCGGTTATATCGATCGAACAGAAAATGACGCCTGATGCGTCGCAGTAAGCAGTATCTGCTCGTCGATGGCAAGTTATGGCGCAAAAACGCTAAGGAGGAAATCTTGATGAAGTGTATAACCCAGGAGGAAGGCGAGCATCTCCTGACCAAATCCACTCTGGCTCCTGCGGCAACCACGCGGCCTCAAGAACACTGGTCGGTAAGGCTTTCCGAGCAGGGTTCTATTGGCCGTCAGCAGTAGCCGACGCAGAGAAGCTAGTCCGCCGCTGAGGGTTGTCAGTTCTTCTCCAAGAGAATCCATGTACCAGCACATGAGATCCAGACGATTCCAGCCTCTTGGCCCTTCGCATGCTGGGGACTGGACATGATCGGGCCTTTCAAACCGCTCCTGGGAAATTTACATGCGTCTTCGTGCTAATTGATAAATTTTCTAAGTGGATAGAATACATGCCTCTGGTACAGGCATCCTCAGAGAAAGTCACGTTCCTCGACCAGGTCATCCACCGTTTCGGCGTGCCCAACAGCATCATTACTGATCTGGGTACTCAGTTCACCGGGAACGCTTTTTGGGACTTCTGCGATGAAAGGAGCATAGTTGTAAAATACGTCTCGGTGGCGCACCCTAGAGCTAATGGACAAGTCGAGCGGGCAAATGGCATGATCTTGGACGCATTGAAGAAGAGGATGTACAGAGAAAACGATAAAGCTCCTGGAAGATGGCTCAAGGAGTTACCAGCCGTGGTCTGGGGCCTCCGAACTCAGCCCAGTCGTAACACCGGTCTCACCATACTTTATGGTTTACGGCGCTGAGGCAGTCCTCCCACCAGATATAGCTTTCAGATCAGCACGGGTAGAGAACTTCGACGAGGCAAGGTCAATGAAGTACGGGAGCTAGAAGTCAACAGCGCAGAGGAGAAAAGGCTCGATTCTTGTGTACGCACGGCCAAATACCTTGCTGTTTTGCGCAGGTACTACAACAAGAACGTTAAAGAGCGTTTCTTCGTGGTCGGGGACTTAGTCCTGAAGTGGAAGACGAACCAGGCTGGTGTCCACAAACTCGCAACCCCATGGGAGGGACCCTTCATGATCAAGGAAGTCACACGTCCAACGTCTTACAGGTTAGCTCACCTGGACGGCACGGACGTACCAAACTCATGGCACATCGACAAGCTTAGACGTTTCTATGCTTAACTACTGAGATATGTACTCTACTTGTATTTTCGATTTACTTTAATAAAGCAATTATGATTTCTCCGACCACTCTAATGTGTCACTCCAATTTTATGGTTATTCTAACTTAGCCAGTACAAGCCGACCACCACTCCTTCTACGGTTTTCGGAGCAGGCCCTGTCTCCGGTTCCTCCCAACACGTGCACGGGATCCGCTCTCTACGTTGCGGGTGATCGGCAGGTCCCCCCTGGTTTGACTTGTCCGTCCACGTGTGCACAGGTCATAGTACCTCACACTCCGACCACATGCCAACTAGGGCCGCACAAACTTCGGGATGATGTCGAGCAAAACGGTACAACTAAACAGAACGTTAACACGTTCCCACTTAGTTACACCAACAAAAAATTTCAAGCTTAAACGTTTTGTATAAAGCAAACAAGCTTATAATGATATACAGTTACGTTATTACAAGCTTGCCTGAAGAGGCTCAAGTTTACAATAACACAACTATGTCCTCCTTCTACAGCTCTAAGCCTATTACATTGGCTGGTCGGGGCGCATGGCATTTACTGCTCGCCGCCTCTGATACCCTACTCGAGTCTCGGGGACTCTTGCTAGTCAGCTGAAGGGGATGGCCCCGCCGGTGCCTGGCTGGTCGAGACCGCAGGCTTCGTTGGTTGGCTTGCAGCTGATGGCATTTCCAGCTGGCTTGTCGATGGCATACCCTGTACAGGTGCTGTCCCACCTCCACACAGGTTAATATCGCCAATTATCTTTGACGACAAGTCCAGCTGGGCCGTCCGAAGCTCTTCTGCCTTGTCTGGGTCTATCTCCTTCGGGTACCCAGCCTCCAGCGTTTGAGATCGATCAGGGGGTAGTGAGCACGCACCATGCTTAGCACATGGGCACCCGTGTACTCACCCGCCTCCTTCACGAATCTTGGAACCATCCCCATGCTTGTTGCATCTCTCGACCAGTCCGAGCTGGGCGTCCTTAGCTCTTCCTCTGTGAGCGCCGGGTCGATAAGGTCGAGGACGGGCACAATGCCAGTTGCCATTTCTTGGCACCGCTTGTTCCACGTGTCCCGCTCCTCGGTGGCCTTGAGGCATCGTGCTTTCCAGTCGTCACGCTCCTTGATCACGGCCTCTAGGTGCCTCTTGGCATTGACTTTCAAAACTGAACGCAGTACAAGACATCAAACGTGATGACACGACAAGGCAAGGTGGGCAATAGAATGAGGGTGATCTGGAATGCTTACTTTTCAGGTCATCCTTCATTCTGGTAGTGTGGTCTTGGAGTTCAGACTGGCTGCGTGCCAGTTTCTCTTGTCCTCCTTCAGGCGACCACATTCTGCGGTCACACGGCTATTTTCCCCCTGGAGGCGGGTCACTTCAGCTTCTAAACCTGCATTACAGCTGTTACTTACCAGACACAAACAAATAACACAAGTCCTGCACTTGCTATGATACGGTGAAAACTTACTTGTTCTTCCCGCTCTTTGTTTTGAGCTGGCCGACCAGGTTTTGGTTCTGTGCTTCTCGGTCTGTCCTCTCCTGGTCGGCGGCTTCAAGTTGGCGCCGTAAGCGTTCCACTTCAGCCGTCAGCTCCTTATTGGTCGCGTGATTCCTTCATCTGGTCGAAGCACCTTTTTCGGTATCTTGCAGTTTTCATCAAGTCCTGCATACAGACAAGCTACGTCAGACAGTTCGACTACACAACAGGGTCAAGGACTCAAGCCAAATATACCTGGACTTCTGTCACCAGACGCTTGGCCGCCCGTTCGACTCTTAAGGTCTCTTCGACCTCTGGGATTTCCTCGTGCATGACCCATTCGTCGTTCCGATAGCGCGACACATATACATGTTGTCGCCTATCTTGGGGACGGCCCAGGACCTCTTCCACTTCTTCCTCTTCAGCCTCCTGTTCGGGAGGCGGCGCTGGTCTGGAGTTTGCAGACTCCACGACCACCAGGGCTTTTCCACGAGCCGTCGCGTCGGCAAAACGTTCTGGGCCACTTCTGGCTGCTGCTCCTCGGCTAGATCCAGCTCCCTTGGCGCCATGGTATCCGCCTCAGCAGGGTTCGTGCCGGAGCACTTGTATCTGCTCGGTTGTCTTCTTGACCAGCTGCTCGGGGACTGGCGTCTGGTCGTCCGCCTGCTGAGGCCCAGGCGGAGTCCCTACTATGGGCTCCTCCACGGCTGGCTGCTGGCAGTTTGTCCCGCCGTTGTTGGCGAACGTGCCGCACCCAGCTAGCTGGTCGGGGCTCTCGGTGGATGCCGATCTAATGCATCAGAGACAAATTCAGAAGATAATAGTATCCAATGCAAAATGCAAGCTTACATCAAAAATATAGATACTTACATTTGCTTGACTTGCGGAATGATGTGGCGAAGGAACGTCTCCTCGACCGCCCCTGCTCCGCTTGCTCGGCAGTTTCCACGGGACTCTTTCCACCTCCGGTACAGGCGTCGGGTATGATGCTGATGTTTCCTTCGTCTGTCCTCTGTGTTGCAGTGGTCGGTGCTGTGACCACTGCTGGCCCAGAGGAGCCACCCTGCTCCGTCGGTCCCACCTGCCTTCTCCTCTTTCGAGGGACGAGCCGGAAGATGTCCGCATCCTCTGCTTCGTCGTCCGACAGGGGGAAGATGGCTTGGCGTCGTTTGCTGGCAGCCGGACGCTTGCCAGCGGCTCTGGTCGATGCGTCCTCTACAGTCTCGAGTACGCCCAGTGAACGTCGTCGGTCCTGGCGCTGGTCTGGGCGGCTGGGCCGGTAGCTTGCGGCCATTCTACACCGGGGGGAGGCGACACGAACACTGCTGCCCTCACGACCATTACACTGAGACACAAAATGGGACAAAAGTTATTTTCTTGCTACAACATGACTCTACAGTTAAAAGGAGGCATCATTTACCTTTGGGGGAGGTCGAGCCAGCTTGAAGGCGTGCTCGATGGCGTTCAGCGACATAATTGGGATCGGCCAGGTTGAACAGCTCTCCAATCCTGGCCTTGATTTCCATCTTGTCGAGCGGCTCTTCCTGGTCCTCGTTGGATCAGCGCCTCCTTGGTACTCGAAGCCAGGATGAATCCTTTTCTGGCAGGGCTGAATTCTTCGGCTGATGAAGTTGCCGACCACGCTTGGGCCATCAAGCCTTCCCCACGGGATCATCCCGAGCAGTTCGGCGATCTGCTCCAAGTTCTCGGGCTTCTCCGACCAGCTATTCTTCTTCTCTGGAATCAGCCCCACGTCGCACAGAGTGATGGTGTTCGGCTCTTCACGGATGTAGAACCACTTCTTGTACCACTCGTCCAATGAGGTGTTCCAGGGGCAGTGCAGTATTGAGCCTTCATGCCGTCACAGGTTCAGGTAGACGCCTCCGGCGATCTTCGAGCCACCGCTCCCTTTCTTCCGAAGACAGAACAGGTGGCGAAAGAGGTCGAAATGGGGCTGGAAGCCACCATAAGCCTCGCAGAGATGGATGAAGGTGGAGACAAGAAGAATCGAGTTGGGATGCAGATTGCAAATCCCAATCTCGTAGTACAAGCAGAGACCCTGAAGGAAAGGGTGCACTGGAATCCCAAAACCCCGTTTGAAGAAATCTTCGAAAACCACAATCTCACCTGGTTGTGGATCGGGGAAGCTTTCTCCTTCCGCGCGCCATCCAGCGAGTGCCTTGTTGTGGAGCACCCCCATGGCGACGAGGTCTTCGATGGTCTGCTCGTTGCTCCGCGACTTCCACCACTCCTTCGCCATGATTCCGCCTTTCTTCTGGGCGTCTCTCTCGCCATTAGTCTGTCCTTTCTAGGGGGTGGATGCGGTGGCGAGGGGATTTGGCGATGTTTATCGGAGGAATAGGGTTTGGCAAGAGGAAGACGAAGGTGGCGGCGGCGAATGACAATGGGGAACGGTGACAGTAACTTGCCAGATCTACATTATAAATAACAAAGAGTTCCGTCGTTTCGTCCGCCCGAGTTTCTTGGGAGACGTGCGCACGCGCAGCGGACGGTTGTTCACACCACCTCGAGATCTATGCCAATAAACACGCCCCTTCGTTTACAGTGTACCGCCTCTTCGATGATAAAGTCAGAGGGCCCACACTGACGCACCTCTATACAGGTGCCAAGCGACAATTTGCCAGAAAGAGTAAGAGGGCAGAATGCCGTGCTATACCTGTTTGCTTTTTTGACCAGACGTGTCAGTTTGGACTTGACAGAGTACGGCGACAAATAAATACACCAAATAATAGTACAAGCGCACACGCGATAATGGATTGCCAGACCACTACTGTGCTCGGGGACTGACCAGACCACTCCCGTGCTCGGGGACTACTCCGACCACGGTGACTTTTCCGACCATTACCGTACTCAGTAAATGCTATGACCACTGCTGTGCTCGGGGACTCTCCGACCACTATTCGGAGTTCACTCTCCTTGGCTACATGTGATTTGTACTCACATACAGTTAAGAGACATTTCTTTAGACCTTGCTACAAGGCTCATACTTCGCCTTCCAGCAAGCTCGGGGACTACGTCGGTACGATGCACCTGCCGGTGCATCTTGTTTTGCCTGTACGGCAATTGGATTTTTAACGTCAGCGGAATTTCTTTTTAGACCCTGGCACCACGTGCCTGCGTCACCTACTACCAGGCTCGGGGACTAAGTGGGCACACTTCACCTTGCGGTGAATGTGTTTGTCTACTCGACCCTGTGCTTTGAATGATTGTAAGGATTATTAATGTGCTCGGGGACTCCCCGACCACTGCTTGAATAATGGTTTCCTTGGCTACATGTGATTTATACTCACATACAGTTAAGAGACATTTCTTTAGACCTTGCTACAAGGCTCATACTTCGCCTTCCAGCAAGCTCGGGGACTACGTCGGTACGATGCACCTGCGGTGCATCTTGTTTTGCCTGTACGCAATTTGTTTTCAACTAAACTAGGAATTCTTTTTAGACCCTGGCACCACGTGCCTACGTCACCTACTACCAGGCTCGGGGACTAAGTGGGCACACTTCACCTTGCGGTGAATGTGTTTGTTTCGACCCCTACGCTTCTGATGTTCAAGGACGCTATGCTTCAAGACCACTTACATTTCTTTTCAGAAATACAAGTGGGCACACTTCTCAGGACAAGAAATCTTTTTCTTTTTTCGGAAGAGCACCATACATTCTTTGGACAACCTACTTCTCCGGTGATGACGGTGGTCGGAGGCATCAAGGGCTCAAGCCTCACTTGTCGGAGAAGGTTAAAATGGCGTGTCACAGCATAATAATGATGCTCGGGGACTAGCTGTGGGGTATTAACCCCTATACCCTTACGGCTAAGCTTGGGCTGGCCGGATCGATGAGTTCGGTCCACCCGAAAGGCGACGTGCGGCCCAGTTAACCTGATCGGAGTCCCGCACAAGGAATCAAGATGGATTTGGTGACCAAGCAGGATCCTGGTCGGTTAGAATAGGAATCCTTATCGGCCACATATGGCAATTGTAACTGACTAGGATTAGTTTCAGATCTGTAACCCTGCCCCTAGACTATATAAGGCGGGCAGGGGACCCCTCTAAAAACATCTCTCATTGACATACAGCAATACAAAATCAGACACAGGACGTAGGTATTACGTCTTCTCGCGGCCGAAACCTGGATAAAGCCTTGTGTCTGTCTTGCGTCACCGTCTTGTTTGGGGCTTGCGCATCTGTCCGATAATCTACTACCTTGGGCATACCCCTAGGTAATACTACCGACCATATTTTGTTGACACAGGATGGTTGCAGGAACCACCACCACCAATAAGATCCTCCACCCTCGCACGGGGGGATATGGTTGCAGGAACCTCCGCAGACGGAGGAAGAGGCACCACCCTACCCTAGCCCCCGCGCAGCCGACGGAGGTCACAGGTGACCTAGAGATACCCCTTCTAGCTGGGGCCGAAACCGACCCTTAACCCAGCCTAGCTAGAATCGACGAGGCGGCATGGTACATCAAGATGACGATGAAGACGCTGAGGAAAGGGGCCTCAAGCCCTAACCAAATTCATGGGGAAATTCAGAAAAAAGGCACCGAGTCGAGGGCCCAGAAGACAAGCACGTCTGCATGTTATTAGCAAAAGGCAGACGAAAGCTAGAGAGGAACTTAGGAGGATGAATGAGTACCTCGCTGCTCTCGAAGTAGACCCTAACCACTTACCTGAGCGCAACAGCCCACCGCCACCTCCACCCCCACCACCACCACCTCATTTCCATCAACTCTACCCAGAATATATTCCTCCGGCCATACAATACCAACCGCAAGAACCCCACCTCCGCCAATGCCATATGACCCAAAATCTCCTCTAACCTAATGCAGCAAACCAGAAGCTGGCCACTGAATACAAACCGCAAAACCTGCCAAGATACAATGGAAGCGTCGACCCTCCCATTCATAATGAGCTACGAGGCTGCAGTGGCAGCAACAGGCGGGGATGAATACACCATGGCAAAGTCCTTCGTGATCATAGCACGGGAGCATCACCTAGAGCTAGTACAAACACCTACGACCAGGCTCAATAGATTCCTGGGGAAGCCTCCACGGAAAATCTATGCAACAACTTCAAGGTGTCAACACCCTCGACCAATACCCCATGGAACTATTCACTTGCACTCAATCCGAAAGAGAACCCCTTCGAGACTTCTTGCGAAGTTCGTTCAGCTCAGAGCCAGAACCCGCGGACATACAGATGAGGCAGTAATGCTAGCAGCAGTCCAATGGAGTGAGACCAGGACCATGGTTCCTCAAGGCTTGCAAGAAGCCACCAAAAACCTTTGCCGAACTACATGAAGTCATGGAAAATACAGCAGGGCAGACACTGTATTTTGTTCCAAGACCAAAGCTCAGAGATCCTAGCCATGCCCATCTCCAAGGCCCAACAGCGCAATCAGTACCCTCGTAATGACCTAATCAATGTGAACACCATAGAGGCCACACCTCTGAAGCGCCAAAGACAACAACCCAACACAAGGGCTCAGCAAAACCCCACCAATAGTCAAAACGATAATAGAGATCATACCCAAAATAGACCCACCCCAAGAGATCTAGCAAAGCTTTACTGCCATTTCTACGGCACAAGAAAGGGACACATGACAAAACTGTGCGCCTGCTTTGTGAAGGGAAAAGAATACAAGAGGCATAGCTAGCCGCCACTTCAGGACCACCAAAACTTATCAACTACACAAGAAGACAACCCACCCTCGCAACCACCCCATAACCATTACACGACCAATAAACTACGACATCCCCTCACAACATCAACCTCAACAATACCCAACCTTCACAAACTACAATCCCTCCTATCATCATTGCAACACCTACGACAACCCTTAAACATCATTCAACTACCACAATCGTTCCAACAACCAACCATACACGGTAACCCACCCTCCCATTCCACCACAAATGCAAAACCAGCATCCAGCCTTACCACCACCACCACCACCACCATCAACCCAACCACAGCAACAACAAGTAAAAATAGAACCCTCGAGCCAACCCAATCATACAACAATCAACAACCCAACCTCAACCTTCAGCATGATACTTGCAATCACCGAAGGATCCAACGAGGATCACAACAACAAGAGGCAACACAAGGAGCACATGAGGCGAGGTGCATCATCTCGCCACAAGAAGGACCCCACAAGGATTCACAGTGGTCTCACATCCTAATAACCTTTGACAACACAGATCTCAAATTGAGGGACTACCCCCACATTGACGCGATGGTCATCGAGACAAACTGGCCAACTAGGCAGTAACAAGAATCCTAGTTGATACTGGCAGCTCCGCTGACATCCTATTTGCATCAACCTTTGACAATATGAAACTCAACATAAACCTTCTCCAACCGGCTAGACGACTGTTATATGGATTTGGGGGCAAGCAAGTGAAGGCAATCGGCAAATCATGCTCCCAATAACCTTCGAGGATCAGAATAATAGCAGGATGGAGCACATAACCTTCGATGTGGTTGACATGCTATGCAACTACAATGCAATCTTCGACTGAGGAGTCACAAATATCTTCAACATAGTTCTCCACCTGGGTTATCTCTATATGAAGCTACCCTCCACCAAGGGCGTTATCGCCGTATACGGCGACCAAGACCTCGCTCGAGCTATAGAAGAAATAGCCACCCTAGGATAGAAAAATGTACACACCTCAACTAGGAAAAGCCAAAAAACAAGGAACCCTCACCCAACAACTGGAACAGCAAACCCGGCGAGGCCAGCAGAGGAAATAAAGAAAGTACCACTGTTCGAAGGCAACACTAACAAGTAGGTCATCATCTCCGCGTTACTAGATGAGAAACTAAGAGCGAGCTTATCAACTTCCTACGTGACAACAACGACATCTTCGCTTGGTCAGCTAAAGACCTCCATGGAGTTGACAGATCCATCATTGAACACAACCTCAAAGTAAACAAAAACCTTCCCTCGGTCAAACAAAAAGATTCGCAAAATGTCTGAAGAAAGAAAGTAAGTGGCAAAAGCGAAGGTCCAATGCTTTCTAGATGCGGGGGTCATCCGACCAGTCAAATATCCAACCTGGCTATCAAATGTTGTGCTCATAAAAAAGAAAAATGGCAAGTGGAGGAGTGTGTCAACTTCACTGAGCCTCAATAAAGCTTGTCCCAAAGATGACTTTTTGCTTCCAAGAATAAGCACCCTCATTGATTCAGTGATAGGATGTGAACTCTTATCACTTCTTGACTACTTCTCAGGCTACCATCAGATCTAGATGAACCAAGAGGATACGGAAAAGACAAGTTTCATCACCCCTTTCGGGACCTACTGCTTCAGAAGAATGGCAGAGGGATTACGCAACGTAGGATCAACCTTCGGTTGCATGACAAGCGGAGGTATTCAAAGAGGATAAGACAATATCAGCCTATGTGGACGATATCGTTGTACAAAGCAAGCTCAAATAAGATCATATCAAAGACCTCTGCAGGGCTTTCAGCAACCTCCATAGTGCAGGACTCAAACTAAACCCCAAGAAATGCATATTTGGCATGAGCAAGGGAAAGCTGCTCGGCTGCGTCGTCTTAGCAAGAGGAATCAAGGCCAACCCAAAAAAAAATCGATGCAATCCTCAATATGGAACCACCGACCTCAAGAAAGCTGGCACAAAGGCTCACAGGAAGGCTCACTACTCTTAACAGATTCATCTCAAGGTCGGTGAAGCAAGGGCTCCCTTTCTTTGAAGTATTGAAAAACATAGTCCCGTTCAGCTGGGGACCTACACAGCCAAAAGCCTTCGATGACCTAAAGGTCTACCTGCATGTAACACCCTAGTGTTAAGCATTGCATTTGGCATTTGCATTTTATGAGCACAAGCATCATCCAAGCATTAATGAGCATGAGCATATGAAGTTTCATTTCATTTACCTTCTCTTTATCACATGTGATGTTGCTCATATACTTAATTATGCTTGTGATCATATGTGACCAATGCATGAGATAGTTGTGGGGTCACCAAAATACCTTAGACACATCTAGAATGATATTTGGAATAATGTTTATATTTTTTACTTAAGCCAATTTTGCTTCTAAGTGTTGGTTTACTTTGTAATGCCATTTTCATGATGCTAGTTTGACCAAAGTTCAACAGTAGCTTAGAGTGTTTGCATGGCTATGTGACCTAAATAAAAGATGTAGTTCACATCATGGGTAACAAACTTTATTTAAGGGTCATGAGCTAATTCAGGGTCTAAGATGGTCAAATAGAGCTCACAAGTTCCAACAAAATGTTGTTTTGTGACTTAAATTTTTTCTTGTAGAATGCTGATTTTAGTTTCAATGTAGCTCACTTTAGAGCTTTGTAGTTTGAAAACCATTGCAAATTAGACAAAACTCTTTTAATCAATCTTGTAGCTTTCATGTAGCTCTACAATGTTTATTAAGGAAATTTTTGCTAAAGCGCCACAGAATTAGGAGTAGTAATCGCTTGAAGATGCTCCATCAATTGACCTGGTGGCCGATTCAGAGCAGCGCCGCGTCCGACCATCGTGGCCGACCATGCACAGGCCACGGCTGCCACCTGGTGGCCATCTGCCGGTGTTGGCCCCACTCATCACTCTCGCCTCCTCTCTCGCTCGCGCACCGCTCCAGAGCGAAACCACAGCGCTGCGCCAGTCGCCGTCGCCTGCCGACCTCCACCGCGCTCGGTCACTGCCACCATTCGCACCATTGTTCGATTGCTTGCGCACACTGCTTCCGTCCATCCCCTCCTCCACCTTCCCGAGCCACTAGCCATACCAATCATGCTTAGGTAAAGCCATTGTTCATGTTCACCGCCTCCGCGTGATTGCCGGAGCTCCGCCGAGCTCGCGTTCGCCATGGTCGTGTTCCACCGAGCCATCTCGCACACACCTTTCTCTCGTTAGGGTTAGCCTAGGGTAGGTCTAGGTCATGCTGCTAGTCGTTGAGCCAATGCTGGCATATCATTACTAGAACATGGCTGCTCACCGCCGCCATGCCATGCACGCGGCCGAGCCTCACCGCTGCTCCACCTTAGCTCCAACCTAACCCTAGATTTCCGCTGCACCACCAGGACGCTGTAGCCGTGCTCGCCTGAGCATGCCGTGGCTAGAAACGATGGGTGTGCCATTGCAGCACCACCACCGTCCTCCATTAGCGCCACCACCATAGCCAACCACCATCAGGGGTTGACCCACTTAGCTCACTAGGTGCGGAACGAGGAAGGGAACACGTTGGTGGTGACCTCACCGACGGTGAGTTCTCACCGATCAAAGCCGATGCCCTACCTTTATCTCACTGGTGTGTGGGACCAGGGTTGACTACAGGACCTACGCGTCAGTCATAGCGGGGTGTATAGACCGGGTGCACCTAGCATTTAGGGTTTAGTTGTTTTTGTTTATTTTTCATAGATTTGAATACTAACTTGCATAAATTATATCTTGAGCTAGGAGTATCCAAATGAGGTGAACCAAATTTTGTTGGATTCATCATGAAGAGTACTATTTGATAAAAATATAAAATCTACTACTAAGGGGATTTTTCTAGGAGAATTAAATTGAGCAAGATAAGTGCTTTTAAAGTAGTTTATATCTTGTAAAATGCATAACTTGAGCTAAGAAAGTGATAAAATTCTGATTCCAATTTTGCGGTCTTGTGTTGACATGCTCTAGCTAGAAAAAATACTAAACCTATAGTAGACATACTTGTAATATGGTCTTCCTATTTAATCTTAATTAATTGCTAGATTCTAGTGAAATTAATTGGGGTAAAAATACATAACATATGATCATACAAATTTTTACACAGTATTCTCATGCTAGGAGGAAAGTAAAAAAATATTAAATCTATTACTTGACACTTTTCACTATGCTAAACTAATTTTGCTAAAATAAGCATATGTAACTTGTCATTTTTGTAGAAGTATCTATACTTATCCAAATGGCATGAAATTTGTACAGTAGACTATTATGGTCATGTGTAGCCTTCTATAATGTTCTCAAAATTTATTGAGCACTAGAAATAGTTACTCTATAAATCACATTATTATCTAAGGAAATTAATCAATGAATATAAATAAATTAGTGATTATAGCATGGACCAAGTGAACTTTGCACTAGACTGCATACTTCTGAAAGCTACTCATTACAATGGTTCCATGTTTGTTCACAAAGTTCAAAAAAACAGTCCTTTACCAAAGTAGCTTGAGTACAAACTTTCATAAGGGATGAGATCACAGATAGGGTAAGCATCCTCCGAGGCTATAAGAAACCGACTAACCAACAAAGAATGTCTATGCCCGGTCGTAACTGTTCAATCACTCAGATGCCAACTGATGGAAACAACATAATGTTCCATGTGTGCAGTTCTCTTTCTCTAATGATAACACTATATTATTTGAGTCCGTTGAGTAAGCGGTGAATGTGATAGATGACTCTATTGACTTGGTGTTTTCGATGATCATTATTTGAGAGAATCCTCGTATCCAAGCATCAACAGTTATCTAGGTTGAATCTGAGGCAACCTCTTGGGTAAAAAGACATAGAATGTACCAAGGACAAGTCCGCCTTGGAAATCCTTGCTGAAGAAGGATAATAGCAAGGCCTAGGAGGTCAATGAAAGTTGCAAGTATACACCGACTAGAAAAATAGTACACTACCAAGATCGAGTACAATTTTCCTTCATGGTGCTGTTGCACAGTAAGTTGGGTTGACTTGCACTATAGCAAAACTAGCTTTGTTGAACTACATTTGACATTGAAGCTTCCTTTCTAATATCAATCAACAACTCATAAGCAAATCTAAAATCTATTGTTTGACACTTTTCAAATTGTTTTTGACTCGCAAAGGCAGAAATTGACTTGTAGAACACCTTGACTGCTCAAGCATTGTTGATATGAAAGGGTAAAAGCAAGCCACAAAGGGGTGCAAGGAGTCTTCTCTAGGGCACCTAAAGGATTATCTAACAGCAAAATATTGACCATGTCACTAATCTTGGTATCAATTACAAACACAACCTTCTAATATGAGGGATGATAGCAGTAAACAAAGAAATCGATAGATTCTATGCACCTTGGTTTTCAGTTCATCTCTCACAAACTATGGGTCCATTATGCACAAGTTTTGGTAGGCATTTAGATCTAAGAGTCCTTTAACTATTGACCAAAATTCAGCTCAAACGAACACCGTTTGACTATCCAAACAAATCATCTACCAAAACTACTTTATTCTAAATTTTGGGACCAAAACTATCAAATCATCTCTCAAATCCGAATGCTTTACTCAACCAATCCTCAAACCAACTTAAGGTATCAAAGTACCTTAAGTGAGGAATGAGATCACCAAGTTTGGTGTGAGTTCAACCATGTTTGAGCCACTAATCACTAGCTTAAAAATAACCAATTTAGTACCATGAAATCTCGATAGATTTCTCGCTCTTATTTTCCTTTGATTTACACCTTGGGAAGTGTGTTCACAGTCTTTAACTCTTTTTATGACAGCGGTAGCTTTCTCACTAAGGATGGAGTCTAGGGTTTTCCTCATATGCTTCCCAGGGAACAACTTCAATCGTTGATTTAGGCACCAACTCAATGATACATAAGCATTGGACTGGTGGGCTATTTTTGCAGAGCACAATGCATACTTCACATGGAGGGGCTGTCCTACAAGATAAGGGACCGTTTCCTACTACCCTTCTGTACTTCCTCCAATAGGGTCTTGAACAAATCCTTTGATAGCACCATATACATAATGATGCTGACTGAGAATAGGGACGTGCTTTCTCTAGCTCTTTACTTAGCTAATACAACATCTTGCACTACCCATGTGATTGTCCAAGATGGAATTGACTTGACGACACAGGGCCTAGAGAAGAAAGCAGTACTAGCATCGCTGACCGGCTTTACTATTTCTTTGTCTAACATTGTTTGGTGAGACATAGCCTACGGAGCTAGCAAAGAGTTATTACCTAGCTGTAACCTAACTTTCCTATTGGTAACTAATTAGTTGATGTGTAAACAAATAGTCGCCATGGAAGTCAGCAGAAAAGGGTCACACCGAAGAAGGTCGGTTGATCATCTTGCACATAAAGATCAAGGCTGAGATAGAAAGCTCATAAGCACTAGGTGACCTATTATAGGACATAATATCCTAGTCCATTTATCATCCGACTGATAACTTGTCCAACATTAAATATTATGTAGCCTTCTGATCCAATGGGGATGACATAAGTTGTTCACTAGATGACTGATGTCATTACAGGGACAGTCAAGTAGAGTCACTTGTCTACCATCTCTTGTAGTCTGTTTATGTTCATGTCAGTGACCTATTCTTAAAAGGTTATCCTCTTTGCAACTTCATAAGGAAACTCTACTACTTTTGGTCTGATATAAGGATCTTCTGATTAGATATGGAGAGATAACCAAGGAAGAGCTCATGTGAAAATAACACATTCGGTGCAGTTCTGCAATGGATCATGACTAGAAACCTTGATACCAGCATGTACCGAGCAGCACAACCTTGTGTGCGCGCCCATAGGAGGCTCTCAGTTTTGTCGCGGCACCATAGATTACTAATCATGGCACCATTACTGAACATACAACCCACAAGAATTTTCACGTGGCACAAATTTGGTTGCATAGGAGCAAGCACCATGCGAAGGAGGGATAGCAAGCAAAGGTATTCACAAGGTTAGGAGTCAACAAGGAGGTGATCCAAACATCAAAACACAGCATAAGAGAACATAGCTTAATTGCCGAAGACAACTGAGCAGGGGACTCTTCCTTAATTTCCATATACGCCTTGTGTCCACCAAGGTGATTACCAGATAAAGATTAACATGAGATTTGGTCTTGCCAAGCAGCAACATGAGATCAAGACTGATAAATGTCTAGAGATTTGAAAGAGTTGGAGATAAAACAAACGAGATTCGAGGGACAGAGCCAATGCACAGACTTGGGATTCAGTTGATAAAGCAATGACATGATCTACAAGGAAAAGGTTACAAAGCTAGAGTAGATAGAGATTAGCGTTGCACCAGATCATCTGTAGGAGGTGCAATGAGGCCCGACAAGGATTTTTGAGTAGGGTCTTCCTACACAGGAGTGAGACAACCATGACACATGCAAGCATTCAAGGGAACTAAGCTTGGGCTTAAGGTCAAGCAAAGGCATGGATAAAGGTCTTCATAGCACAATGTTCAAGGGCTAGAAACCACATGTACAGGCTCAGGCTCCTAAGAGAGAACTTAATTAGGAGACGACAACCATGAGATTATCAAAACTTAGGATGCTGTTCTAGGATAGCGCTCTTCAACACTCGTATGCTCACCGAGGACAAAAGGGGTGTCAGCTACGACACTATCTAGATAATGAGCATCCACACCTACATCATGGTCTTAAGCAAGCATTTCAAAACACTCAATTCAATTAGCTTAAGTGACTATTACTAAGCACAATGCTCGCACATAACAAATAGTCACCTACAACAACACCACTACACATATCATGCAAAACATGGTGGTAAGGTATGGTTATCTTTTATTTCCTTTTTACTAAGTAGGTGGATAACTTGAAAAGAAGAACCTGACATTATATTTAAAAGAAAAGCATGTGTAGGCTTCTAATAAGGTATCACTACCAGTTTTAATTTTCAAAGGGATGAAGTTTTTGCTAACTACTAACTTGTCATCTATTTTTGACGACAAAAGATGCTCGACAGTCCTTCGAGGGGTATCCCATCAAGGTAGATTGATCAGTAGAGGTGCGCGTAATCAAGAACAAGAAGGCAATAGAGACACAAGAGTTAGACTAGTTCGGGCTGCCAGCACAATGTAATACTCTACTCCTGTGGTCTGTTGGTTTGTATTGGTGATCGTATGGTGTTTTGTGCATTTTGAGGAGGTCCCTACCCACCTTATATAGTCTAGGGAGCAGGGTTACAAGTCGGTTAGATCTAGGAGATAACCGAAAAGTAATAACTGATTACATGAATCATGGGATCGAACGTATCCTAACATATCTCGTAGTATCTTGAGGATATCGCCCTTGATGCCTTGCGGTACACGCCGAGCAATACCGTGCACCATAAGCCTTCATCTTGTGGGCTAGACCACTCTTAGGAGCATAGCCCATGTAGTCTGCCATGGGTATCTGGGTCATACCCCCCATAGCTAGTCCCTGAGTGCCTTGTATCTACTGTGCAACGCTGTCTTGAGCTTGTCTAAGCAGGTGTGAATAAAGCTGAGCAGTCAGACTCATAGTCTGACCACTCTAATGAGTCACCAAGCAGTTGTGAACTGTCATCAAGCAGAGTATCCCAAGTAAGGCTTGCCAGAAGGATGTAAGGAGCTCAAGTTCAAAATAAAAAAATTTCTCACTATGAACCAAGTGTGCCCACTTAGAGTCCGACCACGAGAAAGGGAGGTAATTGTCTTCAACTTCAGGAGACACAGTGTCTTTTAGATCAGAGAAAACACACTCACTGTAAGGTGAAGTGTGCCCACTTAGTCCCCGAGCCTGACAGTAGGTGACGTAGTCACGTGGTGCCAGGGTCTGAAAAGTAGAAGAAAGGCAAAAGACTAGCTGAGCAGGCAACCAGTCCACGGGCTGAGCCCTAAAATGAAAAGCGCATATTCACTACAAGGTGAAGTGTGCCCACTTAGTCTCTGAGCCTGACAGTAGGTGACGTAGTCATGTGGTGCCTGGATCAGAAACAATCAGTAACTGAAAAAGTCCCTAGTATGGTGAGATGGTGAATCATAATGATGACTAATCCCCAAGCCATAAGTGGAAATCTCAGATAAATCAAGAAGTGTCGAATACTCAAATCATGGAGAAAAAACTGGATTTATGGCTGTACAGTAGAAATTACTAAGCCTTGATGGTATTGCAAAGAAGTCGGTGAATATTTGGTGTGTAGTTCCAAGTTGCGTCGAAAGATGGGTGATATGGACTACAGTTGCGCGAAAGCCTAGATAATGGCCCACCATGCCGATTCGAGGAATTCGGAATGGCGCAAATCATGGTTTGGTTTCCCAAAAACCCTTGAATGCGAAAAGTGGAGAGGGTGCCTTTATAACTGCATCACCGCACTCCATGCTCTCACCTTTGCCACTTCGCCACTTGGTCTTCCTCCTCAGCCCTCATGCTCCCCCATTCGCATTCACATGCGCTTTCACTGCCAGTCCCAATCTAGATCTAAGAGATGGCACCGAAGAGTGGAGGTGGTAACCCGAAGAAGGCAACCACCGAAGCAAGCCATGACAAGGAATGGGTGCCATCACTCATGGGGATACGAAGTGTCAGGGACCTAATACCAGGGTACCCAAAGAGGTGGAACTAATAACCATCGAACGTTAAAAACTCTTGGACGGACAAGGGCACTACTGCGCTTCTTGCCCGAATGATGGGAGTTTGGTTCCGCCTCGCCCGATGCCTGTGGGCTAGCTTCGCCTCGCCCTGGGCTAAGGGCTAGACTCTGCCTCACCCTGATGCCCGTGGGCCAGCTCCGCCTCACCCAAGGGCTAAGGGCTAGACTCCGCCTTGCCTGACCCCCGAGGGCTGGGCTTGGCCTCACCTGATGGATAAAAGCTAGGCTCCACCTTGCCCGACATCCGAGGATGGACCTCGCCTTGCCCGATGTCCAAAGACTGGCTCCGTCTCGCCTGACAACCACTCCCCGCTCCCTCATGATGACAGGTACAGGGTAAGACAAGACGTTCAGGGTCAACCACGGGATCGAGGACCATACCCTATGCCCCTACAGGAAAGTACCATCAGGGCATGACGGGATGGGTGGTTAGACCCTTCCAGGCGTGGCAGAGCCTGAATAGTATTATGGGTGCATGCTCTTCACCCTATAGGGTTGTAGGCGCCACCTTCAGCCTCTAGGTAAAGAACCCAACATGGACATATGACAACCACTACATTCCAAGTGGGGACTCCCGTCCTCTATAGTGGCAAATGAGCAGTCACTGCGCCATCTGCTCCCCATGGGGTCGGAGATTGAGAACCCTGTCTAACACGCCACCCGTAGGGGCAGGACGGGATGCACCCACTTGCTAAATGAGGCCAAGGCATGGGCTATGAAGATCAACAAGCACACCATTCCTGACATGATCCGCCATGTTATGTAGAACAGGCATGGGGAAAAAGGGAGACCCAAATCCTTCAAAGGACCTTCTATACTCTTGGTATTTTCCTCTTTGTCCCATCTATAACCCTTGCTCCCCCTTGGCCTATAAAAGGGAGGGTAGGGCTCCCCACTAGAGGGACTGACTTTTGATGGACAACACAATACACATCACACATAGTCAAGCTGCTACTAGGCTCTTGGCATCCTTTCAACCCTTTTATCAGAGACCTGAGACCAGTCCCTCTCTTAACCATTTGTACCCCTACTACGAACCATTTTCAGTGCTAATAACATGAGCAGCAATAGACTGGATGTAGGGACATTCAGCCCGAACCAGTATAAATCTTGTGTCTTTTAGCGCACCATCCGAGCCTAACGCGCATAAATATAAATTTACTTGCCGGTGCTTGTTCAAAACACCAATAGTTGGGGCGCCAGGTAGGGGACTTTGCATGTTCCAAATCAGGCCTCGGATGGCTAACCACGAAATTAGCTGGGTCCTAGGCGCACATGTGCATTTCGGTGACTTGGATTTCATCGTCACACTGGGAGGAGAGCTGGCGCTGGCCCACATGGCCATCCATTCTCTCCCCTCTATCAACTTTAGCTACCGGAGGCTTGAGGGCTAGCCCAGCATCTCCCTTGGACCCTAGTCATCTAGGGAGGCCCCATGCCACATCACCCTCTCTCTGAAATGCTCCACACAGCGCGCCTCGATAGTGTTTCCGTTCGGCCTCCGCAATGCTACGGCGACCACTGGCCACCTTCTGGCACTACACATGGTTCAGCCACCCATGGACAACGATTTCATGGGGGCAATTGAACATGGACATAGAGGCTCTCCACAAGCTCCTCACTAAGGAGCCAAGATCGTCCTCTAGCTCTGACTCCTAGTAGGGGGAGCCATCACCCTTCCTGAGAATGCTTCATGGCGCAAACCCCCGATGGGCGCATCAAAAGCATCTCTGGGGAGGAGGCTACCCCGATAAGCAACCTTGACGGCAAGTCTGGGGGGAGGCAGCAGCCCCATCTCGCTTGAGGATGGAGCAGCTAAGAGCCTAGAAGCTAGGAGATCGATGAGGCTAGACAAGGGCTCGTGCGGGAGTACGCGGACATCAATCGTGAGATCGAACACTACGAAAACAGTGGGTGCACAGCACGCCACTGGCCCGCAATGTACACTAGAGGATCCTCACCGATGACGGGGCCCTCCCTCACTTCACCCGGGCAAGCCAGAACATCGCCGCTAGTGATGGCCTTCTAGAGGCCATGCAACGTTCGAGGATCGCCGAGCCCATAGAGAAATTCAGACAGTTGCTCGAGCGTGCGGCGGTGCAGCAGGCGGAAAGCTCGTTGTCTCAGTGATGCGAGCCCAACACCAGCCAGTGCATGCCCTTGGTGCACCCTACCAAGGATGCGTCCGTTCACTAGACACCGCTAGGTGGTAGGCAGCACACCGCTGTCCTGGTACATCAACGTCTCGGCCACAACTGTGACGTGCGTAGCACCATCGACGCCCATAGGCACACCCATGGTGACACAAGGGAAGGAGCCCACCATGGCTATCATCCTTAACACAGCAGATGCTATGATAGTGGTGAGGACCGAAGCCTGAGCCCCAGCCTACCAGGCCCTCAGGCCTTCGGCCGACACATCCTCAACACTGCTTTCCCACCAAGGTACCGACTGCCTACCAATATCCCTAAATATTCTGAGGAAACAAACCCTGGGCTTTGGCTCAAAGACTATCGGCTTGCCTGTCAAGCCGGTGGTGCGAGTGATGATGATTTCATTATTCACAATCTCCCGCTATTCTTGGCCAATTTGGCACGAGCGTGGTTGGAGCACCTACCGTCCAACGCCATTCAAAGTTGGGTGGATCTGAGGGAGATCTTTGGGGGGAACTTCCAAGGCACGTACAAATGCCCTAGAAACCCATGGGACCTCCAGAACTCCCGCTAGAAGGCCAATGAAACCCTCCATGGGTACATCCAGCGCTTCTCCCGATAGTGCAACGAGCTCCCTAATGTCGCCGACGCCGATGTGATAGGAGCCTTCCTATCTGGGACAACCTGCGAGTCTTTGGTTCACAAGCTGGGGCACAGGGGCCCATGGACCACCAAGGAACTCCTGGACATCGCCACCAGCCATGCCTCAGGAGAGGAGGTGATTGGAGCCATCTTCGACCATTCCGACGGCAAGGCGAGGCGGGACGAGGGCGCCGGTGAAGGCGCCTCTAACCGTTCCGCCAAAAGAAAGAATAAGAAGCAACGACGTGATGACTCGCTTGTGGCCACTACTGACCGCAAGGGTGGCCAGAAGCCCACAGAGGGCACTCTGAACCACTTTGAGAAAATGCTTGTGGGGCCATGCCCAAACCATGCTTTCCCGGCCAAGCATCTGTACAAGGATTGTGGCCTCATGCACAAATTCTTGTCTGAAAGCTCCAACAAAGGGGAGCAGGGGAAGGATCCGCCCCCCGCTATGGACGACGCCAAGGAGAAGGACGATGCCTTTCTGACTCCGAATGGTGCCCTCATGATCTTCAGAGGATCAACGACTTATGACTCCAAACGATGCCAGAATATCACACGCCGTGAGGTCTATACGACCGGACCGGCCACGCCTGCTTTCCTCCAATGGTCTAAATCTACCATAACCTTCAACAAGACTGACCATCCGGATGCTGTCCCACACCCGATAAGGTACCCACTTGTCATTGACCCGATCATCGGCCCAAAGAGACTCATGAAAGTAATGATGGATGGAGGCAACGACCTCAACATCATGTACGCCAAGACGCTCGACGAGATGGGCATCAACCGAACAAACCTCCACCCCATCTAAGCAGCTTTCCATAGAGTCATGCCTGGCAGATAGGCCATACCACTGGGATAGATCGATCTGCTTGTCACTTTCGAGGATCAGTCCAATTACAGGACTAAGACCCTCACCTTCAATGTGGTAGGGTTCCCTAGAACCTTCCACGCCATCCTAGGACGTCCATGCTACGCGAAGTTCATAGCTGTCCCCAACTATACATACCTCAAGCTGAAGATGTCGGGTCCCCATGGGGTCATCACCGTCGGCACCTCCTTCCACTGCGCTTACGAGTGTGAAGTCGAATGCTACAGCCATGCCACAATAGTCATCGCCTCCAAAGAGCTTGCCACCCTCAGGGGGAGATCGCCAAAGAAGCGCCCGACATGAAGAAATCGACCTAGTCATTCGAATCAATAGAGGGCTCCAAGGAGGTCCTCGTGGACCCCAGCAGCTCCGAGGCAAAAAAGGTACGCATTGGTACCGTGCTCTCCTCCGAATAGGAAAGCACGCTTGTCGACTTCCTCCGTGATAACAAAGACATCTTTGCATAGAAACCCTCGAATATGCCAGGCATCCCAAGGGAGGTCACCAAGCATACCTTGAAAATCCACCCAGGCTCCAAGCCGATGAAGCAACACCTACATCGCTTCAATGAGGAAAAGCACAGGGCCATCTGAGAAGAGATAGCAAAACTATTGGCCGCTGGGTTCATCATGGAAGTACACCACCTAGAGTGGTTAGCAAATCTCGTTCTTGTGCGAAAGAAGAATAGGAAATGGAGGATGTGCATCGACTACATGGCCCTCAACAAGGCATGCCCTAAGGACCCATTTTCTTTGCCATGCATAGACCAAATAGTCGATTCTACCTCAGGGTGCGAAACCTCTGCTTCCTGGACGCATACTCCAGCTACCACTAGATTGCGATGAAAGAGTTCGACCAGCTCATGATGTCTTTTATCACCCCCTTCAGATCGTTCTGCTACATTTCAATGTCGTTCGGTCTGAAGAACGCTGAGGCAACTTACCAGCGCTGTATGCTCAACTGCTTTGGGGACCTCATCGGGTGGAACATTGAGGCCTACGTCGACGACATTGTAGTTAAGTCCAAATGGGCTGACCACCTTGTCATCGATCTTGAACAAACCTTTGCGAGACTCCAAGCAAATGGCATCAAAGTCAATCCCAAAAAATGTGTTTTCGGGGTCCCGAGGGGCATGCTACTCGGCTTCATTATCTCTGAGCGCGGCATCGAAGCCAACCCGGAGAAAATCTCAGCCATCACAAGGATGGGCCTGATCCAGAACATAAAGGGGGTTCAACGGATCACTGGGTGCCTCGCCGCCCTCAGTCAATTAATTTCATGCCTCAACAAACGAGGACTCTCCCTTTATCGACTCCTGAAGAAAGCTGATCACTTCGAGTGGACAACCAAGGCCTAGGAGGTGCTTGACATGGTCAAGCTACTTCTAACAAAACCCCTAGTACTGGTCCCTCCAAGCGATGGAGAATCCCTCCTGCTATACATGGTGGCCACCATGCAGGTGGTCAGCACCACCTTAGTAGTAGAGCGGGAAGAAGAGGGACACACCTTCAAGGTACAGCACCCTATGTATTTCATCAGCGAGGTACTATCCGACTCCAAAACCCGCTACTCTCAAATCCAGAAACTCCTCTACACCATCCTTATCACCAAGAGGAAGCTACGCCACTACTTCGAGTCACACCTTGTGACAGTCGTGACGTTGTTCCCCCCTTGGCAAGGTTGTCCATAGCCAGGATGCCACAGGAAGAACCACAAAGTGGACACTCGAGCTAATGGATCAAGGCATCGCATATGCCCCCCAAATGGCGATCAAATCCTAGGTGCTGGCTGACTTCATCGCAGAGTGGACCGAGGTCCAGATGCCACCGGCGGTCGTTGATCAAGAGTACTGGATGATGTACTTCGATGGGTCGCTGATGAAAAAGGGTGCCAGCGTGGGACTAGTCTTCGTATCACCCCTCGGGGTCCGGATGAGCTACATGGTTTGGCTCCATTTCCCCTCATCAAATAATGTTGCTGAATACGAAGTGCTCATCAACGGCCTATGAATCGCCATCAAGTTGGGCACTCGACGCCTCAACATCAGGGGTGACTCCTAGCTGGTTGTCAATCAAGTCATGAAGGAATCGAGCTACCATGATGCCAAGATGGCGGCGTACTACCAAAAAGTTCGATGGCTGGAGGACAGGTTCGACGGCCTCGAGCTCAATCACATCCCAAGGCACCTCAACGAAGCGGCCGACGCGCTCGCAAAAGTAGCATCCGGCCGAGAGCTAGTACCAATGGGTGTCTTCACTGATGATCAACACAAGCCCTCGATGCGCTATGAGGGGTTGGAACAGGCCGACAATGGCCCATCTGATCTGGCCCCAAGGGCCGACCCACCGACTGCTCCGTCCAACCCCAAGGTCATGGAGCTTGAAGAGGATCCAGCAGTAGAGCCTGACCCTCTAAACGATTGGAGAACGCTTTACCTCAACTACCTCCTTCGCAACACACTACCAACAGACAAGATGGAGGCTCGTTGGCTCACACGTCGTGCCAAATCCTTCGTTCTTGTAGAAGGCAAACTCTACAAACAGAGCCACACCGGGATCCTATAGCTCTATATCCCTAGCGAACAGGGAAAACTTCTACTGAGCAGTATCCATGGTGGGGTCTATGGTCACCATGCCACGCCAAGGACCTTGGTTGGAAACGCATTCCAATAGGGCTTCTACTGGCCCACTATAGTAGCCGATGCCGAGCAAATCATACGCACCTACGAAGGGTGTCAGTACTATGCTCGACAGACTCACCTCCTAGCCTAGGCGCTCTAGATGATCCCCATCACATGGCCCTTCACAGTCTGGGGGCTTGACCTGGTTGGGCCACTCAAAAAGGCGCCCGAGGGCTTCACCCACCTGCTTGTCACCATAGACAAGTTTACGAAATGGATCAAAGCTCGACCAATCTCCACAATCAAATTCGAGCAAGCTGTGCTATTCTTCCTTGACATCATCCACCGCTTTGGAGTACCAAACTCCATCATCACAGACAATGGCACATAGTTCACCGATAGGAAATTCATTTGATTCCACGATGAACAACACATCCAAATCGATTGGGTGGCCATCGTGCACCCCCGGACAAATGGGTAGGTCGAGCGTGCAAACGACATGCTCCTGTAGGGCCTCAAGCCCAGGATCTTCAACCGATTGAACAAGTTCGGTGAGCGCTGGGTCACCGAGCTCCCAGTGGTGCTCTAGAGCATAAGGACAACCACTGGCTACACACCTTTCTTCATGGTCTATGATTCCGAGGCCATTCTTCCAACAGACCTTGACTATGGAGCGCCAAGAATCAGAGCATACGACAAATAGGGGGTTGAGGCATCCTACCAAGACGCCATGGACCAACTAGACGAAGCCCACGACCTCACCCTCCTCTATTCAGCCAAGTACCAGCAGGCGTTGTGATGGTACCATAGCCGACGGGTGCAAGACCGAGCCTTCAATGTTGGGGACCTTGTCCTCTACCTCGTGCAGAGCAACAAGGACCGCCACAAGCTCTCCCTGCCCTAGGAGGGGTCGTACGTCATCGTGGAAGTACTCTGCCCAGGCACCTACAAGTTGAAAACCATCAACGGCGAGGTCTTCACCAATGCATGGAACATTGAGCAGCTACATCGTTTTTACCCTTGAATAAACTCATGTTTTTTCTTATCAGTTTTTGTCTTTACAAATCCCCAATCTTTAGTGACATCCGACCCCTGCAAATCGTGAGGGGCTGGACCTCACTCGGGGGCTGATACAAATAATACAAGCACGTTTATCTTGCAAACACTTCCTATGTTATCTTTGCAAACTTTCTCTAAGTTTTTCGTTCTTCTCATAACAAGTCCTAAGGACTAAGATTTTGGGAACAAATTCTAAGTACTACTGGTAGGACTGTGGGAGACCCACGCCCTAGTGGCTACAACCTCTTTGCTCACTAGCATAATCAGAACTAATTCACCCACACTCCTAGTTTTTTGCAACTTGAGCCATGGGAAGGCACATAAACCTCTTCTATAAAAAGAGGAAGCTAAAAAGCTGTTTGCCGTAACAAAAGGTGGAAAATTTGTTCATTTTTGCACAAATTCACCACTTACAAAGTGATTTCATCATGCAAGGGACTAATGTACTCCTAAATTCAAAGGACTGTTCACTTGGGCGCTCCACCACAAACTTATTCAATTACAGTCTCTGCTTAGCTTTACTACAAGTACTACTATGGTCGCCGCGCCATGCTCTCCATCGGCAACGTCCAGGCATGTACACGGGCCAGTTCGTGTAACACCCCAGGTGTTTGGCTTCCACATTTGCACTTGTATTTCATGAACATGAGCATCATTCATCCATTCATGAGGTTGTATTGCATGAAACATGTTTTCAAAACATTACAACATATCGTTATATTTCATGTGTGCTTGTTTTAGGAAACGAATAGTGTGCAACACTCAAGTGCAACATGTGCAACTCACTTTAGTGAAACATAGTTAGTTAGTACTATACAACAAGATCATGAAACATGTGAAACATGACTATGAAACAAATATAACATTTCATTGGTTTTTCCTGGTTTTCAGTACATACAATGCTTGATTCTTGTATGACCAATGTGTGGTGTGGCCAATAATTCTCTTAAGCAACTTAGTTATACTTAGAATGTCATTTGGAACATTGTTCATGTTGATCATGTTGCCTAATTATGATTTCAAATAGTGGTTTGACTTGTTTTGACCCCAAAACTCTTTTGTTTGACTATTTAAAAAGTACAACTTAGATTGTTTGCATGTCTGAGCAACATAAAGCAAAGTTGTAGCAAATTTTATAAGGAACAAACTTTGTTTAGAAGCCAAGTCATGAAAATGTGCACAACATGCTCAAAAAGGTCCCACAATTCAGTGTTGAGGGCTGATTCAACACTTAGAAAATTTTCTAAGTCGGAATTGCAATTCTAGTTTGATCGAGCTGACTTTGGCTTGATATAACTCATGATCCGTTGAGAATTTGCTGATGATTTCTAAAACATTGTTGTAGCTCTATCATAGCTCTACAACTTTCATGTACATTGCTTCCACTAATTCTTCATGGTTTAGGAACCGTGTAGCGTTGAAAAGCGCTTGTCAGTCAGCTCGATGGTAACTGAATCAAAGTTTTAGATTCGCTATAGTGTCGACAGGGTTCAGAACTTGACGGCCGCGTGGATGACACCCGTCGCCGGCCACCTGACCGCGCAGACCACATGCCACGGCCATCCTGGCGCTGCTGGCCACTGCTTGAACCCGCACCCGTCTGCCGACCTGCTCGCCATTTCATTTCTCGTTTTCCTTCGCCTTCCCCGCTCGCCGCAACAGTAGCACACCACCGCTCCGCCATTGCCGAGCGAGCTCCGCCGTCGCCTAGCTCACTCGCTGCCACAAAAATGTGACCTCCTAGCTAGCCCATAGCTCCTGCCGTGTCCTCCTCTACCCTGTCGACCTTCTAGCCGAAGCCATCCGAGCCATAGGTGAGGGCCATTGGCCGTTTTTCCGACGCCGTCTCCATGGCCACACCTCGCCGGAGCGAAGCTCACCGTGGCCAACCACCACCGGGACCCTCTCGTCCTGCCTTTCTCTGCTGGGTTAGCTCCGTGGTGACCTCGTGAAGCTCAGTATCAAGCTCGGATGGGGCATTGGGGGCTTGCTGTCGTCTGTACCTCGCACCAGAGCTCCGCCGTGCCGCCTTCGCCGGCGACGAGCTACCTCCGGTCAGCTTTAGGTCTTGCCTGATAGCACCATTCGACGTGGCTCGTCACATAGATCGTGTAGGTGCCCTCGGTGTCGCCGGAATCCTCACCGTCGATGAGCTAGACCACTGCCGTGTCATCGCAAGCCGCCTCCCCTGTTCTGGTGTCGATGACAAGTGGGGTCGGCTGACACGCGGGTCCAACGCGTCAGTGACAGTTTAGCTATAGGATAGTTCAAATTTGCAGATTTGAATGCTATTTTGTGAATTTTGTATCTCCAAATTGGTAGATCCAAATGGTGTGATTCAAATTTGGTAGAATCACAGTGAAGTCTAGTATATAATAAAAATATGACATGAGCACTTGAAGTGGAAATTTTGGATGAATAAAACAGGAACTTGAAATATGTTTTTAAATGCATGCAAATTTGTTTAAATTATATCTTGAGTTTCTGTGCTCCAAAAATTATGAAATTTTGTGGGTGAGCTATTCTTGCTTAGTAGAAGCTCTGGAAAAAATTTGAGAGTAATTGCATGTATGGTTTTTGAGTTATAGATTTTCCTTTTATCATTGATTGATACTTGTGTGAATTTTTGTAAATTATCTAGGAATCCTATGACCATGAAATTTTGTGGGGAGTATCCTAGTACCTAAAGGATACTAGGAAAAATATGAAATCTGTTTCTTGACACTTTTCACTAAGGTTTCCTAATTATGTCATTTTAAGCCATTATGTCTTATCATTTTTGTGTAGGCTGTTGTACTTGCTCAAATGGTGTGAAATTTTTATGGTAGCCTACTTAGAGCATGTAGTACCTACTGTAATTTTTGTAGATTTAATGGTGTAGTTTTCATATATGTTTACCATTTCCCCTAATTAATTAAATAAATTAAGAAAGGTATTAAAAGAAATGATTTGGTGATGAACACCTTACTTTCTTGTGTTCTTGTGATATGTGTAATGAGTGAGTAAAGTTAGTTTTGTACAATTATGTGTTTACATCATAAGTTAATAATTATTTTGTTTGCATTATGTCCTTCTGGACAGTTCTGGGGACTTTATAAAGTTTCCCATGATAATTGGGTTTTCTAGTCAATGTGGTGAATACAAAAGTTGTAGATAATTTATGTATCTAGCTCCTGTCAAAATTTGATGTAATTTGGCCAAGTAGTTTAGGAGCTACAGCTGTTCAAAGTAGGTTCTAGTTTTGCCTACTCTCTGTCTTGTGAAGATAGATTTCTGTTGATTAAAGAATTTGACCTGGTAAAGGTTAGAATCATGCCTTGAGGTCTGCAAATGAATTGTAGACAATTTCATAAGCTTTCCTGATTGTCTTGTTGCATGTCATTTGGAATTATAGATCTTCAGTTATGGTCAATTTACCGTACCGCTATATAGTCTCTATTTTGCTGAAATACAAATGCTTGTGTGTATGCTTTGTTGCAATGTTCTCGTTGATTGTTTAGGGGCTAGCCTAACTTGAGAACTTGCTTAGGTGCAGGTGCTAGGTCCTTAACTAAAGATGAGCAATTATACATTAGGTTGCATAAACTTGGTAAGTTAAAGTGATTTGAATAGAGCTTAAGTGGGAATATACGGATTGCAGTGAGCATGTGCATTCCCCGAGCATCCATAACTTCGTTCATGTGCATCCATGATATTTATCGTGCGCATACATGCAATAGGTGTGCCGGAGGGAGTGACGCTGCTGGAATTCGAGGGAGCCAACTAGGAGGAGGAGCCCGAGGTGCAGGAAGCCGATGAAGCAGCCGCCGAGGAGGAGTTGCCCGAGTGCCCTGACCACCAGTCCTTCCTCTTTCCTGAAAGGCAAGCCCCATAGCATATTAAGCCTCCCATGTTTTTACAAATACATTGAGTATCTTTTATTCATTGATGATGCATTAAGTATAGGAATTGGTTGGAATCAATTATTGCATTATATATCCATCCTTGTCCAGATATCGCACTGGAATCCTATTTAAGTTCAGGAACGGGTTAAATGCTTAGCCATGCTTAGTGTGGTAGAAGTCAGGTGATTTCCTATCACCTGCGAGCTTTAGGATGAGGTGGATCACGGTTGGCTATATTTGCTATCGTGGAAAAGAACCATGTGAATAATGAATTAAGACCGGGCGGAGTCTTGTGTAGGTTTGAACATAGTGACTCCATCTGTGTCAGTTTAAGGATCGATACGCTGTATGTCCTTATGTCATGTTGAAGCAGCCTAACACTTAGCTGGCCGGATAAGTCGTTCCGACCGCGAAGCCGAGTAGTTCAACTCAGGCTAGGATCCATGGGGGTTGGATGCATTTTGGAGGATAGTAAGGATGTGCGGAGAGCCATTGGCATAAGTCCAAGGGGAGTTAGGTGCTTAAAATCCTGCACTTCCTGGCAGAGTGGTTCTCTGAGAATGCAGGGTGGCCTAAACCCACAGTCTTTTCTTTTATTTTTCTCCTAAGTTGTACCAAAGGTGACTCGTTGCGACCCTGACGGGGGAAGCAGGGTTTGTGTTTAGAAATACCCCTCTAGCTGGATAGGAATCGAATTCGAATCGCCGTCTCTCCTAGATAGTGAGAACTTGACTGAGCAGTGGCAACATAGATTCAATTAATTTGACGATATGGTTAAATGGATGACGATAATAATGTTGCCACTGAATTATACCTGCTATGGTTATTATTGTTTGCACCTTAATCAAATAATTGCTTAGTACAGGTGCTAATATAGATGATAGGTTAATGGCTAAAAGTCACTGCTAGTTCAGGGTTAGGAGTTGATCATTATTACTTATGCTTTTCCGCAAAAAGAAAGTGTCAGCCAGATCCACTAAATTAAGCTATGCATAATCCTTGGTCTCATTTGTTTTGGTTTACGACGGGTAAGTCTAGCTGAGTACATTCTCGTACTTAGGGTTTATTCCCTCTTGTTGCAGATGACCTTCTATATCAGGGATTCTGTAAGTATTGTCTCCACCCGATGGGTGATGAAGACTAGATCATGGGCATGATCTCTGTTTCTCTTATCTGTATGCTTTTGCGGGTTGTGATCAGCAAACCAGTATTTGTATTTGAACTCAGGTGTGTAAGTTAAACTATTTGCTTCTGCATGTTTTATAAGACTTGTTTTGTAATAACGATGACTCTCAGGTGATGTAATCTATTTGCAAACCGTCTATGAAATGTTGTAACGTACGATATGTTATGTTGAATTACTGTGATCTTGGTTGTATGCAAGTTGGTTTGAAATCCTTTGAGATTTCAGTTGACTACCGGGTTTATATGGGCTCAAGTGCGAGAATTTGATCGTTTCGGTGATTGTTTTTGTACTTGTGCTCTTATAAATTGGTCAGGTTCTATGATAGCTAGGTATCAGAGCTAGATTCAACACTAAACATGTCATATGGGTATTTAAAACAAAAGCTTTTGTTGTGAAAACGGTTTTCCAACTGATAGTTATATATAAGTGTTCAAAAATCAAAATTTGTATGGTGTACTGGTGATCACATCCCTTGTAGCCCACTTAAGGACTTCTAGGTGGCTTATATATAATTACTAACTTGGGGGAAATTGATTGTTTCTATTTCGTCGTTCCATGCGGCATGATATTGCATGGGTGCCATTCGTTTGAATGGTAATGTATGAATCAATTGCCTCTACGCCAAGGTAAGTGTGAGTTGCAAGAGCATGACCAGTCCAACCGTCGGTCTAGGGGAGAGTTAGTTGTGGTTACTGGAGTATCTACATGTTGCATACATGTAAATATGAAGGTACTTAATTGTGGGTACATCTGTCGGGTAGTTTGGATACCAAAGTATATATATCTAGGGATGTATATATGGAGAGTATCTTAGTTACTACTTTTATTATTAGCATTATATCTTGTTGGGTTGGGCTACAATGAAGTTTTCTGTAGGTACGCTAACAACGCACCGTGTAGATCGACTAGTTACCGCTAATTGAGAGAACATATGTATACCACTGTATAATTCGCTAAAACTTAACTTTTCTTAGGTTTGTGAGGACGTACAGAATGAGCAAGCATCATATTCACTCATGACATTCGTATTGCATTACTCCCTCCCTTATAATTGCTTATCCCAAGTATTAAGTTCAATCTCTCAGCAAAATAATCCTCTCACATGAGTTGCATCCCTTTTTGATACAGATGGCCATGCCCAGTGTTTCCTACTGGTAGCAGAACCTTTTTAGGCCAGTTTGGTACTCCCACCTTGCTCTAGAGGGTGCTCAGTTTAGTTGGGTACCCAGAGGCACCCTGCTACACGTGGAGGCAGGCGGTACCATTGGGAGACGTACCTTGGTACATGGTGACCTTTATAGTGTCGTAGAACCCCACGAGGCCGTTGTGGCATGGGTGGAGCATTGAGACTGATGGGCGAAGCCCATGGGAAGCTGCTCAAGTTGCTGCCCTTGATGTGCTGATGGATATAGCATAGAGCTTCAGGGATGAGCTAGTGGGTGGACTAGCTTCATCCATTCCCCAAGTGGCTCCTACTGAGGCTGAGTGGACTCAGGACGTTGGCCAAGCCTTGGTTCGAGGCCGTGGCGAACGTGTGCAGAGCGACAATGCTGGAATGAGTGCTATGATGGCCATCTTGAAGCTTTGTCGAGTCAGGCAAGGCACCCTTTCTAGTGTGCTAGATGAAGCTGGCAAGGCAATGGTAGCCCAGCACAAGTTCAGGTTGCGTGCCCGCAAGTATCAGGCGTAGGGCGAATGCATGTGGGAGAGCTCAACAAGAAGTTGATGAGATTTGCGGTATTGCAAATTATCGCCTACAATAGTGGGGTCAAACCACACGCGAGAGAGACGAGCTACATAACCAGCTAATGAACCTCACTATTGAGAGAGATGAGGTAGCACAAGAGTTGGATCGTGTGACCCATCACAGAGATACAGCTTTGGAGTTAGCAGAAGAAAGACGTCAAGGTTGGATTATGGCTAACCAAAATGCTGTCCACAAGGAGCAAGAACTCCAAGAACGGCTTGAAGAGCTTCAGGTTGAACACCATCAACTGAACAACCATCTGTTTCATATTCCTCACCCCATACCAAGGTATCCTAACATGGGTGGACCTCAAGTGATTGAGGTTGATGAGGAAGAAGAGGATGTGTAGATGGATGACAATGCAGCTGAGCCTGCAGATGAAGAAGAAGAGGAAGACCTAGAAGAAGTCCAAGGTGTCTTCGATGTGGACAACGATCACTTTGATGAGTAGTTCGTTAGCAAGTCTCACTAGTTTAAGCTTTTGCAGTCATTGATGTAATGAACTTAAGTACGATGATTGATGTTGGATGTACCTGTTTAATTCGAACTTGACATGTAATGTACTTTAATTCGCTCCCTTTAGGATGCATACCTTGATGGTTAAGTTTAAAACTTGTCATGTTGGAATGCACTGCGTATGGCGCTAGTAAGCTGATTGATGATGTGGATTGGAGAATGGATTATTGCCTCTGTTTATTGTATGAAGTTTTCATTCTCTCCAATAAATTCAGTTTGACATAATTACATTGTTCCTCTCCAATGTGCTAACATCATCAATAATTACTGGTTGCGCATGGTTGTAGATGCCTCGTACTCATTCCACTGGTGCGGTTGGTGATGATGATGACCTTCCACCACCACCCACACCAACAGAATTGATGGCAATTCTTATGGAAGGACAGCACACTATGGCTGAGGCTCTTCGCATGATTGCAAATCGTGATGGCCGTGGTGCATGCTAAGGACCAGAACCAAATCAATACAGTGACTTCAAAGATTTCCTTGACACAAAACCCCCGATCTTCAAGGAGGCTGAGGAGCCCCTATAAGCTGATGAGTGGTTGAACACTCTCGAACAGAAGTTCCGTCTACTTCACCTAACTAAGGTGCTAAAGACTGAGTATGCATCTCACCAACTACATGGGCTAGCTGGTATTTGGTGGAGTCATCATTGGTCCACTATGTCCGCTAATGCCCAAATCACTTGGGATCAGTTCAAGTCTGCTTTTAGGGGAAATTATATTCCTCCTAGTCTCATGGCAATCAAGCATACAGAGTTCATGAAGCTGACCCAGGGGAACAAGAGCTTGAATGAATACCTGCAGGCTTTCAATAACCTTGCAAGGTATGCTACCAAGTTTGTTGACACTGATGCCAAAAAGATCGCTAGTTTCAAGCGGGGACTTAGCCCCAAATTGATGAAGACCATGGGAAATTGCAAGTGTGCTCATTTTAATGAGTTTGTGAGTGATGCTTTATCACAAGAGAACAACAATGCTGTGTATGCTGCTTCAAAAAGTCATAAGAGGGCCTATGAGGCGGGTGCCTCACAATCCAAGGCTCTAGTCACATAGAGGGCTCTGTTCCGTCCTCCAGCATCAGCTGCTAAATTTCACCCACCGCTGAAGAAAAATCCCGGCAAGACTGGGTTTCGCAAGGCATTTACAGTTGCTCTTCCCAAGGGCACTACCAGTCAAGGCAGTTCCAATGTGCCACCAAGTAACATGCCGTGCTGGAACTGCAACAAGACCGGTCACTGGGCAAGGAAGTGTCCTTACCCTAAGAAGAATAACTACCAAGGTGGCCGTCAGGGGTAGGTGAACCACACTAATATTACTGATATTCCTTCAGGAGAGGTAGTAACTGCTGGTAAGTTTTTGGTTGATCAACACCCCGTAGTTGTAATATTTGATTCAGGTGCTTCACATTCTTTTATTAGTCCAGCATTTGCATCCAAGTTTATGCAGAAAACATACACTGTTGAGGGAGAGGGTTATTGTATTAGGGCTACTAGTGGTACTATCCCAACCAAGCTGGTAGTTGGGGACGTACAATTTGAGATAGAGGGGCGAAGTTATCATGTTGATCTGGTAGTTTTGCCGGGGCTGGGTATCGATGTAATATTGGGAATGAACCGGATGAGCAGTCATGGAGTGCTTATTGATACATCGACTAGAGTAGTCATGCTCTGAGATCCTGGTAATCAGGAGGGTTTTCTAGTATAGCTACCCAAGGACATCAATCTTTCTTGCACGACTAATGCGGTGCAAGCAAAGTCTATGGTAGACATCCCTGTCGTATGTGACTTTTTGGATGTTTTTCTCGATGATTTGCCCTAATTGCCCTTGGATCGAGACATGGAGTTCAAGATAGAGTTGCTACCCAATACAGCGCCCATCTCTAGAAGGCCGTATAGGATGCCTCCCAATGAACTAGCCAAACTTAAGACCCAGTTGAATGAACTACTAAAGAAAGGCCTTATCCATCCTAGTTCATCTCCATGGGGGTGCCTAGCTATCTTTGTGAAGAAGAAGGATCAATCCCTATGCATGTGTGTAGATTATAGACCCTTGAATGCAGTTACAATCAAGAATAAGTACCCTCTACCACGTATAGATATCTTATTTGATCAGTTGTCTAAAGCAAAAGTCTTTTCCAAGATTGATTTGGGATTTGGTTATCATCAAATCAAGATTCGGCCTAAGGATGTTCCAAAAACTGCATTCTCCACAAGATACGGCCTGTATGAGTACCTTGTTATGTCTTTTGGATTGACCAATGCCCCTGCACATTTTATGTATCTGATGAATTCGGTGTTTATGCCCGAGTTGGATAAATTTGTGGTGGTATTTATAGATGATATCCTAGTTTATTCAGAGAATGAAGAAGACCATGTTGAACATTTGCGTGTGGTTCTCACTAGATTGCAAGAACACCAACTTTATGTGAAGTTAAGCAAATGCAAATTCTGGCTTCGTGAGGTACCTTTTCTTGGACACGTGTTGTCCGATGGTGGAATTATGGTGGATCCCACCAAGGTGCAAGAAGTGTTGGACTGGAAGGCTCCAATCTCGGTGCATGAGGTTCGGAGTTTTCTGGGGTTGGCTGGCTATTATCGTCGCTTCATCCCAGATTTCTATAAAATAGCCAAGCCTATGACTTGGTTGCTGCAAAAAGACATGAAGTTTGTCTAGACTTCTGAGTGTGATGCGGCTTTCCACACCCTATGAACTCTTCTAACTTCGGCTCCGATTTTGGCACAACCGGATATCGAGAAACCTTTTGATGTGTTCTACGATGCATCAGGTATAGGTTTAGGAGGTGTTCTTACGCAAGAGGGTAGAGTCATTGCTTATACCTCTTGCCAACTTCGGAAGCATGAAGTGAATTATCCGACGCATGACTTGGAACTCACTGTAGTTGTTCATGCTTTGAAGGCCTAGAGACATTATTTGCTCGGCAATGTGTGCAACATCTACACTGATCATAAAAGTCTTAAGTACATCTTCACTCAACCGGAGTTGAATATGCGTCAGAGAAGATGGCTTGAGTTGATCAAGGATTATAACCTCCAAGTGCACTATCACCCTGGCAAGGCAAACGTCGTCGCAGGATGCCTTAAGCAGGAAATCTCATTGCCACTCTTTGATTGAAAGTGACTTCCATTTGTCAAAACTCCTTCATCCTGTAGTCCTTTACAACATCACTGTCAGTTGTACTCTACAGAGTCGAATTATCAAGCTGTAGAAGACCGATTCAGGTGTGTTCCACATCAAGCGCAAGATGAAAGAGCAAGAAACCAAACATTTTCAGGTGGATGAGAATAATGTGTTATGGTTCAAGGATAGGTTGGTGGTTCTGAAGGATAGAGAACTTAGAAATCAAATCATATCCAAAGCCCATTCCTCTAAATTATCTATTTATCCTAGTAGTAGCAAAATGTATCATGATTTGAAGCCTCGCTTTTGGTGGACCAAAATGAAGAAGGAGATAGCCGCTTATCTGGCTAGGTGTGACACTTGTTGTCGAGTCAAAGCTGTGCACATGAAAGCTAGTTTACTTCAGCCACTCTCTATTCTAGGTTGGAAATGGGAGGATATAAGTATGGATTTTATAGTTGGACTCCCTACTACTCAGAGGAATTTTAACTCCATTTGGGTGATTGTAGACCGTGTGACCAAGTCTGCACACTTCATTCTTGTCCGCATAGATTTTTGCCCAACTGACTATGCAGAGTTGTACTTTGATTAGATAGTCCGACTTCATGGGATATCTCGTACTATTGTCTCTAATAGAGGACCACAATTCACTGCTCGCTTTTGGGAGCACTTACATGGATTATTAGGAACTAAGTTAGTAAGAAGTTCTGCCTATCATCCTCAAACCAATGGACAAACTGAACGAGTAAATCAAATCTTAGAAGATATGTTGAGAGCATGTGTCATCTTGGCTAAGGGCTCATGGGAGAAGTGGTTGCCCCTAGCTAAATTCTCGTACAATAATAGTTATCAAGAGAGTATCAAGATGGCACCGTTTGAAGCTTTGTATGGCCAAAAATGTAGAACCCCATTGAATTGGGTAGAAGCCGACGAAAGGAGATATTATGGAATTGATTTTGTTTAAGAAGCCAAAGAACAAGTCCATACTATCCAAACCCATATGGCCGTAGCTCAAGCTAGGTAGAAAAGTTATGCTGATTGACGTCAAAAACCTATTGAGTTCAAAGTTGGAGACTTCGTTTATCTGAAAGTCTCACCCATGAAGAGTGTCCAACGCTTTGGTGTGAAGTGAAAGCTTGCGCCGAGATATGTTGGTCCGTTTGAAATCATTGGACAAAGTGGTAAGGTAGCATACAAAATCCAATTACCTCCTAAGATGAGTGCTATCTTCAATGTCTTTCATGTATCCCAATTGAAGAAATGTCTTCGCATCCCTGAAGAGAGAGTTCCACTAGGGGATATCGAGTTAAAATCTGATTTGACCTTTGAAGAAAAGCCAGTCCAAGTGATTGACACTCATGAGCGAGTGACTCAGAGTTGGGTGGTCAAGTTTTACAAAGTCATGTGCAGTAATCAGGGTAGTGAACGCGATGTAACGTGGGAGAGAGAAGATTATTTGAGGGATGGTTATAAGGAATTCTATCAACAATGGTACGCTTGTCAAATCTTGGACGAGATTTTTATAAGGGGGGAGGGCTGTAACACCCAAGGTGTTTGGCTTCCACATTTGCACTTGCATTTCATGAACATGAGCATCATTCATCCATTCATGAGCTTGTATTTCATGAAACATGTTTTCGAAACATTGCAACATATCGTTATATTTCATGTGTGCTTGTTTTAGGAAATGAATAGTGTGCAACACTTAAGTGCAACATGTGCAACTCACTTTAGTGAAACATAGTTAGTTAGTACTATGCAACAAGATCATGAAACATGTGAAACATGACTATGAAACAAATGTAACATTTCATTGGTTTTTCTTTGTTTCAGTACATACAATGCTTGATTCTTGTATGACCAATGTGTGGTGTGGCTAATAATTCTCTTAAACAACTTAGTTATACTTAGAATGTCATTTGGAACATTGTTCATGTTGATCATGTTGCCTAATTATGATTTCAAATAGTGGTTTGACTTGTTTTGACCCCAAAACTCTTTTGTTTGACTGTTTAAAAAGTACAACTTAGATTATTTGCATGTCTGAGCAACCTAAAGCAAAGTTGTAGAAAATTTTATAAGGAACAAACTTTGTTTAGAAGCCAAGTCATGAAAATGTGCACAACATGCTCAAAAAGGTCCCACAAGTCAGTGTTGAGGGCTGATTCAACACTTAGAAAATTTTCTAAGTCTGAATTGCAATTCCAGTTTGATTGAGCTGACTTTGGCTTGATATAACTCATGTTCCATTGAGAATTTGCTAATGATTTCTAAAACATTGTTGTAGCCCTATCATAGCTCTACAACTTTCATGTATATTGCTTCCACTAATTCTTCACGGTTTAGGAACTATGTAGCATTGAAAAGCGCCTATCAGTCAGCTCAATGGTAACTGAATCGAAGTTTCAGATTCGCTACAGTGTTGATAGGGTTCAGAACTCGATGGCCACATGGATGACACCCTGTCGCTGGCCACCTGACCATGCAGACCATGTGCCGCGGCCATCCTAGCGCTACTGGCCATTGCTTGAACCCATGCCCGTCTACTGACCTGTTCGCCATTTCATTTCTCGTTTTCCTTCGCCTTCCCCGCTTGCCGAAGCAGCGCACCACCGCTCCGCCATTGCCGAGCGAGCTCTGCCGTCGCCTAGCTCACTTGTTGCCACAAAAATGTGACCTCCAGCTAGCCCACAGCTCCACCGTGTCCTCGTCTACCCCGTCAACCTTCTAGCCGAGCCATCCGAGCCATAGGTGAGGGCCATTGGCCATTTTTCCGACGTCGTCTCCATGGCTGCACCTCGCCGGAGCGGAGCTCACCACGGCCAACCACCACCGGGACCCTCTCGTCCTCCTTTCTCTACTAGGTTAGCTCCATGGTGACCTCATGAAGCTTGTACCGAGCTCGGATGGGGCATTGGGGGCTCGCTGTCGTCTATGCCTTGCATCGAAGCTCCGCCGTGCCGCCTTCACCGGCGACGAGCTACCTCTGGTTAGCTTTAGGTCTTGCCGGTAGCACCATTCGACACGGCTCATCACATAGATCGTGTAGGTGCCCTCGGTTTCACCAGAATCCTCACCGTCATTGAGCTAGGCCACTACCGCGCCGTCGCAAGCCGCCTCCCCTGTTCTGGTGTCGATGACAAGTGGGGTCGGCTGACATGCGGGTCCCACGCGTTAGTGACATTTTAGCTGTAGGATAGTTCAAATTTGCATATTTGAATGCTATTTTGTGAATTTTGTATCTCCAAATTGGTAGATCCAAATGGTGTGATTCAAATTTGGGTAGAATCACAGTGAAGTCTAGTATTTAAGAAAAATATGACATGAGCACTTGAAGTGGAAATTTTGGATGAATAAAATAGGAACTTGAAATGTGTTTTTAAATTAATGCAAACTTGTTTAAATTATATCTTGAGTTTTTGTGCTCCAAAAATTATGAAATTTTGTGGGTGAGCTATTCCTGATTAGTAGAAGCTCTGGAAAAATTTGAGAGTCATTGCATGTATGGTTTTTGAGTTATAGATTTTCCTTTTACCATTGATTGATGCTTGTGTAAATTTTTGTAAATTATCTAGGAATCCTATGACCATGAAATTTTGTGGGGAGTATCCTAGTACCTAAAGGATGCTAGGAAAAATATGAAATCTGTTACTTGACACTTTTCACTAAGGTTTCCTAATTATGTCATTTTAAGCCATTATGTCTTATCATTTTTGTGTAGGCTATTATACTTGCTTAAATTGTGTGAAATTTTTATGGTTGCCTACTGAGAGCATTTAGTACCTACTGTAAGTTTTGTAGATTTAATGGTGTAGTTTTCATATATGTTTACCATTTCCCCTAATTAATTAAATAAATTAAGAAAGGTATTAAAAGAAATGTTTTGGTGATGAACACCTTACTTTATGGTGTTCTTGTGATATGTGTAATGAGTGAGTAAAGTTAGTTTTGTACAATTATGTGTTTATATCATAAGTTAATAATTATTTTGTTTGCATTATGTCCTTCTAGACTAGTTCTGGGGACTTTATATAGTTCCCCATGATAATTGGGTTTTCTGTCAATGTGGTGAATACAAAAGTTGTAGATAATTTATGTATCTAGCTCCTATCAAAATTTGATGGAATTTGGCCTAGTAGTTTAGTAGCTACAGCTGTTCAAAGTTAGGTTCCAGTTTTGCCTACTCTCTATCTTGTGAAGACAGATTTATGTTGATTAAAGAATTTGACCTAGGTAAAGGTTAGAATCTTGCCTTGAGGTCTTAAAATGAATTGTAGACAATTTCATAAGCTTTCCAGATTGTCTTGTTTCATGTCATTTGGAATTGTAGATCTTCAGTTATGGTCAATTAACCGTACCACTATATAGTCTCTATTTTGCTGAAATACAAATGCTTGTGTGTATGCTTTGTTGCAATGTTCTCGTTGATTAGTTTAGGGGCTAGCCTAACTTGAGAACATGCTTAGGTTCAGGTGCTAGTTTCTTAACTGAAGATGAGCAATTATACATTAGGTTGCATAAACTTGGTAAGTTAAAGTGATTTGAATAGAGCTTAAGTGGGAATATACGGATTGCAGTGAGCATGTGCATTCCCCGAGCATCCCTAACTTCGTTCATGTGCATCCATGTTATTTATCAGTGCGCATACGTGCAATAGGTGTGCCGGAGGGAGTGACACTGCTGGAATTCGAGGGAGCCAACCTAGGAGGAGGAGCCCGAGGTGCAGGAAGCCGACTGAAGCAGCCACCGAGGAGGAGTTGCCCGAGTGCCCTGACCACCAGTCCTTCCTCTTTCCTAAAAGGCAAGCCCTGGAGCATATTAAGCCTCCCATGTTTTTACAAATACATTGAGTATCTTTTATTCGTTGATGATGCATTAAGTATAGGAATTGGTTGGAACCAATTGTTGCATTATATATCCATCCTTGTCCAGATATCGCACTAGAATCCCTATTTAAGTTCAGGAACGGGTTAAATGCTTAGCCATGCTTAGTGCGGTAGAAGTCATGTGATTTCCTGTCACCTATGAGCTTTAGGATGAGGTGGATCATAGTTGGCTATATTTGCTATCGTGGAAAAGAACCATGTGAATAATGAATTAAGACCGGGCGGAGTCTTGTGTAGGTTTGAACATAGTGACTCCATCTATGTCGTTTAAGGACCGATACACTGTACATCCTCATGTCATGTTGAACGCAGCCTAACACTTAGCTGGCCGGATAAGTCATTCCGACCGCTAAGCCGAGTAGCTCAACTCAGGCCAGGATCCATGGGGGTTGGATGCATTTTGGAGGTAGTAAGGATGTGCAGAGAGCCATTGGCATAAGTTCAAGGGGAGTCAGGTGCTTAAAATCCTGCACTTCCTGGCAGAGTGGTTCTCTGAGAATGCAGGGCGGCCCGAACCCGCGTCTTTTATTTTATTTTTCTTCCTTAGTTGTACCAAAGGTGACTCGTTGCGACCCTAATGGGGAAGTAGGGTTTGTGTTTAGGAATACCCATCCAGCTAGATAGGAATCAATTTGAATCGCTGTCTCTCCTGGATAGTGAGAACTTGACTGAGCAGCGGCAATGTAGATTCAATTAATTTAACGATATGGTTTAAATGGATGATGATGATAATGTTGCCACGAATTATACCTGCTATGGTTATTATTTTTTGCACCTTAATCAAATGATTGCTTAGTATAGGTGCTAATATAGATGACTGGTTAATGGCTAAAAGTCACTGCTAGTTCAGGTTAAGAGTTGATCATTATTACTTATGCTTTTTTGCAAAAAGAAAGTGTCAGCCAGATCCACTAAATTAAGCTATGCATAATCCTTGGTGTCATTTGTTTTGGTTTATGATGGGTAAGTCTAGGCTAAGTACATTCTCATACTCAGGGTTTATTCCCTCTTGTTGTAGATGACCTTCTATATCAGGGATTCTGTAAGTATTGTCTCCACCCGATGGGTGAGGAAGACTAGATCATGGGCATGATCTCTATTTCTCTTATCTGTATGCTTTTGTGGGTTGTGATCAGCAAACCAGTATTTGTATTTGAACTCAGGGTGTGTAAGTTAAACTATTTGCTTCCGCATGTTTTACAAGACTTGTTTTGTAATAACGATGACTCTGAGGTGATGTAATCTATTTGCAAACCGTCTATGAAATGTTGTAACATACGATATGTTATGTTGAATTACTGTGATCTTGGTTGTATGCAAGTTGGTTTGAAATCCTTTGAGATTTCAGTTGACTACCGGGTTTATATGGGCTCAAGTGCGAGAATTTGATCGTTTTAGCGATTGTTTTTGTACTTGTGCTCTTATAAATTGGTCGGTTCTGTGACAGCTCGTCTACTGTGGCCATCGCACCACACTCTCCATCGGCGACGTCCCACCGCTCCATGGGATCTTCGAAGGCACCGTCAATCTACAATGTCGAGCACCGCACCGATGAATGCGGTGCCCCTCCACCGAGGCGTCCAAGGACTATGCCATCGTCATCAGCTCCAACCCCAATAGTGGCATCTGGGCAGGGGGCGCTTCCCGCTGAAGGAAGGCAACAATGAATGATGGCAAGGTCGATGACTGCTCGACACCCTCTAATGCCCCTCCTCCATCAGCGACGGTGGTCCCTCCATAGCAAGGGCGGCTCGCACCATCTCATCTACAGTTGGACAACCTCTAGCTCGACATCGCGCTTCGGATTCACAAGCAGATCTATGAGGTGTTCTCTCCCTTGCATCACCCTCTCTTACTCAGGAACTACCGCATTCGGTGGAAAGGAACTGAGATGTGGTTGTGGCTCAGAGGCTGGCTAGGGAATGGGACGAGAACTCCTCTCCCCCTCCCTATTTAAAGAAGGGGCACAGTAGCGGAGGAAAGGCGAAAGGTTGGGACAAAAAACTCTCTGCCTTCCCCTATTCAATACAAATGCAAAATCAATGCTGATAGAAATATGAGGGGACATGCTAGAAACAATGGGACTGCACTTTCGTCGATGGGATGCCGCCTAGGTAAGTCAGAACAGTCGCCCGTGCGTGGCCCGCCACTAATGCGCCTGAGCGCAAGAACCGGGGCATGCTCACCTGCAGGAAACTCTTCCGCTTCCTCAGGTAGGACCATGGAACAACCCAACAATGGAACCTCCCTCCATGGGGAGCCCAACAGGCCTCCTAGGTCGATCGACCGGCCCAGGCAAAATAACTGAACGAACGACCAATTGAAAGATAAGTACCCCTATTTACTTACTTTGAGTGTTAAATTCTTTACCGAGCCTCCTGACCCTAGCAACGACAGGGGCACGAACATCGCTCGGGGGCTGCCGAGGGTGCCTATTTGTTTAAACACCCTCTTAGCCTAACCCCTCCTTACGTTTGAGAAACCAGAAGCATGGCGTGTGGGAATAAAACATTGAATATAACTGGATGAACCACTAGACCCTATGCCCCGACTGGCTATGGTGTTATTTGTTCACCAGCATAATCGCATTCATAGTTCCTCACATCACTTGCCTTAGCTCCTGCCTTCCCAAAAGGAGTTTGGAGGGGTCCACCTATAGAACACCCTTAAGGGGGAAGCTGGCAGATCGCTTAAAAGTCAATCGTACAGCTCAGATTGCCACCGAGAGACGGAAACAAAAAATTGTGATGCTCATGCAGGTCACACCGGCCTCATCGTAGGCGTCGGACTCGAACCACTGCATGGACGTATCTGACAAAAAGCTTCCCATCCCTCATACCACCTAGGTAACGTTACCGACCCCCGCTTTCATTTCGATTAAGCTATACGCTAAATCCATACATCCAAACGTTGCATATGCAAATCCTTGCAACTCAACACTTCGTGTCGCGTCACAAAGCGGCAGCTGCCTCATTCAATATGAGTGACGCCTGATCAAGGTTCGAAGGCTGGCCTGTGAAGGGCTCGAGGCTGCCTCATGTCAAATAGAGCTAGGGTAGAAAAAACTGAAATGAGCCCCAGCGACCTCGCCCGACCCCGTTTAGAAGCGGGCAGGGACATCTCAACCTTTCTTGTTCGATTCTAACCTCGAGCCAGACCTATAGAATCTCCATCGAGGAGAGGCCAATGGGCCACCTGAGCCCAGCAAACTGGCTCGAGCATCTGCCAGGAGGCTGGGTTAAGAAGTAGTGGAATGCCACATGAGGGCTCTACCGACCCCATCAGCGAATGATGGATCCAGATTCCACATGAACATACCCGTTAGCGAGCTCATTGAGCGCAACACTCGAGCCATCGAGGCAAGTGTCAGTCAACTTAGCCCCTCTGGTTGTGAAAACTGAGGATGGTGTAGCACGCGAAAACATGGTCGACCCCTAGCAGACCCTAAAGGGCTTGGGGGCTCAAGCCTCTCAACCCAAGATCGAGGAGACCGAGGTTCAAAGGCTAACCAAGGAAGGGTCTAGGGCCTGCCTCGCATCAAACAAGAGCTAGGGGAGAAAACATAGATAAGCCTCAATGGCCTTTGCTCGACCCGCATTAAGGCGAATAGGGTCATCTCAACCTTCTTGTTCAATCCATCCTTTAGACGAGCCCATAGAAACCCCATTGAAGGGGAATCTATTGGAAGGTGGGCTAAGGAGTAACTGGAACAGCCACCCGAGGGCTTCACCAACCCTGCACTGTGAAGCAAACATGATCTGATTCCATCTAAACATCCCTGTTAGCAAGCTCATAAAGCACGTCACTCGAGCCATCGAGGCAAGAGACTGTCGCCTTAACCCCTCCGGTTGTGAAAAACTACTGATGGGATGACAATCATGAATGAACTAGCCCTTAACCGAATCCCCACCATGCACAGGGGCTCGGGGAAGGCTGGACCAGTGATAAGACCGAATGCACGATCACACAGTGATCACCAAAGTCCTAGGTAAGGGGTATGAGCAAATACAAACATAAGTTCACCTCCCTTGCTCTGGTCTCTAGTAACATCCGACCCCAGCAACCGCAAGGGGTCAGATCTCACTCGGGGGCTAATAAAGGTATGGGTACCTCCTTTCTTTTTTTGAAAAATCATTACATCAGACCTCCTCCTCGCATCAAGACTGGTGGCAAGGTTCAGGGGAACAGACTGGTAAGACCGCAAAAAGCCCACGCCTAGACTAGCTATGGTAATTTTGCTCACCAGCACAATCAAAATTTCCCCTAAAACACCTCAGGCCCTACGGTCTTAACAAATGGAAGGGTTGATCATCTAAATCTTTTTTCATCGCAAAAAGGGAAGAAGGTAAGATCAAGCAAACAAAACAAAAGTGTGAAACTAAAGACACGAATCCACTTTTGGACACAAAAGTACCAACACTTGTTCACATATTATAGATAAGTGTTTATCAAACTTATTCAACTAACTACTTCTAGCGAAGGGAGAACCTCTTCTTTCAGTCTGTTCGCCAGGTTCCATGCAAGGGGAGCCACCTGCCTTTTCCATCTCATCTAGCTCATCATCTTCATAGATAGGCGCAAAGCCATGGCTCATTACCTCCAGGTTAATCTCCCAATCATAATGGGAACGGGCGACAATAAAGGCTTGGGTGATCCCAGCATGAAAGGCGTCCTCCTCAAGTTGGCCCACCCACGCCGTGATACCCATGGCATGAGTCGTGAGCAAGCTGGTTTCCACTGGCTGCGCCACCCTCAGGGCATTGATGACCACCCCGATAGTGGCTTGTAGAAGGTCATGCTCGTCACTCTCGGTATGGAGGATCCCTCGCACTTTGGTAAGCTCCTTCTCCAGCCTAGCAGCGATGCCCTCAGCGTCCAACCTTCGATTCACCGCCACTCCAAGATCCGCCCAGAGGGAGTCAGGCACCCCACGTGCCTTGTCGTGCTCCCGGATGGCCCGGTCGTGATCCTCATAGGCTGTACTACGCTCCGAGCGAAGTCTTTCCTCGGTCCGGCATAGCTTGTCCCGCTCCTTGTGCAACCAGGTGATCGTCTCAGCGTCCTGGTCCGCCCTCTGCTGCAACGCCATGGACCTCTCCTTAGCCTTTAGCTTGAGGTCTCACTCTACCTCCAGCTCCACTAGGAGCTCACTAGCCCGCTCACTGGCCACAGCATCCTTCTGTAGCAGCTCGTCCCACTCCTTTCAAAGCCTGGCGGCCTCCTCCTCATCTAGCTTCACCCTCGCCGACAGGTCCTCAAACATCCCATGAGCCTCCTCCACATCCCGACGCGCCTCATCCTCCCACTGTTGGGTGATAGCAAGCTACGCGCCCACATCTCCTCATAGCTAGGCCTCCTCGGTAAGACGGTCCCACTCCACCTTTTGCTCATGGAGGAACCGGGATTTATTCTGGCTACGAGCAACGATACACTGAGAAGAAGACCGATATCAAAAATACAAAAACACAAAATTGCATGAAGAAAGAAGAAAACAAAAGAGAAGATAAAGTGGATACCTGGCTAGAAGGAACAAGGATTTGCGCAAGGCACCACTGGCCTCATTCAAGGCATTCAACACAGCCGAGAACCCGATGTCAAGATTTTCCCGCTCTAGGCTCACGACAGCATCATCGAGCGAGAAAAGAGCCGATGTTGGGTCCTTGGCGGCCATCCACTGGAGCGGCGGCTCCCCCCTCGCAGGGGAGCGGCTGCCCCCTAACAACAAGGCTGAGGGCGGCCTCCTGTGGGTCTTCTCCACCACCACCATGATGCCTGGAGACCTTCCGGCCATGTCCTCCTCCATCCGGCCTACCTCGAGTGCCACGGCTTGGACCGCCGGTGGCGCGGATTGCACCACCCCCTTGGATGCCACCATGGTGGTGTTCAACCCCGCTGGGCTTATTGCGGTCGTGGCCACCTCTGACTGGGCCTCCAGTGGCACGAACTACGCTGCTCCGTCGGATGCCACCATGGCTGCATCCGACTCCACCCGACCCACATTAAGCACCGTCACTTGGGCTGTCGGGGGCATGGAATGCGCCACCCCCTCAGACGCCACCATGGCTATGTCCGGCTGCTCCTGGCTTGGAATGGTTGTGGTCGCCTATTCGGCAACCACCAAGGGCACGAGCGCCACCACGGGCGCCGCCGGACCGCTCCTACTCGAAACAGGGGCTACGTCGGGCAGCGCCATCCATCCCTCCTGAAGGGCAAGGCTCTTCTTGGGCACCGGCCCAAAAGGGTGGCCCCATTGCAAGAATCAGCAAAAGGGAAAAAGGGCATAAGGTCGGAATGGAAAAATAAAGGGAAAAATGTGTTGAATCAGTGACATACTCTGGCGCTTTCGGGTGGCAGGTACATTTTAGGAATGAACCCCTGGACCCCTGCTCCAACTCATGTGGGTGGGACCATTTCGAGTCTACCCCTACTCCAAGGTAGGGGGGCTCATCTCCCTTGTCTCTAGTGGCGCAGCGCCAGAGCCGCTCCCCTCCATCAACTCATGGGGCGCGATGCTAGAGCCACCCCCTCCATCAGCTCATGGGGCGCGGCATCAGAGCCGCCCCCTCCACTAATACCTTAGGGATGGCCTCGGATCCATCCCCTCCCATCCACTGATCCTCCGCCGACACCCTCGAGGGTGACGGTGGATCCTCTGGCTCCCACCGGACCCAGAGGCAAGCCCTGGCTCCACCGTCCCTGCGGACTCGCTTCCCCCCTGCATGGAATGGGAAGGGTCCCTATGTGGGCAACGAGTCCTCATCCTCCAGGTCACCCCAATTCACGTTGGTTGCTTCTGTATTGCCTTCTTCTTCATTAGACTCATCATCATCATCATCATCTTCACTGCTAGTCTCCTCTCCTCGATCGTGAGCTTGCTGCTTCCGTATCGCCTTCTTCTTCGCGAGCTCCCTTGTCTTCTTGTCCCAACCGGCCACGGCGCGGTTTGCTGCCGCCTAGGTTGGGTCCTTCGGTAGCAGAGTCGGGCTGTCCTTGAAGAACAGTGCCCCCAGGCTAATCTCGCTATCCCTAAGGTTAGCATCAGGGGGTCAGAAATTCAAGAGAAAAGAGGAGCGAGGGGAAAGAAAACTTATGAATTCAACAAAACCTAGTTCTAGCCACATTAGGGGATGCCTTGGCATCGGGTACACAAAGTCGAGGATGGCGCCAATGGAGTCCTTCGTAGGCTCCATCGCTTCCTTGATGCGCTATGCCACTTCAGAGGGAGGGAGCGCCTCATCGAACAAGCATCGTCCCTTCGAACGACTACTTTCGGGTACCATCTGATATAGGGGAAGCACGCGTACCATCAGCGGCGCAACCCTCCTTGCGTGGTAGGCGCCGATGATCCCTGACCCCTTCATGCCCCTCTCCTTCAGAGTTTGGATAGCGGAGAGAAGGCCATTGAGTTGCTTCTTTTCCTTGCCCAGGACACCCCACCCCCATGACCCCAGGGCCTCCAAGATGTAGCGCCTAGTGAAGGCTAGCAAGGGGGCGGCGACATCATTCTTGACATAGAACCATTACGAATGCCACCCCTTATTGGAGGTGGATAGACGCATTAGCGGGTACACCCCCACCCAGTTGTTGTGGAGGTGGATACTGGCGCACCCCACCGGCGCATGTAGATCTTGCTTCCTGACCCACCTCTTCACAAGATTGACGACGAATAGATACCGCCACAGGTCAAAGTGGAGACTAATCCCCAAGAACCCCTCGCATAGGACAACGAACATAGCAATGTGCTAGATCCCATTGGGGGTAAGGTGCTACAGCTCCACCTAATAGTAGTCTAGCAGTCCTCAGAAGAACTGATGGGCGGGCATGGTGAATCCCCGCTCATGGAAGTGGGCGAAAGACATGACATACCCTTCGGGCGGCTACGGCTCGTCCTCTTCACTGGGCAGCCACCACTCCTCGGTGGCAGTCAATGGGTGAAGGACGGCCTCGGCGGATGAGGCCCTTAAGCAGGAGGGCTCGAGGGCTACACCCATTAGGTGCGCTCACGCGCACCCTCTAGCGAATTAACTCCGACAAAATCGAAAACACCCCTGGGCGATGATGTCCAAATCACCTGGGGGCTCGGGGGCTACTAGTAGGGACCTAATACCGGAGTACCCAAGGAGGATGGAACTAATAACCATCGAACAGTTAAAAACTCCTGGATGGACAAGGGCACTACTGCGCTTCTTGCCTGAATGATGGGAGTTTGGTTCTGCCTCGCCCGACGCCCGTGGGCCAGCTTCGCCTTGCCCAAGGGCTAAGGGCTAGACTTCACCTCACCCAACACCCGTGGGCTAGCTCCACCTCACCTGAGGGCTAAGGGCTAGACTCTGCCTCGCCCGACCCCCAAGGGCTAGGCTTGGCCTTGCTCGACGGATAAAAGCTAGGCTCCACCTCACCCGACATCCGAGGATGGACCTTGCCTCGCCCGATGTCCAAAGACTAGCTCCATCTCGCCTGACAACCACTCCCTGCTCCCTCATGACGATAGGTATAGGGTAAGACAAGACGTTCGGGTCAACCGTGGCATCAAGGACCATACCCTACGCCCCTATAGGATAGTACCATCAGGGCATGACGGGACGGGCGCTTAGACCCTTCTAGGCATGGTAGAGCCTGAATAGTGTTGTAGGCACGTGCTCTTCGCCCTACAGGGTTGTAGGCACCACCTTTAGCCTCCAGGCGAAGAACCCGACGCGAACATATGACAACCACTATGTTCCATGTGGGTACTCCCATCCTCTACAGTGGCAAATGAGCACCACGCCATCTGCTCCCCATGGGGTCAGAGATCGACAACCCTGTCCGACACGCTGTCCGCAGGGGCAGGATGGGATGCACCCACTTGCTAAATGAGGCAAGGGCATGGCCTACGAACATTAACAAGCATGCCATTCCTGACACGGTCTGCCATGTTATGCAGAACATGCATGGGGAAAAAGGGAGACCCGAATCCTTCGAAGGACCTTCTATACGCTTGGTATTTTCCTCTTTCTCCCATCTGTAACTCCTGCTCCCCCTTTAATGGAGATGAGGACATGGCACCTTCAGATACGAACAATGATTATAAGGTGCACTCATTCCTATATTTGCATAGTGGCTTTGGTTATAATTCACTTGGTTCCACATGTACATGTCACTATTTGAATGTAGGTACAAATATGTCTCAACATGCAAGTTCATCAAAGTTGAACTTTCGGTTCGTCGGCAGCCCGACAGTGCCTCATTGGGAAGGCCATAACTCATCCATCCGGAGTGCAATCGGGGTCAATGAGCACTTGATGGAAAGCTTGTTTAATAAGCTTTCAAATAGATCTGGTCCCATCTCAATATCATGTTGGCAAGGCCTCCAAATCACCAATATATTCTGTCGCTATTTCTGGTGGGAGCTACACTGTCGTCATGGGCTTGTTAGATATCCTTGGGACCCAGGCCCAAGTTGGAGCACGCCCCAAGAAGATGGAGAACACCTAAGAGATGGCCTTGGATGTCCTCCTCCTTGGCCACCACCTTAGGAGGCCAGGAAGGACGTCCAAGCCAAGCCAGAGGCCCAGTCCAATCCGAGTTCGAGTCTGCCTCGGCTGTCAGGACCAGTCTGCAATAAAAGGGACGCCTAGGACGCATCCGGACTCCGTTTTCGATGATCCACATATGGATGGAAAGCTAATTTGATAAGGAAGCCAATCCAAGTGGTTTCATGTCAAAATCTGTTCGGAATCAACGGGAATAGTCGAAACAAGTCAGCGTCCAGAATCTGCCAGGGTGCTGCGACACCGTCTTTTGGTCCATTGGACCATGTATCGAGTTTGGGCCCATTAGGGGCGCGTCCAGGGGTCTTGCATGACCCTAGAGTCTTCATAAATAGCCGCCACCCCTCCATTAGGGTTTGGGTTTTGCTTAGATTATTCTGTCAAGAAACAGTTTCACCGTTCTTCGGTTTGTGAGACCCCAACTCGTGAGATTAATCATTCATCTGCAATTTGGTTGCTTTCTTTCTCATTCTTGCTTGTGTTCTTCGTTGCGCAGGCAGGGATTAGCCTTCTTGGCGAGGTCAACCTGGTCTGTGACTTGGTTGATAACCAGAGAAGGACGGCAAAGTCCTTGGCGATGAGGCCACGACGTCCTATAGGAGCATTATTGTATAGCGGGTGCTCAGCTCACAAGTCCAGCAACCTGAGAAGCTACAACGCCATAACTTGTTCATGATTTTCTTCGTCATCAGCGACCGTCGAGCACGTGTCATTATTGATGGAGGTAGCTGTAACAATTTGGTGAGTTCTGATTTGGTCAAGAAGCTTAGCTTGACCACACGCCCAGACCCACATCCATATCATATTTAGTGGCTAAATGATTCTGGTAAAGCAAAGGTAACACAAACTTGCAAAGTTTCATTTTCCATTGGTTCTTATGCTGATTCTGTTGATTGTGATGTGGTACCTATGCAAGCTTGTTCACTCTTATTGGGTCGTCCTTGGGAACATGATAGTGATGCTACACACCATGGTAGAAGTAATAAATACACTTTTGTGCATAAAGGAAAGAAAATTACTTTGGTACCTTTGACCCCTGCTCAAATTGTACAAGCTAATAGAGAACGCGCTGCTAGTTTGAATGATGTTCAATCTGAAAATCAGCAAGTTGCTAATTCTATTTTCCCACCTAAAAAGGATAAGTCTACATCTATTTCTAAGGCTGAGGGGATTAAATTGAAGGGTGGTGTTATGCTTGCAACAAAATGTGACTTTGCTGAAATTTCTGATGATGATATTTGCTATGTTTTGGTATGCAAACGAGCTATGTTTTCACTTGATGATATTGTTAGCTCGGTACCCCCTGCTATCACTAACCTTTTGCAGGAGTATGAGGACATTTTTCCAGCTAAGATACCCCCGGGGCTGCCACCTATGAGAGGGATAGAGCATCAGATCGATTTGATTCCGGGAGCGACCTTGCCCAACCGAGCTGCATATCGAACCAATCCTGAGGAGACTAAGGAAATTCAGCGGCAAGTCCAAGACCTTTTGGACTGCGGGTATGTACGTGAAAGCCTTAGTCCTTGTGCCGTTCCTGTACTTTTGGTTCCTAAGAAAGATGGAAGTTGGCGTATGTGTGTTGATTGTAGAGCCATCAATAATATTACTATTCGGTATCGTCATCCTATTCCTAGGCTAGATGACATGCTTGATGAGTTGTGTGGTTCTATAATTTTCACTAAGATTGACTTGCGAAGTGGCTACCACCAGATTAGAATGAAACTTGGAGATGAATGGAAAACTGCATTTAAAACCAAATTCGGGTTGTATGAGTGGTTAGTTATGCCTTTTGGTTTGACAAATGCACCTAGCACTTTCATGCGCTTATTGAATGAGGTTTTAAGAGTTTTTATTGGTCATTTTGTGGTAGTTTACTTTGATGATATATTGATTTACAGCAAGTCTTTTGATGAACATATGGATCACTTACGTGCTATTTTTAATGCCTTACGTGATGCACGTTTATTTGGTAACCTTGAGAAGTGCATCTTTTGCACGGATCGAGTTTCTTTTCTTGGCTATGTTGTAACTCCACAGGGAATTGAGGTGGACGAGATGAAAATTGAAGCCATAAAGAGCTGGCTAGTTCCCCAAACCGTCACACAGGTGAGGAGTTTTCTTGGTCTTGCAGGATTCTACCGCCGCTTCGTCAAAGATTTTAGCACCATTGCCGCCCCATTGCATGAGTTGATGAAGAAAGGAGTGGTGTTTCATTGGGGAGAGGCACATGAGGAGTCCTTTGACACTTTGAAGGACAAGCTTACACACGCACCATTGCTGCAACTTCCAAATTTTGGTAAGACTTTTGAGCTAGAATGTGATGCTAGTGGAGTTGGCATTGGTGGTGTTTTGATGCAAGATGGTAAACCTGTTGCTTACTTTAGTGAAAAATTATATGGTCCTGTTCTTAATTATTCCACGTATGATAAAGAATTGTATGCACTTGTCCGTTCTTTAGAGACGTGGTGTCATTATTTGTGGCCTAAAGAATTTGTTATTCATTCTGATCATGAATCGCTTAAGTATCTTCGCTCTCAAAATAATCTGAATCGTAGGCATGCTAAATGGGTTGAATTTATTGAGTCTTTTCCTTATATTATCAAACACAAGAAAGGGAAGGATAATGTGATTGCTGATGCTTTGTCTAGAAGATATACATTGCTGTCTCAACTTGATTGCCGGATTTTTGGTCTTCAATCCATTAAAGAACAATATGCGCTTGATCCTGATTTTAAGGATGTGTTGCTTAATTGTAGAGAGGGACGCACATGGAATAAGTTTATGATCAGTGATGAGTTTTTGTTTAGAGCTAACTGCCTATGCATTCTAGTTGGTTCTGTTCATCTTTTGTTGTTGCAGGAGACATATGGAGGCGGATTGATGTGACATTTTGGTGCCAAGAAGATGGAGGAGGTGCTGTCCACACACTTCTTTTGGCCTAGGATGAGGTGTGATGTGGAGCGGTACATGGCTCGGTGTGCCACATGTCAAAAAGCTAAGTCGCGATTGAACCCACATGGTTTGTATATGCCTCTTCCTGTTCCTTCTACTCCTTGGGCAGATATATCTATGGATTTTGTGTTGGGATTGCCAAGGACTAAGAGGGGGAGGGATAGTATTTTTGTGGTGGTTGATCGTTTTTCTAAGATGGCACATTTTATTCCTTGTCATAAGAGCGATGATGCTGTTCATATTGCTGACCTTTTCTTTCAAGAAATTGTTTGCTTACATGGTATGCCTTCTACTATTGTTTCAGATCGTGATGCAAAATTCTTGAGTCATTTTTGGCGCACGTTGTGGAATAAATTGGGGACCAAGCTGCTGTTTTCTACAACATGTCATCCCCAAACTGATGGGCAAACTGAGGTTGTGAATCGAACATTATCTACCATGTTGAGAGCCATTTTGAAGCGCAATTTGAAGATGTGGGAAGAGTGTTTGCCGCATGTGGAGTTTGCATATAACAGGGCGGAATATTCCACCACCAAGGTAAGTCCTTTTCAGGTAGTATATGGTTTTAACCCCTGTGCTCCTATTGATCTTTTTCCTTTACCTACCACTGAGAGAATACATAGTGATGCTAGAGAGCATGCTGATTTTATTCATAAGTTGCATGAAACAACTAAAGCAAATATTGAAAGCATGAATGAAAAGTATAGAATTGCTGGTAGTAAAGGTAGAAAAGAGATTAAACTTGAACCGGGTGATTTGGTTTGGTTACATTTAAGAAAAGATAGATTTCCTGAGCTACATAAGTCTAAATTAATGCCAAGAGCAGCTGGTCCTTATAAGATTATTGAGAAAATAAATGATAATGCATACAAACTTGAGTTGCCACCCGAGTTCGGGGTTAGTCCCATATTTAACATTGCAGATTTGAAACCTTATTTGGGAGAAGAAGATGAGCTTGAGTCGAGGGCGACTCCAATTCAAGAGGGGGAGGATGATGAGGACATCACTCCTTTGGATGTACCAGCTAATCCTCCAACCGTCATGCAAGGTCCAATGACCCGGGCTCGAATGCGTCAACTTAATTTATAGGTGAGCTCGTTCTTAAGCGATCCTTTTCATACTTTTGAGAATAGACTACTACCTAATGATGTTATCTTGCTTAGGAACATTGGAGAGGGTTAAGAGGGACTAAGAGGACGTGGAGGAGGTGATGATGACCAGCAAGGACGTCCAACACAAGCCGGAGGCCCAGTCCAACACGAATTCGAGTCTGCCTCGGCCTCCAGGACCAGTCTGCCTTAAACTGGTCGCCCAAGACGCATCCGAACTCCGTTTTTGATGATCCACATATGGATGGAAAGCTAATTTGATAAGAAAGCCAATCCAAGTCGTTTCATGTCAAAATCTGTTTGGAATCAATGGGAATCGTCGAAACAAGTCAGCGTCCAGAATCTGCCAGGGTGCTGCGACACCGTCTTTTGGTCCGTTGACCATGTATCAAGTTTGGGCCCATTAAGGGCGCGTCCAGGGGTCTTGCATGACCCTAGAGTCTTCATAAACAGCCGCCGCCTCTCCATTAGGGTTTGGGGGTTTTGCTTAGATTATTCTGTCAAGAACAGTTTCGCCGTTCATCGGTTTGTGAGACCCCAACTCATGAGATTAATCATACATCTGCAATTTGGTTGCGATCTTTCTTGTTCTTGCTTGTGTTCTTCGTTGCGCAGGCAGGGATTAGCCTTCTTGGTGAGGTCAACCTAGTTCGAGAGTTGATAACTAGAGGAGCTGTGGTGCTAAGATTGCAGGGTTCGATCTTTCGATCTGAAGCCGGATCAGTGTGTCATTCTCCGCCACAACGATAGTTACCATCACCTGATGGAAGATCGGGATCCCCGTCTCCATTAAGATGATGAGGACATGGCACCTTCGGATATGAACAATGATTATAAGGTGCGCTTGTTCCTACATTTGCATAGTGGCTTTGGTTATAATTCACTTGGTTCCACATGTACATGTCACTATTTGATTGTAGGTTCAAATGTGTTTCATAATGAAAGTTCATCAAAGTTGAACTTTTGGTTCGTCGGCAGCCCGATAGTGCCTCATTGGGAAGGCCATAACTCATCCATTCGGAGTGTGATCAAGGTCAATGAGCACTTGATGGAAACCTTGTTTGATAAGTTTTCAAATAGATCTGGTTCCATCTCAATATCACATCGGCAAGGCCTCCAAATCAGCAATATATTCTGTCGCTACTTCTGGCGGGAGCTACACTATCGTCATGGGCTTGTTAGACATCCTTGGGACCTAGGCCCAAGTTGGAGCACGCCCCAAGAAGATGAAGAACACCTAAGAGATGGCCTTGGACGTCCTCCTCCTTGGCCACCACCTTAGGAGGCCAGCAAGGACGTCCAAGCCAAGCCAGAGGCCCAGTCCAATCTGAGTTCGAGTCTGCCTCGGTCATCAGAACCAGTCTGCAATAAAACGGATGCCCAGGACGCATCCGAACTCCGTTTTCGATGATCCACATATGGATGGAAAGATAATTTGATAAGGAAGCCAATCCAAGTGGTTTCACATCAAAATCACTTCGGAATCAACAGTAATCGTCGAAACAAGTCAGCATCCAGAATCTGTCAGGGTGTTGCGACACCTTCTTTTGGGCCGTTGGGCCTTGTAACGTGTTGGGACACCTTTAGGATGTGAAGAAGGATCCTTGGACGTCCCTTAGGCTATATAATCAGTAGCCACCACCTACTTTAGGGTTTGGGTTTTGCTTAGATTATTCTGTCAAGAACAGTTTCACCGTTCATCGGTTTGTGAGACCCCAACTCATGAGATTAATCATACATCTGCAATTTGGTTGCGATCTTTCTTGTTCTTGCTTGTGTTCTTCGTTGTGCAGGCAGGGATTAGCCTTCTTGGCGAGGTCAACCTGGTCCGTGACTTGGTTGATAACTAGAGGAGCTGTGGTGCTAAGATTGCAGGGTTCAATCTTTCGATCTGAAGCCGGATCGGTGTGTCATTCTCCGCCACAACGATAGTTATCATCACCTGACGGAAGATCGGGATTCCCGTCTCCATTAAGTGGTAATCAGAGCTAAGGTATACCATCAAGTTCACATTTATTCCCTCGTTTGAGTGTTTTTGCTTTTATCCCATAGTCCAATGCCATATTTATTTCCTATCCTATAACCATCCGCGCCATAGCCTTTGCATGATTCAGTTTCAGAGTCCGCTTTGTTGAGTTTGTGTCCTAGGTCAAAGTCTTGTTGCTGGTTTAGATTGTGTTCTTTTCTAGTTTGTGTTGATCCCTTCACCCGCCGCTATTCCGTATCAGCATCGGTTTGCATCTTGTGTCCACTAAATCCCTGATTCGAGCAGCTTCCTTAAAACAGTCATAACTTTTGCATCCGAACTCGAAACGGGACAAATTTTATATCTACGGAGAACGCCAGAAAATTTTAGATCTATTTCATCCCAGCATAGCTGGGTTCGCAAAAATTAGATTTGCGAAATTCGATTAGGAAAATTGAGTTTCTGAGCCCACAAATTTTGGTATGCTTTTTAGAGCACAGTTCTAATTTTCTATAGGCCACATCTTTTATTCAATTGAGCTCAAATTTTTTGTGGTTTATTCTTGTGTGCTCCTTACTGAGAAAAAAATATCAAAAGAGCAAAAGCAAGAAAAAAAGATTGGACAAAAAAATAAAATAAAAAATAGTAAAAGAGAATAGAAGATATCGAAAAGGAGCACATAAGAAACACTCAATAGCTCTATTGTTTGTGGTACCTTTTGCCTTGTTCATATCTGTTGCTACCTTTAATACTTGTTTCCTTTCATCCTTGTTTCCTCTCTTGTTTATCACAACTGGTGATAGGAACACGTATAGGCCAGCAACTAGGACAAGTGCTCTGGACATTTATTCAATATTGCGGTCTGTCACTGACTTATGTGCCACATATATATATTTGTTCTTTTTCGTGCCTCCCAAGCTCCACATATACTTCAGATCGGTACAGAAAAAGACCCTTGCAATCTCGGTACCACTGCCTCACAGGTATCACGAACCAGCCGCCAGTTGTACCGCCACTGCTTGCGTTGGTAAGAACTTTGTAAGAGCTTGGTAAGACGCTTTCACTTGTTGTGAAAAGTGACACCACTGCAACTACGTAGTCATTTGGTAGGGATAACTTTCACCGTTTGTTCCTTGTTTTTGTGTTTACAATGACAGGTTGTTCGTATCCACCGACTTATGATGGTATAGGTGCTGATGAGTACATGGAGTGGGAAATTGCCATCGATAACATATTTGCTACTCGCTTTATGTGTCCAAGGAGAAAGGTAAAAAATGCAGCTAGTGTTTTGCTACATTATGCTTTATCTTGGTGGGAGTCTTTAGATCCTTCTGATAAGCCTCAAACTTGGAATGATATGAAACTTCTTATGCGAGAAACCTTTGTTAATCCACCTCCTGTTTTGACTTCATATGATGAGGTGCACCATTTAGAGGAAGAGTCTGTTGTTATTCCTCCTACTATGCCTAACCTTTTGCAGGACAATGTAGAAAAGAGCAAGGATGACGTGACAGAAAATGAGAAGCTCACAGCCTCATGTGAAAATTCAGAACCATCAACTATTACCCCTGCTGAACATGAGAGCAAAGGTAATGCCCATGATGCTAAACTCACAGAAGGTGAGAGTTCTCTTGATGTGCTGAATTTTTCCACCAATCATGCTATGATAGAGCAAATTTTAGTGGAGCATTCGCTTGATTTACCTTTGTCACAAGATGATTTGCTTGATGTTTCTTATGACAAAGATGACTTGCATGATGATATTTATGTTATACCCATGCAATCATTGAAGAATGATCATGCTATATGTGTGCTGAAAATGAGCACTTGTGCTGAAAATAGACTTGTTATTCATAATGCTAGTGAAGTTGATGAGCTGAAATTGTTGTCTTCTTTAAATACTTTGGGTTACATTGAATTTGATGTTCCATGTAATCTTAGTTCTTTAGAGGAGAAACTTTATGCATATGCTGATTTGCCATGGTTCTCTAGACATACATATCATTTTATTGGAAAATATAATTGTAAAGGAGAGTATATGGTGCATCGTGTCTATATTTGTTCAAATCTGAAATCTCCTTATATTGTGCAAAAGTATGATCAACCAAAGGATTGCAATTGCTATAATCTTGTCATGTCAAGTTCCCCTAGTTTTGTTATAAAGAAACATGTTAAATTTCAAGAAGGGGAGCAATGTTGGCTACTATTGACAACTTGTCCACCAGCTAAGCTCAAACCGAGGACGGTTTATTATCAAAAAGGGGAGGATGATGAGGACATGGCACCTTCGGATATGAACAATGATTATAAGGTGCGCTCATTCCTACATTTGCATAGTGGCTTTGGTTATAATTCACTTGGTTCCACATGTACATGTCACTATTTGATTGTAGGTTCAAATGTGTTTCATAATGGAAGTTCATCAAAGTTGAACTTTCGGTTCGTCGGTAGCCCGACAGTGCCTCATTGGGAAGGCCATAACTCATCCATCTGGAGTGCGATCGAGGTCAATGAGCACTTGATGGAAAGCTTGTTTGATAAGCTTTCAAATAGATCTGGTTCCATCTCAACATCACATCGGCAAGGCCTCCAAATCAGCAATATATTCTGTCGCTACTTCTGGCGGGAGCTACACTGTCGTCATGGGCTTGTTAGACATCCTTAGGACCCAGGCCTAAGTTGGAGCACGCCCCAAGAAGATGGAGAACACCTAAGAGATGGCCTTGGATGTCCTCCTCCTTGGCCACCACCTTATGAGGCCAGCAAGGACATCCAAGCCAAGCCAGAGGCCCAGTCCAATCCGAGTTCGAGTCTACCTCGGCTGTCAGGACCAGTCTGCAATAAAATGGACGCCCAGGACGTATTCGGACTCTGTTTTCAATGATCCACATATGGATGGAAAGCTAATTTGATAAGGAAGCCAATCCAAGTGGTTTCACGTCAACAGCTATTCGGAATCAACAGGAATCGTCAAAACAAGTCAGCATCCAGAATCTACCAGGGTGCTGCGACACCGTCTTTTGGTCCGTTGGACCATGTATCGAGTTTGGGCCCATTAGGGGCGCGTCCAGGGGTCTTGCACAACCCTAGAGTCTTCATAAACAGCCGCCACCCCTCCATTAGGGTTTGGGTTTTGCTTAGATTATTCTGTCAAGAAACAGTTTCGCCGTTCTTCGGTTTGTGAGACCCCAACTCGTGAGATTAATCATTCATCTGCAATTTGGTTGCTTTCTTTCTCATTCTTGCTTGTGTTCTTCGTTGCGTAGGCAGGGATTAGCCTTCTTGGCGAGGTCAACCTGGTCTGTGACTTGGTTGATAACTAGAGGAGCTGTGGTGCTAAGATTGCAGGGTTCGATCTCCCGATCTTCCGTCAGGTGATGGTAACTATCGTTGTGGCGGAGAGTGACACACCGATCCGGCTTCAGATCGAAAGATCGAACCCTGCAATCTTAGCACTATAGCTCCTCTGGTTATCAACCAAGTCACGGACTAGGTTGACCTCGCCAAGAAGGCTAATCCCTGCCTGCGCAACGAAGAACATAAGCAAGAACGAGAAAGAAAGCAACCAAATTGCAGATGAATGATTAATCTCACGAGTTGGGGTCTCACAAACCGAAGAACGGCAAAACTATTTCTTGACAGAATAATCTAAGCAAAACCCAAACCCTAATGGAGGGGTGGCGGCTGTTTATGAAGACTCTAGGGTCATGCAAGACCCCTGGATGCGCCCCTAATGGGCCCAAACTCGATACATGGTCCAACGGACCAAAAGACGGTGTCGCAGCACCCTGGCAGATTCTGGACGCTGACTTGTTTCGATGATTCCTGTTGATTCCGAATAGCTTTTGACGTGAAACCACTTGGATTAGCTTCCTTATCAAATTAGCTTTCCATCCATATATGGATCATCGAAAACGGAGTCCGAATGCATCCTAGGCGTCCGTTTTATTACAGACTGGTCCTGACAGCCGAGGCACACTCGAACTCGGATTGGACTAGGCCCCTGGCTTGGCTTGGACGTCCTTGCTAGCCTCCTAAGGTGGTGGCCAAGGAGGAGGACGTCCAAGTCCATCTCTTAGGTGTTCTCCATCTTCTTGGGGCGTGCTCCAACTTGGGCCTGGGTCCCAAGGATATCTAACAAGCCCATGACGACAGTATAGCTCTCGCCAGAAATAGCGACAGAATATATTAGTGATTTGGAGGCCTTGCCGACGTGATATTGAGATGGGACCAGATCTATTTGAAAGCTTATCAAACAAGCTTTCCATCAAGTGCTCATTGACCTCGATCGCACTCCGGATGAATGAGTTATGGCCTTCCCAATGAGGCACTGTCGGGCTGCCGACGAACCGAAAGTTCAACTTTGATGAACTTGCATGTTGAGACATATTTGTACCTACATTCAAATAGTGACATGTACATGTGGAACCAAGTGAATTATAACCAAAGCCACTATGCAAATATAGGAATGAGCGCACCTTATAATCATTGTTCATATCTGAAGGTGCCATGTCCTCATCACCCTTGGCCTATAAAAGGGAGGGCAGGGCTCCCCACTAGAGGGACCAACTTTTGATGGACAACACAACACACATCACACACAGTCAAGCTGCTACTAGGCTCTTGGCATCCTTTTGACCCTTCCATCAGAGACCTGGGACCAGTCCCTCTCTCGATCGTTTGTACCCCCTACTACGAACCATTTTTGGTGCTAATAACACGAGCAGCAACAGACTAGACGTAGGGACATTCAGCCCGAACCAGTATAAATCTTGTGTCCTTTAGCGCACCATCTAGGCCTAACGCGCATAAATATAAATTTACTTGATGATGCTTGTTCGAAACACCAACACGAAGCTCAACGACATGGTGGAGGTGGGCATTCTTCCTGACTGAGTCACCGCCGGATGGCATCCGACCGACGGTGAGCCCTATCCGATGCCACACACCAATGAAGTCGTATTATTTGAAGATTATTTCTAGCATAGATTAGGACTTCCGATGCATCCTTTCTTGAGGGATCTATTGGAGTTCTAGGGAGTGAGCTTGTGCAATCTGCATCCAAACACCATTTTGCACATTGCTGTGTTTTTCCATTTCTGTGAGGCATATCTTGGCATTCTTCCCCAATTCAATCTTTTCCAACACCTGTTCTGGCTAAAGAAGAAGGGCGGGGGCGGTTCCAAGGTGGTCGGCGGTGTGTATCTATAGCTCCACGATGGGATGGTGGGAGCGTACATTACGGTGCCGCTGAATACCTCACTGAAGGGGTGGAATGCCATGTGGTTTTACATGAAGCAGAGCCATCCTGCCATCTAGGCGACGGTCATGATCATCTCGCCAATCCCCTTTAGCAGCTTGCAATTGAATTTGGAGCGAAGGTCATGGTGATGGAGTCCTTGAACGAAGGCGGTGATGACTTCTGCTTCCATGATGTTGGGAATAGAATTCCTCATCTCAAAAAATTGCCTAATGTAGCTACGGAGGAGCTCGGATGGTTTCTGGTAGATGCGATTCAGATTGTGCTTGGTGCCCGGCTGAGTACACATAGCCATGTAGTTGTTGGTGAAGACTTTCTTCAACTGTTCCCAAGATCCGATGGAATCCGAGGCAATGCTCATGAGCCAGTTCATTACGGTTGGCGTGAGCATGATGGGAAGATAGTTTGCCATGACACTGGTATGTCCCCCGGCGATGCGCACAGTGGTGGCATAAGATTGTAGCCACTGTGTGGGATTCATCCACCCCTCATAGGGCTCAACCCCGATGATTTTGAAACCACATGGCCACTGGAGTGTTCGGAGTGCCCTTGTGAATGCTCGAGGCCCTTCAGGATCATCACCGTCATGATCTGTGGCATTGTCGGCATTGAGTGGCTGGAGGGCTACGTCCGGATAACTGAACTCTTGCTAGTATTCTTGATGCCAACATACTTCCTCTTCATGGCGAGGGAAATAGCACCCATCAATATGACATCATGCATCCCAAAGATTGTTCATGTGCGCTCGGACATCTTAGTCGACTTCTTGGTCGTGTTGGTGAGGGTAGTCGATGCGGTTCCCCCAAGCTCCCCCCTAGAGGGGTTGTCCATCAATACACTATTGGTCAGTGAAACAGCTTCTGCTAGGGTGGCGATTTGATCTTGGCGTAGTGGATTGGTGAATCAAGCTTGTCAAGTAGGAAGGTCTCTGATCCTAGTGGATCTCGTTGACCTGGTAGTGCACCGCTTTAAGTATAGCGGCGACCTTGGCGACTTCTAGTGTTTGCTCGAGCCAAGTGAGCTCATTAGCGGCCATGGCCAAGTTGGCACTTGGGGTCTTGTAGACATCATGGCCATCGACACAGATGAATTCATCATTGAGGCTGCGACCAAGTGGGTGTGGCCTCCCTTACGAGTCAAGCTATTCTTCTTTGCGAGTAGTCTCGGCTAGCACAATGGCGGCTTCATTTGCTCGGCGCTGTGCATGGTTGGCATTTCTATTGACATGAGCGGCGCGGTCGTCGTTGGTTTCCCCATCCCATGGGGGGCTGTCAATGCTAACATTGAAAATCCTGCCTCCTTAGAAGGGTGGGAAAGGAGGTTGAACGGTGGTGGTTTCAGCAATAGTCTCCGTAGAGCCCTAGGACTCAGAGTCTGGGTTTTCCTCTAGGATGGTTTGGAGGGATGCTTCAGGACATTGGCCAATTTGCAACATGTTGACCATCGGTGAGAGCTAGTCGGTGATTAGATCAGTGAGAGGATAGATGTCTCCCACCTGGTTGATGAATTTGCCCGTTAGGGCATCTTTGTAGGAGTCGGCGATGTCGATGAGCCCAAAGGATAGGGTCATAACCCCTGGAGTTTCCTGATCAGCCTTCGATAGATTAGAATCAGAGGGTGCTCGATGCTGAACCAGTGTGGTCAGGGCCAATTCTGCGATGGAGACGCAGTCAGCGAGCTTCTGGCCAACCTGATCGATGGATGTGATTAGATCATCACTATCGATCCACTTCCTCAGATAACAGGGGAGCAGGCGATGAATTATTGGTGAAGACAACCTCAGAAGCGGTTCTGAGATCAGATTTGCTATTGCAGGTGTTGGTGTGGTCAGTGCAGAATCGATCTACACCATCTAGATGATCTCTCCATCTCTGTCAGCGTTGATGACCTAGGAGATCGATCCGATAGAAAAGATTTGGCTGGGCTTTGGGGAGGATGAAGAGCCTACAAAATGTACCATCTTGTTCATCATGGAAACATCATGCACACCCCTACCTGGCACACCAACTATCGACAAAAGATGCTCGATAGTCCTCCAAGGGGTATCCCACGAAGGTAGATTGATCGGCAGAGGTGCGCGTAATCAAGAACAAGAAGGCAATAGAGACACAAGAGTTAGATAGGTTCGGGCCACCAGCACGACGTAATACCCTACTCCTGTGGTCTGTTGGTTTGTATTGGTGATCATATGATGTTGCGTGTGTTTTGAGGGGGTCCCTACTATAACACCCTAGGTGTTTGTCACCAGTTAAGCAATGGGTTTGAGGTCAAACATGACATGTTAAGTGGTGATGAAGGTGTCAAGATCAAATCTATAAGAGTGAGCTCCAACTTAAACTTGGACAACACACCCTACTTCCATGTGGACCCTTGTTAAGATTATGCAAGAGTAATGTGAAACATGCTTATTTCATGTACATTACATCAACATGCATCCATCTTGACCAGTGGAAAAGTTTCATGAAGTTTGGAATCAAGAAGTCATATGAAATGATAAGTTATAAGCTTTCTTGGATTGCTTTATTAAGTGAATGGAATTATAGATCATCAACCAAACCTTGCTACCTTGCTCAAATGACTCTAATTGAACTATACAACAAAAGTCATGAAGGGTTCGTGTCGAGCAAAGGTCAAGAAAATGCCTCAATCGGTTAAAAAACTCTAATTTAAGCTTTACCGTGATACTTTTTGACCTATGTTGACCAATCATTTACATTGCTTGCATGGAGTTGGACCTTAAATAAAAGTTGAAGTTTGAGTGGAGTAGAACAAACTTTGTTTTTGAACCAAGAGCTAGATCAGCTTAGAACTAAGTCAAACAGAGGCTTGAAGATGGAATCAGCTGCTGTCTTAGGCTCTCAAAAAAATATTCTAAGTCCCCAATTGACAACAGCAAGTTGACATGTTTGTGAATTTTTATCTTCCAAATTTATGTGGTAGCTCAATTGGATTCCTTAAGATGAGTTGAAGTACTTTTCATGGTGAAAACAATAGATCAAGTCTCATCAAATTTGGAGTTCATTTGGATCTTTAAAAATAGTTTCCAAAACAACAAAGGTTTACTTCATCACTTAACTAACATCGACATTGGCATTCCGTGTTCTCCAAATTTTGTTAAGCAACTCGATTTGGTACAAAGATAAAAGTTGGAGGATACATTGTGGAGAAGAGCATCCAAAAAGATAGCACCAGTTTGACTTCATTTTGACCATCAATTTTGGAGTTTGTTAATCACTGTCAATGCATTAATAATGCCATCTTAGAGCTTAATTACCCTTGGATGCAGAACTCAAATGACCATGGCACCTAAAGAAATGTTGTAGTGTAGTTAGAGAGTAACAAACTTGCTTCAAGCACCCAGGGACAAATATGCTCGGAACATGTCAAAATTTGGACCCAAAGTCAGGCTTATTCGCGCATGCCACATGTTCAGCAGAATGCCCCTGTGGCCACCATGCAGGCAGGGCGCCCCCACCATGGCCGACGTGCATCCTCTTCCTCTGCTAGTGCCACTGCTGATGGGTAGAGCCCAAGCGCACTCCTCCCCATCCCTCACTCGCCTCTCTACTCCTCCCAGCGCTCGTCTCGTAGCCTTATGCTCGCCATAGACATGGCCGGCGAGGAGAGCTCCTTTGCCACTGCCATTCCTCCTCTATCAAGTGCCTTTGCAGCTCCCATTCACCTCCACCTTAGCCGCTCCCTGATCCACTGTCATTGCCGCGCCTCTGGACTACCGTAGTCGACCGCGCCCATGGCCGCCATCGCTGGCTGCCAGTTGCCATCGACGGCCGTGCATGGTCGGGCCACTACAGGCCACGCGGGCCATGCCAAAGCCCTACACAGGTGCACATAGGCCCACACATGCTGCGCTACCACTCCTCATCGTCGGTGGGCCGTCGACCGGCCCTCTCCGCCGTCCTCCCTTGCTCTTTGCATGTTGAAGAAGAGGAGGGACCTCATGCTCAAATAAGGGAAAAGGAAGGGTCCTAAGTGTGAAGCCATGACTTAGATGAATAGTGCCAGGAAGGATCTATTTGTTTGAGTTTAATTTGTGGAAACTACAGGGTCCCCGATGCAAGATCTACATTCCTTTTCTTTTGTTTATGCAGATTTGGATGATCAACTTTGAAAATGCATAGTAAATCGTAGAAAAATCATAAAATAACAGATGTGGACTTTTTGGAATCCATGTGAAATTATCTATGCAGTAGATCTATAATATGACATGATTTAGTTTAAAGTTTTTGCTGTAAAAATCAATTTATGTAGTTAGGTTCTTAATACTAGTTATGTCTTGTCTTTTTCATAGCTGTAGTTGTGCTGCTCAAATAAATGTGAAATTTTTATGGAGTGCTACTCATGTGATGGTTGCTATCAAGTAAAAATTTCAGGAGTTTAGTCTTGATAGTTTAAGAGCTATAAAAATAACAAATGCCATGTGTTGCTTTGCTACTATTCTAAATAAGACTGCATGTTTGTATTAATTGGCTTAGTTAAGTTATGAATCATGCCTTGATGACACTAAATTAGTTGTAGTACTTTTCTTAATCTTTCCAAAAAGCTAAAGATCATAATTTTTGGTTAAGTAGATTTTTAGTTATAGTTGCTTAAATTTCTGTGGCTATTTCTACCTAAACCCAGATAGGGTTGCATTGTTGGTATTGTGGGGCCTTTTTAATAGTAGAATTACCTCTAGGTGTTTATAACAAAGTTGTTTATAATTTTCTAAGATTTCAAAAAAGTCTAGAACGACATTTATTGGACATGTGGAACTCTAGTTATAGCTGTTTAAACTTGCTTATCAGATTCTATCCATGTTTTGGACAGAGATGTATTTATTGGATTAATTGACCTTGTTAACTGTAGAATTATCTTAAGATGAGAATAATAAGTTTTAGGCAACTTCATAATATTTTCAAAAAGTTATGATTCATGTTTGTTGGAGGTCAAGAACTCCAGTTATGCTTCTCTAAAGTTCCTATCAGTTTTCTGTACCACTGCTGTTTGGGCTGCATGTGTAGTTTTGCTTGTGCAATTATTTTTGTGGTGTAAATAATGTTTTCTGTGGTTGTAGTCAATACGAAAGTTGTAGCTAATTTCATAATCTTGCTTGTGTTAAAATTGCATGACTATAGGCCTGATAATTTAGGAGCTATAGATTTTATAATTTCCCTACCAGGTTTTGCATGCTCTCTGTATAGATCTAAATGATTGTGTTGTTTGACCTAACTAAGCTTTGAATTACTGTCTTAGTGATAATATAAGAGTTATATTTCTTTACTTAATCTTTCTAAATTATCCTAGATCACCCCTTTTGGTGTTGTAGAGCTCCAGTTATAAGGTTGTGAAGTTGCATGGCAGAATCTATCCTAGTCTGGACAGATGTGCTCAATTGTGCTTGATTGACCTTGTTGATGGTGGAATCACCTAGTGATGATAATAAACATGTTTTAGATAATTTGTTAAGATTTCTAGAAAGTTAAGGGTCATGCTTGTTTGATGTCTGTAACTCTAGTTATGCATTTTTGAAATTACTACTACTTTTCTATCTTAGTTTTGTGCAGATCTAAAACATTGGCATGTTTGACCTGGTTAGCTTTGGAATAAGCTTTTGGTGATAATAACAATGTTGTAGGAAATTTTATTAGCTTTCCATAAAGTCTAGGATCACCTTCTTTGGATGTCTGGATCTCTAGTTATGGATAAAACAAGTGACTGATGTGCTGCTGTCCAGATTTCTATACATGTGCTAGGTGATTGCTTTAGCTTGCTCTTGTTTTGGCTAAACATGTTGGTTAGTTCTTGATCAATGCATGGGACCAATATCTAAACTTAAGTTCACTTGTGTGCCATGCCTAATATGCTTGCTATCCCTCTATAATAGGTTGTGTGATGTTTAGTTAAATAACTCTAGGTGCCTATGTCTTGCATGATCTTATGTTTGCCTTGAATGTTATTATGTGTTGCATCTCATATTACTATTCTTCATATTCATGCACTTGCATCTTGCATCTCATCTAGGTATGCTAGATGAACCACATGAAGGACGTGATGTTGGAGCCGAACCCAAAGATGGTGTATGGTGGACCTATCTCAAAGATGGAAGGACCCCAGGAGTACATGCCTGAATGGGAGATACTCGCTAACCGAGTGTCATCTAACAAACACTAACCTATTGTTGGATCCTAGGCAAGCCCTGGAGCATTCTAAGCCTCCTATATTTTTTTATAAATATCACTTGAGTTCTTTTTGTTTGATGCATTAGGTTATAAGAGTTGATTGGAACCACTTGATACATAGAACTGCCTTGTCCAGAAATATAACTTGAACCCTATGTAGGTCTAGGATCAAATGTATGCTTAGCGATGCTTAGACTGGTAGAAGTTGGGTGATTTCCTATCACCTACGAGATATAGGTGGATACCAAAGCACGGTTGGCTATATTTGCTATCGTGGAAATAACTATGTGTTAATAATAAATGGAGACCAGGCAGGATGTCAATAGAGAAGCAACAAGACATGGAGGTCTTGGGTGTGGATCTATCCCCGTCTGTGTCATTTAAGGACCAATGTGCTGTACGTCCTCATGTTATGTTGAATGCATGCATGTCACTTAGATGGCTAGATAACTCATTCCGACCGTGAAGCCAAGTAGCTCAACTCAGGCCAGAAGCCAAGAAGTGAAAGTGCGCACTCTGGCGGTAGTAAGGATGTGCGGGGAGCCATTAGCGTAAGTCTAAAGGAAATATTGACCTCCTAGCAGAGTGGACTCCCTGAGAGTGCGGCGCTGTGTGGACCCACGAATTTGTTCCTGAGTTGTACCAAAGGTGACCTGAGGCAACCACTGATCAGGTTGATTGGGTTTGTGTTAGGAATAATTCCCCAGCTAGGTAGGAATTGATTCGAATCGCTGTCTCTCCTGGATAGTGAGAACTTGACTAAGCAGTGACAATGTAGAGACACTTAATTGAACTTGATGGTTATCATGATGATGATGATGTTACGACATTATACCGGCTATGGTTACTATTGCCTGTTACTAAATGATATCCCACATGTTTGCCACAGGTTAGTGGCTAATCTAGAGATGAATAGCTATAATTAACTTGGTTACTGAATTGTAAAATGTATAGCTCAACTCTTGGCTTTTATGCAAAATGTTGTCAAGCTAGCACCACCTATAAAGCCTTGCATACTCCTTGGTGTAACTTTATTTCTAGTTTATAACGGGTAAGTCTAGCTGAGTACATTCGAGTACTCAGGGTTTATCCCGCCATATTATAGGTGAAGTTCTCGGTCAGCTCAAGATGGTGGCTAATCGCCAGTGGGCTCAGTGACTCTATATTTACTTCTCATCTATATGCTTTTATCAGAGGATATCATTTATGCTAGCAATGTATTTGGAACTTATATTAATATAATCATTTGAAAGCTATGTTGTTTTCAGTAATCGGTTTTGAAACCCAAACTTGTACTTTTATTTGTGAACCCATTTGTAATATTATTTCCGCTACAACTCTACGTATGTGATGTGTATTTGCTTAATCACGCGATCTTGGTTGTGATGTTGATTTACCCGAGGTCCTTCGTGACACTTGGCGGACTACCGGGTTTATATAAGTGAAAGTATACACGTGTCAACGTGTTAGCGGGGACAATCGTACTTGATCTTGTATAAATTGGGCGGTTCTCTCACACCTACCCACCTTATATAGTCTGGGGGGCAGGGTTACGAGTCGGTTAGATCTAGGAGATAAACAAAAAGTAATAACATATTACATGAATCATGGGATCGAACGTATGCTAACAGATCTCGTAGTATCTTTAGGATATCGCCCTTGATGCCTTGTGGTACACACCGAGCAGTACCGTGCACCGTAAACCTTTGTCTTGTGGGCTGGACCACTCCTGGGAGCGTAGCCCATGTAGTCTGTCGTGGGTATCCGAGGTCGTACCCCCACAATTTCCTTTGGAAGCAAACATACAAGGCAGAGCAAATCACACACTATCTTCAAGTACAGCTATTCAAGCGGCATGGAACAAGGCATTTTGCCTAGCTTCACACTGGGAAGATAGTAACATCACATTGATCACAAGTTACTTAGTATTAGAACAAACTAAGGGAAGTATTTTTATGCACAAGCACAATCATGATGCTTGACCGTCCTATTTGTCCTCACAAAATTGCCAGCCTAAGGTGGCAATCACGTTCTATGTCAGTGGCATAACATGTACTCTCTCAACATATAGCTAGTCATCAGCTACGTTCAATCTACGCATTCGTGGTTAGTGTACCTGCAGAAGGATTCCATTTCAGTGCAACCCCACAAATTATATATGTAGAAATGAAAGTTTGGGCTCTAGGTTGCAAGCTAAGTACTTCCATATATATATACCCACATATATATACTTCCGTATCAAAGCTACCTGAAAGTAAATAGTCTATACATACATATATAATATACATATATAGTCGCACCAAAGCTAACCCACAATTAAATACTTCCGTATATATATGAGATATATATACTTAAGTACCAAAACTACCTCTCCCCTTTGACCGCACGCTCACATCTTGCGGTCATGCCACTTACCATCTTACCTGGGCATAGATGTATATTGATCTATACATTACCATTCAAACGAATGACATCCATACAATAGCACGCCGTATGGATGACGAAAGTAAAACCCCCCATGTTAGTACTTAGATAGCCACCTAACAGTCCTTAACTGAGCATAAAGGAGGATGTCACTAGCATAGTTTGCAAATTAGTTTTGACAAATTTGCCTATAGCTAAAGTTGTAGTCCAAATAAGCTTTTAAACCAAAACTTTGTTTTTTTGACCATGTAAATGACAGTATTATGCTTAATCTTTCTCTAATGCCAGCTGTGACAGAACCGCCCAATTTATACAAGATCAAGTACGGTTGTCCCCGCTAACATGTTGACATACGCATACTTTCACTTATATAAACCCGGTAGTCCACCGAGTGTCATGAATGACCTCGCTAAATCAACATCATAACCAAGATCGCATAATTAAGCAAATACACATCACATACATAGAGTTGTAGCAGAAATAATATTACAAATGGGTTCACAAATAATAGTACAAGTTGGATTTCAAAACCGGTTGAAGGAAAACACCATAGCTTTCAAATGATTACATTAATATAAGTTCCAAATACATTGGTAGCATAAGTGACATCCTCCAACAAAAGCATATAGATGAGAAATAAATATAGAGTCACCGAGCCCACCGGTGGTTAGCACCATCTTCAGTAGGCTAAGAACTTTACCTGCTATATGGTGGGATAAACCCAAGTACTCAAATGTACTCAGCTAGACTTCCCGTCATAAACCAGAAATAAAGTGACACCAAGAAGTATGCAAGGCTTTATAGGTGAAGCTAGCTTGACAAAATTTTGCATAAAAGCCACTAGTTGAGCTATACATTTTATAATTTAGTAACCAAGTTAATTATAGCTATTCATCTCTAGATTAGCAACTAACCTATCCCAAACATGTGGAATATCATTTAGTAACATGCAATAGTAACCATAGCCGGTGTAACATTTCCATATTTATCATAACCATCAAATTCCATTAATTAATGCTACATTACCGCTGCTCAATCAAGTTCTCACTATCTAGGAGAGACAGAGATTTGAATCAATTCCTACCCAGCTGGGGAATTTATTCCTAACACAAACCGAGGTAGATCCATGCTAAGGTAGCCTCAAGTCACCTTTGGTACAATTTAGGTACAGTCGTGGGTCCAATCAGCGCCGTACCCTCAGAGATTCTACCAATCTGCCAGGAAGATTGGGTCTTGAACCTGCCCTTGGACTCATGCCATTGGCTCTCCACACATCCTTACTGCCTCTAGTATGAGCACTTCCATTTATCGGGGCCTGGCTTGAATTGAACTACTCAGCTTCGCGGTTGTATCATTGGATCTGGCCAGCTAAGTGCTAGGCATGCGTTCAATATGGCATGAGGACGTATGGCGAATTGGTTCTTAATCGACATAGATGGGGATAGATAGGCACCCAAGACCTCCATGCCTTGTCGTTTCTCTATCATGATCCTACCTGGTCTGCTTTTATTTATCAACACATAGTTATTTCCACGATAGCAAATTAGCCAACCGTGCTTTGGTATCCACCTATATCTCATAGGTGACAGGAAATCACCTGACTTCTACTGCTCTAAGCATTGCTAAGCATACATTCGATTCTGGACCTACATAGGGTTCAAGGTATATTTCTGGACAAGGTAGTTCTATGCATCAAGTGGTTCCAATCAACTCTTATGATCCACTGCATCAAAAATAAAGGACTCAAGTGATATTTGTAAAAACATAGGAGGCTTAGAATGCTCCGGGGCTTGCCTAGGATCCAACACTAGGTTAGTGTTTATTAGACGACACTTGCTTGGTGAGCATCTCCTGTTTAGGTATGTACTCCAGGGGTTCTTCCATCTTTGGGATAGGTCCACCAACACCGTCTTCTGGTTCGATTCCATCATCACATCCTTCACGTAGTGCATCTAGCGTACCTAGATGACATGCAATAATACAAGTGCATGAATATGAAGAATGGTCACATCATATTGATTTAAGCACTAGAAAGCAAGTCATTCAACTAAGTAACTTGGGCTACATAATTTAGAGCATGCACCAGCAACATCAAGAATGGGCAATCAACTTAAGTGCATACACAGAATTTGGACAGCAGTACAGCAGTCGTGTGTTTCAACCATAACTGGAGTTACAATCATTCAATAAAAGTGATCTTGGACTCTTTGGAAAGATAATGAAATTGTCTACAACTTTGTTATTCATTCCAAAAACTAACTCAAAGGTTAACATGATCAAATATGGCAATATCTCAGGTCTGTACCGATAAGGACAGAAAACTGACATTAACTTCAGAATTGTACAAATGGAGTTCTACTCATCCAACAAGCATGATACTTAACTTTATAGAAATATTATTAAGTTATGTAAAACTTTCTTATTATCATCTTTAGGTGATTCAACAGTTATTTGGCCTTAAACACACAAAGAAATAATTCTATCCAAAACATGGATAAAATCTGACATGCAACTTTAGACAACAATAAGTTGAGTTCTAGCTTTCACAACAAGGTGGTTCTAGAATTTTTAGAAATATTAGCAAACCATGCACAACTTTGTTATAAACACCACAAGCTAATTCCAAAGTTAACTAGGTCAAACATCACAAATAAGGCATCTCTGTCCAGATTAGGATAGAATCTGTCACTCCAATTCACAAGCTCATAACTGGAGATTTAGACCACCAAAAGGGGTGATCTTTAACAATTTGGAAAGCTCATGAAAATAACTACACTTCTTGTATTATCTCCAAGACATGATTCAAAACTTAGCTAAGTCAAACAACACAATCATTTGGATCTATATAGAGAGCATGCAAAACCTAATAGCAACCTTCTAAAATCCATAACTCCTAAACCATCAGGCCTAAAATCATGAAATTTTAGGACAAATAAGATAAGTAAATTATCTAAAACTTTTATATTCAACATATCTATAGAAAACATCATTTGATTCACACAGTTATCATCATAACAGAAAATGCACATGTAGCCATTTCAGAATGTAACAATTTGATGTTTCACTTGTTTTGCTAACAAAGAGCTTGCACACATGAGCCATTCAAGAACTTCAACCACCACTAACATACTTAGCAATACTTTATTGAACACCAATCACACAAAGCATCACCAAATACAATTACAAGCTTTATCTATAATTATGCTTTTATTAATCCTTTCTCCTAATAAACATATATATATAATTTTAGTGATATAAGAGAACAACTATTTGGTCTGAGATTTTTATGAGTGGTAGATGTTATGAAAACATGGCAACTGCACTAATTTCACATGCTCAGGTTTTATAGATTAATTACTATGAAAAAGATAAATTGCTATTGCAAGAAAACATGTAAAAATAAGATAAATCTAATGACCATCATTTTCTATATACACATAGCCATATTGTATGTTATTATGGTAGCACAACATCATCAAAGGTAGTGGAACCACATTTTCCATTTTTACACCTACATAAAAATTATAACTTATTTAAAACCATTTATCAAGCAATAAACAAGTTAAATCAATACATCAATCATACTGCATCCAATGACAAATAAAGTTTTACCATAGCACACATATAGCATTAGTAGCCTACCACAAAAATTTCACAGCAATTGGAGTAACACAACTTTAGATATGAAAATAACAAGCAAAATAAGCTCAAATTGCCTATTTAACAAGATTAAATCAAAACATTATAAAAACAGTACACAACTAGCATGTTTAATATTTTTATTAGCTAGAGCATGTCATCACAAGATTAACACAACTTTAATTACCATTTTTGGACTTCTATATCTCAAGATATGCATCTGTCCAACTTAAAAGCATTTTTAAAAGCACTTTATAAGAATAAATAAAAACATCAGAAACTTTCTACTAACATATATCATATTATGACTGTACTATGTAGATCTACTCAAAAGGATTCCAAAAAGTCCTCATTTGCTATTTTACGATTTTTCTACAATTTATTATGATTTTCCAAAGTTTTAGCTATAAAAGAAAAAATAGATTTGCACCGAGGCCCCTAAACTTTCACTAAAATAGATTTCAGCAAATAGGTCCTTATAGGCACTATTTAACTGAGTCACAAAATTCACAGTTAAGTCGTTCCCATTACTCAAATTCATGTGTGAGGCCCTTGCCGTGACCCAGAGCAGAGGCGGCGCTGGAGCTCGCCGGTGCCGGCCGGAGGAGGCTTGTCGGTGGCGATGGAGTGGCGGCGGAGCACCAGGGAGTCCATGTGCATCCATAAGACAGCTTAGCTTGGCCTAAGGTGGCCCACGGCTTGCTGGCCATGGAAACAGGTAGCAGTAGCGGCAGCGGCCTGCGATGGTCTAGCTAGCCAGCGGCGGAGGGAGGCTCGATGTGCGCTGGAGTTCTAGGGGGGCTGCGCACATCCATGGGTGCTGTTGGCTCGCTCCATGGTGGCCTAAGGCCAGCCGGCCACGTGTAGTGGCGCCGATGGCGAGGACGATGGTAGAGCAGCGGCAACTGGCGGATCATGGCTTGGATTCATCTCGTGAGCGTGGGTAGGACACAGAGGGGTGCGAGGTGAAGAAGGTTGTGCACGCGGTTAGGGTGGAGAGGGCTTGGAGGGTGGGGAACATGGTGGGTGTTGGCGAGCTTGGCTAGCAATGGCGGTAGCGGAATGCTGGTGGTGGGGAGGCTAGGGAAGTGGAGCACTAGAGGCAGAAAGGAGTGGGGAGGGCGGTAGGGCCCTTAGCTCGGGCAAAGGAGCACCAGAGAGCGAATGCAGGCAGTGGCAGGGAGCTTTGCTTGGCTCTCAATGGCGCTCGCCACGGCAGTAGAGCGGAGGACGATGAGGGAGTGCGTGAGGGAGGAGGAGTGGGGAGCGCTCTCCGTCTTCTCTAAAACATGATAGGGAGTTGCAGGGATGCAGAGGCACACAGCAAGGAGGTGGGGTGCTGCTGCCCTGCATGGTGGCCATGAGCCCATTTCAGTGAATAGGTGGCGGGCGCAGTCCAGCACGTCTTGGAGGCCATTTTCTGCATATTCTGGGTAGATTTGGATCTTAGTCACAAAACAAAATATTGTCTTCTTTGGCTACTCTACAATCTTGCTTAAGGATGGCTAGCCATTACAGCTCCTTAGCCATGGATAATTAAGCCTCAAGTTGACAGTGTCAATGGCTTAAACCTGATTAAGCTTGCCCGACTTTGATCTCAAATTCTACACCAAAACTTGGTCAAACGGACTCCAACTTTCTCTGAGCCCTTCTCCGATGAATTAACTCCAACTTTTATATTTGTCTCAACTTGATTTGCTTAACAAAAATCTAAGAACACGAGATGCCAATCATTGTTGCCACTGAACTTTGACTTAGAATATCTTTTGGGCTGAAAACAACACTGAGTTGATTCTTGAGAGCCATATTTGACTAGATTAGGGAACAAACTAGCTCTTGACCTTTAAACAAAGTTTGTAGTACACAAACTAAAATACAACTTTTATTTAAGGTTAAACCTCAGAATTGGTACATAAGTCAAAGCTTTACGTTGGTCAAAGTAGTAACTTGATTAACTCTTAAACCAGGGTTTTAGGCCAATTGAGACATTTTCTTGATATCTGTGCAACATGAACCCTTCATAACTTTTGTTGTAGAGCTCAATTAGAGTTCTTTGGGCAAGGTTGCAAGGTTTGGTTGACATCTCATATTCCCATTTACTTAATAAAGCAATTCAATCAAGGTTATAACTTATCTTTTCATGTGACTTCTTGATTCCAAACTTCATGAAACTTTTTCACTAGTCAAGATGGATGCATGTTGATGTAATGTATATGAAACAAGCATGTTTAACATTACTCATGCCTAACCATAATCAGGGTCCATATGTAAGCAAAGTGTATTGTCCGAGTCCAAGTTGGGGCTCATTTTCATAGGTTTGACCCCAATACCTTCATCATTACTTCTAGATTATGAACTAGAGATCATGATCATTGCTTGACATAGTTTGCTTAAGTCCAAATCCACTTCTTAACTTGTGACTAACACTCGGGGTGTTATATATATGGTGGCTAACCTAATTCTACTTTGCTCCTTGAAAGCTCATCTCTCTTTTGAAACTTGGAAATAATTGCTGGAGAGCAGGGACTATTTTATTGTTGACGGAAGTTATCATCCAACATAAATAGTCAACTTTACTTGTATAAATGCATAAAAAGAATCACCAATATAGACTTAGGGGTTTAAACTAACAATTTCCACAAGTTTTGGTGAATCTATGTTTTTAGCAGGGTTATTTCATAAAACCGTCGAGGATCAAATCATCAAATAAAATCATGCTTATCCGCAGTGAAATCAACTCTAGAAGATTCCAAAAGACTCAAGAGGACTCCACACCAAAGTGGGGGCCAAGCCACTACCAGTTGGGGCCGGTCGGCCCCAATTGGAGGCTACCCAGCCCCTAGGGGACCCACCTATCAGCCTCCTTCATATGTCGGTTTCCCATCGCCTCCTAGGATGCATCTACACCGTCCTTTAAGTCAATTTGATCTAAGGGCTCATGTTGGATGCTCCAGCCTATATAACCAGCACCTGCCCCCCTCTAGGGTAGGCTACCATATGTCAAGAGTAGACAAGAAATTAGGGTTTCTAGAGAGAAGAGAATAGAGCTCCAATTCTCTAAGTTTCTAGTATAGACTAGCTAGCAAGGTTCAAGTAGAGTTTGGGCTATCGCTCAGGATTCCGAATTTGCCGTCTAGAGACTGGTATAGCCATTGTATCTCTTTATTTATGACTTTGTGCTACTTCAATATTATGTTGCTATTTATTATGTTCCTAGTTTGCTCTAGTAATATGCTTGATATAGTTATGAGTGATGATGAATATTTGCATATGTTCGCAAAGTTCTTAGCTTAGTACTCGAGTGAGTTAAGTGGTTGACATTATGTAAGCATGGTGCTTAGATATTGTTTGCTTGTGGATGCATTCTACACTCTGGGTCATGTGGTAGATCATGGATGTGACACTCCCATTAAGTCCTTTGTAGTCCACTCCCCATTGGTAGAGCACATAGAACATGATTACAAAGAAAGACAAGCTCTGTTCTTAATCTTCCTTAGTAATGTTCCTTATGCATAGATCTAAAGTTAGTTATACTATAGATGAGAGTGTATATACTTGGGTGTACAAAAGACTTAGTAGATAAGTAATGACTTAGGAATCTTTTGCTCTTAGCAAATCTCCTGTTTAGCCTTACTTCATTTTATGAGTATCTATTTCTATCTCTAGAATACCATTATTATCTTACACTTATCATTTATTTGTCACTTGAGTTACCCCTGCCATAGCATGAGAGTGGTTTTATCTTAAGTATACATATTTGTCAATATCTCTATGCCATTACAACCCCATAGCTCCTCCCCGTGGATAAAATATAAATAATGATACTCGGTATACCCCCGGGTGAAATGCTACAATGGTATATTATCTATGCGTTTGCGGATACCTTATATATAGTTTACAAGTGTTCTCATAATTACCAACAATGCATTTCTGACATCATGCAAGGGATGATGACTTAGTTAAGAGTGATGGTAAGAAATGTCAACAAACATTTTTGGTGCCGTTGCCGGGGAGGGGAACCTGGCTAAGAGAATTGATCAAATAAATACTTATTGATGAAATCATAACCTTTGCTTTAGCAGCCTTACCCTTGTTTATCTTTGTTCATATCTTATACAGGGTATTGCTGGATTGGTTATGATTCAACAATTTCTATCAATCAAAATCAACCGAATAAAGAGGAAGCTCAACACCAGTTTCTGAAGCTATGGCTGACAAAACTCTACGTGAGTTCTCTACTCCGAGCACCGAGAACATTCACACTAGACCAACACACAAAACCAATAATCTTGAGTTTGAGCTCAAACCAAGCCTCATCAACATGGTGTAAGCTACCCCATTCAGCGGAAAGGCACATGAAGATGCTAGTGCTCATCTTTAGAATTTCCTAGAGATAAGTAGCACGGTCGTCATCAAGGACGTTGCTCAAGACATCATACTACTTCATTTGTTCCCATTCTCACTTGTGGGAAGAGCGATGCAATGGTTCTACACAAAAAATGATCACATCAATACATGGGCAAAGTGTTCAAAGGCCTTCCTAGAAAAGTTTTTCCCTATAGGCAAGACCAATGCCTTAAGAGGAAAGATTTCAAACTTCCAACAATAGAAAGGAGAGACCATTCTAGAAGCATGGGAGCGTTTTCAAGAATATGTTTTAGATTGCCCTCATCATGGAATGGAAGATTGGTTGCTCATGCAAAATTTTTACCATGGATTAACTCAGAAAGACCATAAAGAACTCGATGCCACTACCGAAGGATCATTTATGTCACTTACTCTTGGAAAAGCTAAAACTCTTATGGAAAAGATAGCCTCTAATCAAGGCTGGTCATCATGCAATATTCAATCATGTAATAAGAGTGAAGAAGTACCCAAAGAGGTGTGTGCACTGTCAACCAAGATGGACGTACTGTTGAATTGGCTCAAATAGTGAGGCAATTACAAGAGAGATCGTTAGGCCATTCAAGTTGCATTCAATGGTCAAAATATATGTGGGGAATATTTGGGGTTGAATTCCCTGAATATCAAGAGGATGTAAACATCATTGGCAACAGTTCAGGTTCACAACAATAGAGACAAGGATGGGGACAACAACAACAATGGTCAACTTACCAAGGTAAGTACCCAGGCAATTATTATAATTCTTTCAATCCTAAGCAACCATCCTTAAGAGAATTAATCTTAGAACAAGCTAGGATTAATGAGAATATTTCTAAGAAGCTTGCTTTTAATGACAAGGTCCTAGAAAATATAAATACTAAAATGGATAATTTTTCTTCTGCCATACAAGACCAACTTAGCTATAATAAAAAGATAGAATCTCAATTAGCCTAGTTGGCCGTTGCTCTGCCTTTTGCCACTAACCTTGAGAAGGTCAATGCCATAACCACAAGAGGTGGCAAATCTACTCATGATCAGCCATATCTGACATGGATAGGTAAGACACCAGTGGAACTACAGGAAGAGGAGAAGAAGGACGATGAAGAAGTTGGGCCACAAGAGCAAGAGTTACAACAAGATTTTCATGACATGACCCTCCTACCGTTTCCACGTAGAAATAGAAAAGCCAAAATGGATGAGCAGTTTGGTAAGTTTGTAGAGGTAATTCAAAAGCTACTTATCAATATTCCATTGCTAGATGCCATACAGGTACCCACCTATGCGAAGTATCTCCAAGACATACTCAACAACAAAAGACCACTGTCCTCCCACTGAGGTAATCAAGTTAATGGAGGAGTAAGTGCGCCATCCTAAACACTTCACCAATCAAGAAGAAGGGGCCAAGATGTCCCACTATCGATTGTTCGATTGGGAGCCAGAACTTTGAGAATACATTATGCAATCTTGGAGCTAGTGTCAGTGTCATGCCCAAGAAGGTCTTCGATATGCTTAACCATTCAACACTCACACCAACATCGATGTGCATACAACTAGCTGACCAATCAGTTCGCTACCCTATAGGAAACGCTGAGAATATTCTAGTAAAAATATGAAATTTATTTGTTCCTGTAGATTTTGTGGTACTTGACATGTAGGAGGACATGAAGACAACACTCATTCTTGGGAGACCCTTCCTGAGCACTACAAATGCACACATTGATGTCAGAGCCGGACAGATCAAATTCCATATTAATGGAAAGGAAGAGCGATTCGCTTTCAAGCCAAGACCAGAACAATGCTCCAATTTGGAGTGGCATGAGAAGCAAGTATCAAGGTCTTTGTGGGGGTACGACCCTAGATACCCACGATAGACCACATGGGCTACACCCCAGGGGTGGCCCATCCCACAAGATGACACCTTGTGGGGCACGACTCTGCTCGGTGGCTCCCGTAAGACATCTGGAAGATATCCTAAAGATACTATGAGATTTGTTAGGATATGTATGATCCCAAGATTCCTGTAATCAGTTATTACTTTCTAGTTATCTCTTAGATCTTACCGACTTGTAACCCTGCTCCCTAGACTATATAAGGTGGATAGGGACCCCCCTCCAAATGGAGGCAATATCATACGATAGCTAATACAAACCAATAGACCACAGGAGTAGGATATTACATCATACTAATGGCCTAAACCTATCTAACTCATGTGTCTCTGTTGCCTTCTTGTTCTTGATCTCACGCTCCTCTGCCGATCAATCTACCTTCATGGGATATCCCTCGGAGGACTACCGATGATATTCTATCGATAGTTGGTGCGCCAGGTAGGGTTTTGCATGTTGTTTCCTTATCAAACAAGATGGCTTTTTCCGTAGGCTCTTCGTCCCTCCCGCAGCCCGGCTAGATCTTCACGGTCAGATCGATCTCGTGGATCATCAATGCTGACAGAGTCAGAGAGCTCCTTGAGCCGGTGTAGATCGATCCTGCTCCACTCATCCCCATAGCTATGACTGTAGATCCAATCTCAGATCTACTTCTGAGGTCTCCTTCATCAACAACTCGCCGCCCGCTTGCTCGCTACCAAAGGAGGCAGATCAACAACGATGATCTGATCAAATCCATCGATTGGATCGGTCTGAAGCTTGTCGATTGCCTCTCCATCGCCGAAATCAGCTCTGGACACCATGGTACAAGCGCCGACCACCCTCCGATCCAGATCTATCGTAGGCTACATGAAAAACTCTAGGAGTTGCAGTTCTACCCCTCGGGCTCACCAACATCGCCGCCACTTACCAAGATGCTCTAAGGGGCAAATTCAGCCGACCAGGTGGGAGATGCCCATCCACTCGCCGACTAGCTCGCTGTCCAGCCTCCGCCTAGCCATCAACATGCTACATATAGGTCGGTGCCCCTAGAGCGTCCCTCTAGACCATCCTGGAGGAAAATCTGGGCTCCGAGTCTCAGGGCTCTATGGAGACCCTCGCCACCGCCACCACATAGCTACTTTCTCTCCCACCCTTCTAGGGTGGCGCAATCTTCAACGTCAGCATCGACATCATCCCTCGGAATGGCAAAACCGAGGAGGAGCATGTCGCTCATGAGAACCGAAACATCAATCGCGCCTAGCATCGAGAAAATGAGGTAGCCATCGCGAGGGCTGAGGCTTGCCCATTATAATTGGCTTGATTCATAGGGAAGGCCGCTCCTGCTCCACCATGACCTCGATGAGGAATTTCTCCATGTTGACGGCCACAACATTTTCAAAATGCCAAGACCCAATCTGGCAGTGGCCGCCAACGAGCTCGCTCATCTCCCACAGATGCTCGAGCTCGCTAAGGTCGCCACCATGCTTAAAGCGGCACACTATCAGGTTAATGAGATTCACGAGGATCAGAGACCTTCATGATCTATGAGCACAATTCACCGATCAGCTGCGCTAAGATCTAATCACCGCCCCAGTTAAAGCCGCTTCATCGACTAGTCGCTACCTCTCTAGGGGGAGCCAGGGATCACCGCACTGAACACCATCGCCAACATGACCAGGAGGTTGAATAGGATGATCGAGTGCACCTTAGCAACCTTCGAGATGCACGACGGCATATCGAGCAATGTCGCTTTGGTCGCCATGAAGACAAAGTACATCACCGCTAGGAGTATGAGTAGGAGTATGGCAACCCAGACTCAGCCCTCAAGCCGATCACTGACGGCAACGCTCCAGTCGATGGTGTCGACAACCCTGAGGGGCCCCTAGCTTTCACAAGGGTGCTCCGAACTCTTTGGTGGCCCCATGGTTTTAAAATCACTGGGGCCGAGCCCTACGAAGGAAGGATGAATCCGACACAGTGGCTGTAGGCTTATGCCACTACTGTCTATGCTGCTAGGAGGAGACACCAAGTGTCATGGCAAATTATCTCCCCAGTCATGCTTATGCCACCCACCATTTACTAGGTTAACCAGCCTTGCCTCGGACTCCATCAGATCCTAGGAAGAGCTAAAGAAAGTCTTCACCGACAACTATATGGCTACGTGTACATGGCCGGGCACCAAGCATGATCTCAACCGAATTAACCAGAAGCCGTCTGAGCTCCTCCATAGCTACATTCGGTGTTTTCCAAGATGAGGAACTGTATTCCCAACATCACAAAAGCTAAGGTCATCACCGCCTTCATCTGAGGACTCCACCATCATGAGCTTCGCTCAAAATTCAACCGCAAGCCGCCCACTAACATCGGCAAGATGATCACTACTGCCAACTAGTACGCCAACACCGAGGAAGCCGAGGTGCGATTCAATGAGGATGAGAGCACTCATCACCCATCTCGCCGCTATGACTGACCACCCCAACGACCGATGCCACAACGACCACAACTACCATCGCGACAGCGGCTGTGATCGAACAGAAGGACCTAGGCCTGGCCAAAATCACCGCCACCGGCCATACCACCTCGTCGCCATAGTCAATCAACCTTACGCTAAGTGTAACTACGAAGAGCAGTACCAAAAAATCCTTGATGGCCCATGCCCTCTTCACAAGAACACCAAGCACAAGATGAAGAACTGCCTCGGCCTGGCTAAGGAGTTCTAGGACAAGAAGATGGATGACAATGCCAATGATGGAGCTGGAGATCATCAACCACCTAGGGGCAACAACAATGCCTTCTAGGACCACAACAAGGTGGTTGCCACCATCTTCGGGGGCCTCACCTCCACTAAAAGCAGAAGAGAACTGAAAGCTCACCGCATGGCGGGTGCTCCCCAGTCACTACGGAAGACGCCACCTGCCAACCCTAGCTATCACCCATGGTCTGAGGTCCCCATCACCTTCAATAGGGCCGACCAGTGGGCGTATATTCCCTACATAGGGTGTTTCCCCCTCAGTCCTTGATGTGACTATCCAGAAGGTGCTCTTCAAAAAAAGTGCTCATCGATGGTGGGAGCGCTCTAAACCTCCTCTTCGCCAGAGCCCTAAAGGAGCTGGGCCTCGGTTTGTTAGATCCCACACCCTCTGACTTCCTTCTGGGGTGTGGTACCTGGCAGGGCCTCTAAACCGCTTGGAGAGATTACCCTACCAGTACATTTCGGCATGGCAAGCAACTACCGCATTAAACACATCAACTTCTATGTCACCTGACTTCAACACCTGCCTACCACTGCCATACTTGGTCGGCTAGCTCTGCCCAAGTTCATGGCTGTACCAGCACTACACATATCTGGTGCTGAAGATCCCATTACCTATAGGAGTTCTAGCTCTATGGGCCAACCTCTCCATTGCCTATGCCTACGAGATAGAGAGTCCTGCCCTCGTTGAAGCCACCGACCTCTCCATCCAGATGGTGAGCGTGGTCACTGACACTAAGATGGTGTCCACTAATGACATGGAGATCCCAGAGGTAGAGCCTCCTCATGCCTCTACCAAGTCCAAAGAAGTCAAGGAGGTCAGCCTCAGCCTTGACGACCCCTCCAAGACCATGAAGATTGGGGCTCACTTTGACCCCAAATAGGAAAACACGCTTGTCTCCTTCCTACATGCCAACGCTAACGTGTTTGCTTGGAACCCTGCAGACCTGCTAGGGGTACCATGGGAGAAGATCAAGCACTCCTTAAATGTCTCATCGACCACCAAACCGATCAAGCAGAAACTCTACTGATTCACGCCAAACAAGGAGGCTATTAGGGTAGAAATAAAACGACTCTTAGTTGCCTGGATTTATAAAAGGGGTGTATCATCCTGAGTGGCTAGCAAACCCTATTCTCATTCAAAAAAAGAATAAAGAATGGAGAATGTGCGTTGATTACACTGATCTCAACAAACATTGCCCTAAGGACCCCTTCGGTTTGCCTCGGATAGACGAGGTTGTAGACTCCACCGCCGGCTGTGAAACTGCTCTCCTTCCTTGACTGTTACTCTGGCTATCATCAGATCTCCCTCAAGGAAGAAGACCAAATCAAGACATCTTTCATCACTGCCCTTCGGGGAATACTGCTACACCACTATGTCCTTTGGACTAAAGAACACCAGGGGTGACATATCAAAGGGATATCCAGATGTGCCTCGATCAATAGATCAGCCGCAACTGTTGAAGCTTACATCGACTGACATGGTCATCAAATCCAAGACCTCCGATGAGCTTATCGCCGACCTAAAAAAGTACCGATCAAAGTTGAACCCTTCAAAGTGCATCTTTGGAGTTCCATCTGGTATACTACTAGGCTACATTGTCAGCACTTGTGGCATCAAACCCAACCCTAACAAGGTCTCCGCCATCACAAACATGAAACGACCAACATGCATCAAGGATATATAGAAACTTATAGGCTGCATGGTTGCTTTAAGCCACTTCATATCGCGCCTTGGTGAAAAAGGGCTTCCATTCTTCAAACTCCTAAAGGCCTTCGAGCGCTTTTCCTGGTCAGAGGAGGCAGATATAGCTTTCGACCAGCTCAAGTTGTTCCTAACAAAGCCTCCGATCATGACAGCGCCAAGGCCAGATGAAACTCTTCTGATCTACATCGCTGCTACCTCTCGTGTTGTCAGCACAGCCATCATGGTTGAACACGAGGAGGCCGGGCACACCTATAAGGTGCAACGTTCGGTATACTTCATCAGTGAGGTCCTTAATGAGCCCAAAACTCATTATCCTCAGGTCCAAAAGCTATTATATGCCATTCTAATTACATCACGTAAGCTCCAGCATTACTTCAAGTATTACAAGATCGTCGTGGTCACCAAGTTCCCTCTGGGGACATCCTCCACAACAAAGAGGCCAATGGCCATATCATCAAGTGGGCTATTGAGCTTGACACTTATTCCATCAAATTCAGAAGCAGGCCTATGATCAAGTCTAAGGCGCTCGCCGATTTCATTGCTGAGTGGACCAAGATCCAAGAGCCCATCGCCGCCACTTGCCCCGAGCACTAGGTGATGTACTTTGATGGCGCTCTTAACATCAATGGTGCATCCCAATGGTGCTCGCCGATCATTTATCCAAGTTGGGCTCTTCTCTCGCCGCAATCCCTCTAGGGGTCTTCATTCAAGATCTCCCAGCGCCATCCGTCAAAGAAGATAATGAGGTTCAGGAAGTCCCCCCCCCTCGCCGAGCAGCTGGTACTTATAGTACCCTCGCCGGTCGCTGATTGGAGGGGGCAATTCTTCAAGTACCTCACCAGCACCAAGGTACCTGCCGGCAAGACTAAAACTGAATGCCTAATTCGTCGAAGCAAGCATTACGTGCTGGTGGATGGCAGCTTGATGAGGAAAAGTGCCAACGAAGGGATACTGCAGAAATGCATCACCCAAGAGGAGGGAGTGAAGCTACTTCTCAAAATTCACTCTGGTTCCTGTGGCAACCATGCGGCCTCGAGAACATTGGTCGGCAAGGCTTTCTGAGCTAGTTTCTATTGGCCCACAGCCATCTCTGATGCAGAGGACCTCGTCCAATGTTGTGAAGGATGCCAATTTTTCACTAAGCAAATACACGTGCTAGCACAAGAGCTGCAAACCATCCCAGCATCCTAGCCCTTCTCATGCTAGGGACTGGATATGATTGGGCCTTTCAAGCCAGCACTAGATGGTTTTCGGCACGTGTATGTCGCCATTAACAAGTTCTCCAAGTGGATTGAGTATAAACCGCTTGTCTCAGCTACTGCAAAGAAAGCAGTCGAGCTCTTCGAAGACATCATCCATAGATTCGGTCTCCTGAACAACATCATCACCAACCTTAGAACTACATTTATTGGCCATCACTTCTGGGACTTCTACAAAGACCGTTGCATCTCTATCAAATATGTCTCTGTTGCCCATCCTAGAGCCAACAGTCAGGTCGAACGATCGAACAGCATGATCCTTGATGCCCTCAAAAAGCGACTATATCAGAAAGAAGAAAAGCACCCAGGCAGATGGCTCAAGGAGCTACCAGCTATAGTCTAGGGACTGCATACTCAAGCTAGTCATAGCATCGGTGTGACTCCATACTTCTTGGTCTATGGCTCAGAAGCCATACTACCAGCGGACATTGCCTTCCAAGCACCTAGGGTGGAAAACTATGATGAAGAGCAGGCCACAACTGTTCAGATAGAGGATGTCGACTAGGGCCAAGGAAGAACGCCTAATCACCTATGTCTGCATAGCCAAATATCTAGAAGGCTTATGGAGGTACTACAATCAAAATGTCAAAGGTCATTCATTTACTATCGGCGATCTCGTTCTCCACAGAAAACAAAAAACTGAAGGGAGGCACAAGCTCTCCTCCCCTTGGGAAGGGCCTTACGTCAGTCAAAGAGGTCACCCAACCAGGGTCTTATCGTCTATGTGACTTAGAAGGAATCAATGTTCCTAACCCATGGCACATCGAGCACCTTATACATTTCTATCCTTGAAATGCTCTAGATATGTACTCTCCACTTTTATGTTGAATAAAGTTTTGGTCTCCATAACTTGTCTCCATTTTGTCTCCATTGTGGTTTAACACCCATTTATGGTCGCCAAGCATTATGCTGCTTCATAGCAAACTCCAATACTGAAATCACCATAACCGTGCCGACCGCGTTTCTCCAAAACTCCAACATTGTCGCCTGAACTATTTTCTCCAAAATCGCCGAAACGATTTCTCCAAAATGCCGACACATTATCGCCAAAAATTGCCAAATAAGTTTTCACCAAAATCACTGAACACGCTTTCTCCAAATCACCGAATGCGTTTTCTCCAAAGCGCCTAATATGTTTTCTCCAACTCGCCAACAGTATTTCGCCACATGTTTTCTCCAAAAACGCTGAACACTTTACTCCAATTTTACAAAAGAGACTTCACTGACCGGCGAGTAGCATACTTTCTTTCATGTTCTCTTCGAAGAAGACCCAGTCTCCGATCCCTCCCTACATGTGCCATGGGCTCCACTGCTCTACGTTATGGGAGGTCGGCTAAGGTTCCTTGGTCATGCCTATTCATCCTACACATCTACGGGCTCCACGCTCAACGTTATGGACTAGTGGGCCAGCCAAGGCCGAGAGCTCAGCACAGAATTAGCTGCTCGGGCGCCGCTTATACTGCCTACATCTCCAAGTTATTTTGATAACCGTCGAGCAGAACATGTTCTGCTTCTGTCTCTCTTTGGAGAAGACCTAGTCTCTAATCTCTCCCTACACATGTGCTATAGGCTCCGCTGCTCTACGTTATGGGTGGTCGGCTTGCGGTTCCTTGGTTACGCCCATTCCTCCTACACGTGAACAGGCTCTAGCGCTCGATGTTATGGACTATGGGCTAGCTGAGGCCATAGGGGTTAGTGGTGAACTAACTGCTTGAACTCTACTTATACTCCCTATAAGTATGCCATGGTCAAAACTATGAAGATTTTCTCGCCAAAATACAAGCAAACTGCATAAACATGCATCTTATAACATTTATCATATACATAAGTGTTTTTACGCTTTCGCGTGTTTTAACAACACTATCTAGAAATTACAGATGATAATCTCCGAGCAGATTACTGTGTTCTACCATCACCGTCCATCTCATCGAATAGATCTATATCACCGATGAGCTTCTTCGCTATGTCTTCCACCTCATCTTCCTAGCTGCTGGGTCTCCGCATCGCTCAGTCCTTCGGTGAACCCACCACCTATTGACTAAAGGTCGATGGTTGGGTAATGGGACCAAACCACTATGAGGATGTGAGTAGCAATGGACATAATGGCATCGTGGTTGAAGCTCTTGAAGTTCTCCCATGCTGCTTTGCACCTCTAGATGATGGTGTCCGAATGTTGCCGCCTACCATCGGGCTAAATAGCCATTTCCTAGGTGGACGCAGTCAAGCACCGGCTTAATTGCGGCGATTACAGCATCGAAGTTCTCCCTTTGGGTCTTGGCCTCCTACACTAGCACATCAAACTGCGCCTTGGCTTTGTGATGGTAGCCTAGCAAGCGTTACAATGTTCTATCATACAAGGAAGCTATTTTAACAGTAATTCCGACTAGGAGGAATTCACCTCTCAGCTCCTCGGCCAGTTTGTCTGCCCGCTCTATTTCTTTCGCCTTCTCCTGGCGAAGTTGTTCGACGGCGTTACAATGTCTGAAAATGAGGATTCTTGTGATGACGCTTTTAATGGTGATGTCACCTTCTTCCGCCAAACCTGTCTTGGTTTTGAGTTTTGATTTTGGTTTGACAGGTTCAGGACCTTCATTTGTAAAAGTTTGGGGAATCGATTGTCTTCCCTGACACTTTGCTTGAAGTGTGTCTTGCTCATAAAACAAGGTAGAGATCAAGTGCATGGGCTCTGTTGGTGGGAAAACACCAACAGAACCAAAACCTTACTTATTCTTCTCTAACCTTGGACACATTGAACAAGATGAGGTTGATGTTGTGTGTTTTGTTCAATTATGTCATGGGTGATAAGATCAAAAGATTGAGCATGAGTGTAGTATTTAAGTACATTTGGCAAAAAGGGTTGAGTTTCTTAACCTTGGAAGGATTATCTGCCTATAAATCTTTACATGATTATGACTATCATCTTCTAGAGATAAGATGTGCAAAGTTTTAGATCATTTGGTTAAGGCTATGAGATCAAGAAAATGGTGCTAGGAACAAGCTCAAAGAACTAAACATGTTGAGTTAATAAGATTGGATCGAGTAAGTTGTGACTCAAACATGTTTGTTTATTATTTATGTGCTTACCAGAATCAAGGGATTTTTTTAAATAATGGCCATTTACCTTTGGATGTTACCTTTGTCATTAGGGCATGGTAGCACCATATGATGAAGGGTAGATGACTCATGATGGTCCTTTCCTTTTTGCTCGAGGTTTGCCTTGTTCGTCTAGCCTCATAGCTTGAGCTGTTCATGAACTTCTTGTCTCCTAGGTCTTCAATCTTTTGACACCCTATTAGACCTTCCGCCTCACTTATTATTTTATGCCTGCAAAGGATTAGTGGACAACACATACCCAAAAGAATATACAATTTTGAAACATGGGTTGTTTGTCTAGAATTTTGTACTTTTCATCTATGCTAATGAAAAGATGGTTTTAGGATTACTTTAGCATAGATTTTGTTTATCATGTTCTATACAAGCATAGCTCAAGGCAAAGGTAACTTGTAACAGAAGATAAAGTGAATGAATTTTGATATTGATAGTTCTTCCATCCATGATGAATGAACTGTGTCTTCTTTGTGCAATGTTATTGGAGTTCATCATGTGCCTTGCTTCATCTCCAATTTAAATTCATCTTGTGACTTACCCAAATTGAATTGAGAGTTTTCTATAGGGGTTAGTCCAACAAAATATCTAGTATCTGCTAAGGCAATTTTTAGTTCAATAACCAAACTAGACTCCATGTCTAATTTGATTAAGGAAGGCATTTTAACCTAATCACCTTGCTTAATTTAAAATGCCTTTGGAAGTATGTCGAGTATTTCCAAACCAAAACTTACTATGGTAGACAAAGGTAACATAAAAGCACTATAGAGATTTACTCAAATGGAGATGAAAGGACATGATTGTTATTTAGCAAATTAAGCATGGCTTTAAAGTAGAGACAACCAAAATTAGCAACATGGCATAAGATTTTTTTCAGAGAAGGTCATTCCCCACACTTGAATTTTGCAAGGCAAAATCAAGTTTGGATGGATATGATTCAACGTTGCATGATAATTGGTTGTTCATACCTTGAGTCATCATCCTTCATTCTTTTCACTTCAAACATGAAATGGTTAGTGACAAAAATGCCCAAAGGAATATTTTCACAACTATGTTTCTTTGCTTATTTCACAAGGGTATCACAGCAGAAGGTGAAAACGCATATTATCTTCTGAAAGTTCTTGCTTTAGGACAAAAGCTCGTCCTTGGGAAACCTTCTAATTGTGCTTCTAATTGGTGAAGTGGTTTCCACTCCAACACCAATCTTCATGTACCTGTCTCAAGATTCATGCCAACGTGATTTGCAATATTTATGATAAACATATGCATCTACAATCACCCTTTCAAAGTCTTTATGAATAGGAAGCACAAGGGGTTGAAGATCTCGTGTGTGGCAATGTTGGAGAGATTAATTAATTCAGGAGATTTCTCATGTGAGCATGGATTTGATGAGGTTTTCATAAAATAACTTCCATGCTCATCGATGTCATCTTCCTTTTCAAGCTCCAAGTGTGTTTCTTCATGAATGCCTATAGGCAGAAACATTGTCTCCATCATTCTATGCCTATGACATTCATTGGACGTTTTATTGTCCAAGATTTTCCATGGATTGGTGGCTCTCGGGTTGATATCATCTAAGGCCTCCACCAAACTTGGATGAGTCATGTTTGTAAAAGAGATTGATTTAAGCTCACTGTTTGAATCTAGACCAAGTTTGGATTCTACCCATAAGGCTTCATCCTTGTCCATCCATTTTTTAGCAATGGCATATGAATTCTTTATCGTAGAACCGACCAATTTATAAGAATACAAGTATAATGGCAATCCGCAAGCGGTCGCACGGTCATACTTGAACCCATATAAACCCGGTAGTCTATCGAGTACCGCGACGGGTCTCGATAAACGATTTACAACAACCAAGATTGTACAGGATTCAACATACATGCCACATATTACATAAAGTTCACAGATACGTTTCATCATCAGAGTACGAATAAAAGTTATTACACAACAAGTTTGATAAACAAAGCGGAAGCAAATAAGTTTGAGATAAAATTTTCCAACATAGTTTAATACAGTGCCAAACCAGATCACGGTCCACAAAAGCAAAGATAGGAATTACTAAGGAAGCCTACCCACGGCTTACTCCTCATCCACAGCGGGATAGAAGCAACTCTTGCAATAACCATGATACACAGTGCCATCTGCAACAATGGGAAAATAAACCCTGAGTACGAGAAGGTACTCAGCTAGACTTACCCGTCATGAACCAGAAATAAAATGACTCCAAGGATTATGCAAGGCTGTATAAGTGGACGTAACTTGACAACATTTTTGCAAAAAAGGCAATTAATCTTTGTACACTTGTGATTCCTTTACCAAGTTAATTATAACTATCCATTTCTAGATTAGCAACTACCCTGTGCCAAACATGTGGTATATTATTTAGAATCATACAATAGTAACCATAGCAGGTATTGCAATTCCATATTCATCTGAACCATCATGTTTCATAACACAGTTACTACGATGTTGGAGCTAGCCAAGTTTCTCACTATCCAGGAGAGACGGCGATTCGAATCGATTTTCACCAGCTGGGAATTTATTCCTAACATAAACCCAGATCTACCAGCCACGATAGTCTTAGGTCACCTTTGGTACAACTCCGGTACACATTTCGTGGGTTCGTACTGCGCCGCACAATCTGGAACACCAGATGCCAGGATGCTCAGGCCAAACCTGCCCTTGGGCTCAGTCTGATCGTTCCCCGGAAGGAGCGCACAACAGAACGATTCCCGGCCTGAGTTGAATTACTCGGCTTCGCGGTCGGAACGAGTTATCCGGCCAGCTAAGTGAGAGGCATGCGTTCAATCTTGTCAGAAGTTCCAACAACGGTACGGTCCTTGATCGACACAGACGGGGATAAGTCCACACCCAAGACCTCCATGCCTTGTTGCTTCCCTATCGACCTCCCGTCCGGTCTCAATTTACTTTTACCACATGGTTCTGTTCCACGATAGCAGATATAGCCAACCGTGCTCCGGTATCCACCTATATCTCGCAGGTGACAGGACATCACCCGACTTCTACCAGTCTAAGCATGGCTAAGCATATATTCGATCCTGGACCTATACCGGTTAAAGGGTTAATATCTGGACAAGGAATGTACATGCATCAAGCGGTTTCATTCAACTCTTATAACCTAATGCATCAATCATAAATACGTAAGTAAACATTTGTAAATTACTGGGAGACTTATAATGCTCCGGGGCTTGCCTCGCAGAAAGGAAGTAGGACGATGGTCAGGGCACTCCGGAAGCTCTTCAGGGTTCTGCTCCACGCCTTCGGGAGCTGCGGCTTGCGGATCCTCCTGCGGGTTCCCTTCCTCTGCTTCTTCGAATTCCAGCAACGTGATCTCTTCCTCCGATCCTAGATGCATGAGTATGGTATAAGTATTACGAATGCATATATGTTAACAAGTGCATCACGTTGTTTGAGTAGGTGCATATCTCTTCTCGCTTACTACTTAACTACTTCTACAATGCATCGACTATGCCATAAACAGTATCTACTTGTTTCACTCATAACTGGAGTTCTACAAATCCGAAAACAGTGATCTTGGACTTTCTGGAAAGCTTATCAAATTTTCTACAACTTTGTTATTAACCATTTTTACAGTCTACATCAGTTTCAACATGTAACTCCTCATACTCTAGAATCAGTCCGGAAATGATTTAACATGCAACATAAAGTAATAGCACCTCTACTTTATGTAATCATTCAAAATTTAACAACATATAACCTACCAACAGTGTAAGCATACCAAATACAGTTAAGATGATATAATGGTGAAGCCCAAACTATTTATTAAATTGCCTTTATTATTTTATTTAGATATCTAGGCTAAATAATAAATATATATCAAATGTGCTTAATAAATTCTCAAAATTTTACAGAGTCTTACTAATGCTATCAAAGGGCTACTATAAAAATTTCATGTCATTTTACTAAGTAGAACATCCTATACAAAAATGATAAGGAAGCAAGGCTTGAAATAGCATAAATGGAAAATCCTATTGAAAAGTGTCAAGCAACAGATTTCTTAATTTTCTTAACATCCATATGGTACTAGTATCACCTCCAATAAATTTCATGAATTTTGGACTTATAATTAATTTATAAAAATTCATGCAAGGATTAACTATTTATAAAAGAAAAATCTATAACTATAGATCTACACATGCACTGGTTCTCAAATTTTTATCCAAGCTCATGTATGACAAGAATAGACTACCACAAAAATTTCATAATTTTTGGAGCACAGGAACTCTAGATATAAAATAAACAAATTTAAATGCATTCAAAAGCACATTTGAAATCCCTATTTAAATCTCCAGAAATTTCTACTGTTGAAGCCAAGAACATATTTTTCCTAAATACTACACTTCCTAAGGAACACTTACAAATTTATTTCACAATTTTAGGAGCTACCAAACTAAAGATACAAAAATAACAAAACAAATCAAAAACTGGAATATTTGAACTAGCCTACAACGCTGCTGTCGCTGACCGGTGGGACCCGCTGGTCAGCAGGGCCCGCCTGTCAGTGAAACCGAAACAGAGCCGGCGGCGCCGAGCAAGCTCGCGCGGCCACGGCTCGTCGACGGCGAGTCCGCCGGCGGTAACGTCTTCACGGCGTGACCTACCCAACCTAGCGCTTCTATTGAACCCCTTGGCCGACCCTAACGTCGACGGCAAGGACGACGGCGGCGGCCATGGCGGCTCGGCGAGGCGGGACGTCGGCGGGACACCGGTGAAGGCTACGGCGGCTCAAACAAACGCTACGCCGAGCATCTACAGACTACAAGGAAGCTAGTGCGCGCGCTCTCGTGGCCTGGGGTGGTCTGGTTAGGCCTGGCCACGGCGACGGAGGGTGGTGGCGGAGCTCCGGCGAGCATGTGCGCGCGGCGGAGGCTTACCAAGCGCGAATGGCGGGCACGGGAAGAAGCTACGGGGTGCTGGGGAGACGGTGGTGCTATTGCGGTGGCGAAGGAGCAGTGAGGACGAGCTGGTGACGGCTATGGCGACGGCGGAGGTGTGGGCCGAGCTCGGCTGTCGCTGCGGCGAGGAAGACGGAGCAGAAAATGGGAAATGAAGCGCGGGGCGACTCGGGCGGACGCTGGCGGGGTTAAGGCCGCGCCCAGGCACGGCGTGGCCTGCGCGGTCAGGGCGCTGGCGACGCGCGGCCGCCACCGGGGACACGCGGCGCACAAAGCCTGAAACCGGTCAGCCATGTTCATTCGCGATTCAGTTCGTCAGTCACGCGATGGCCGAGCCTGACAGCGCGTTTTCTCGTTGATTTACCGGCTAAATGGTGGCTCCTTCGTGCAAACGTACTGAATAGAAGTTGTAGAACCATGTACTATCTCCAACTCTTGTTAAGGCAGCATACTCTAATTCGCAACCTATACCGAGTAAAATCATGCTCAAAGTCGGCTTGTCAGGCTGACAGTGTTCACGACTTAGCAAAAATTTGCTAAGTGTAGAAATTATGATTTCACTGATTTTTGAAACTCAAATTCACACATGTTAGGAGCAGAATCAGTCAAAGACCCAAAAATCAAAGTTGTTCCTTATGTCAAACACTACAACTTTGCTTTAGTGAACTCCTCCATGCAAGGTCTCTAACACCTAGTTCAACTTTAGTCAAACATGTCACTTTGAAAACATGATACCTACTCAAACCCTGACTAAATGACCAAATTAGCCCTAGCCCTAAATACCAAAGTTGTTCATGATGATACTCTAAGCATGTTAAAACAATTTGCAAGGTCAATTAAGCATTTCATGCAGTAGTCACTCATATAGCTATTCAGGTCAACACATGAAATAACACTTAAATGCTTGATCAAGAAATGTGGCCTTCATGAACAAGGTTCCTTTAGTTAACCTAAGTGTAGCTAAGGTGTTTTAGTGACTAGCACTACCCACTTGCATTCATTTGTACATGATCATATGCATATGTTCTAAGAAACATGAGATAACAAGTAATGTTTCATATGTTTCGATCAACTGTTTCAATTGTATTTGATGATTTATGAATGCTTGATGCTCATGCTCATGTTATGCAAGCCAAGTTATGCAAGGCTAACACCCGAGGTGTTACAGCCCCTCCCCCTTATAAAAATCTCGTCCCGAGATTTGCAAGACCTACCATTCTTGGAAAAAGGCGGGGTAAACTTCTTGCAGATAATCTTCTCTTTCCCATGTAGCATCTTGTTCACTATGATTGTTCCACACCACCTTATAGAACTTAATGATCTTACTCCTTGTTACTCTCTCCATCACTTCTAATACTCGAATTGGCTTTTCTTCATAGGTTAGGTCCGATTGGAGCTGCACGTTGGTGGGCGCAATAGCTTCCTCCGGTACTCGAAGACATTTCTTTAGCTGAGACACATGGAACACATCAAAGATTGCACTCATCTCTGGTGGTAGTTGTAGCTTGTACACAACATTTCCCTTCCATTCCAAAATTTTGTATGGCCCTACATATCTTGGTGAAAGCTTCTTTTTCATCCCAAATCTCTTCACACCTTTCATGGGTGATACTCTCAAGTACACATAGTCACCTACTCCAAAAGTTAGTGGTCTTCTTCTTCTATCGGCATAACTCTTCTGTCTTGATTGAGCTGCCTTCATGTGTTGTTGGATGATACGTACTTGTTCTTCGGCTTCATTGACAAAATCAATACCAAAATATCTCCTTTCACCGGGCTCAATCCAATTCAATGGAGTTCTGCACTTTCTGCCATACAAGGCTTCAAATGGAGCCATTTTGATACTCGCTTGATAACTGTTGTTATAGGAGAATTCAGCCAAAGGTAGCCATTTCTCCCATGAACCTTTTGAAGATATAACACAAGCCCTAAGTAAATCTTCTAGGATTTGGTTCACTCGCTCTGTCTGTCCTGACGTTTGCGGATGATAAGCTGAACTTCTTATTAGCTTGGTTCCCAAAGCTTGGTGTAAGTGTTCCCAGAAACGAGCTATGAACTGTGGTCCTCTATCTGAGATTATGGTCCTGGGTACTCCATGCAATTTCACGATCTGGGAAACATATAACTCAGAGTATTTACCCGCGTGATATGTTGTGTGAACTGGTACAAAATGGGCTGACTTTGTGAGACGATCAACAATGACCCAGATTGAATCGTGACCTTGGGGCGTTGTTGGAAGGCCTGTGATAAAGTCCATACTGATCTCCTCCCATTTCCATCCTGGAATAGGCAATGGCTGAAGTAATCCAGCGGTTTTCATATGGACGGCTTTCACTCTGCTGCAGTTATCACATCTAGCAACATAGGCTGCGATCTCTTTCTTCATCTTAGTCCACCAAAAACGGTTTCTTAGATCTTGATACATTTTACTACTACCCGGGTGGATAGACAATTTGGACGAGTGAGCTTCTTCTAAAATCTGATTCCTTAGCTCACGGTCTTTCGGCACCACTAGCCGGTCCTCAAACCATAATACACCTCTTTCGTCCAATCTAAAGTGTTTTGTCTCTTGCTCTTGCATTTTTCTCTTGATGTGACTTATTCCTACATCTGTCTGCTGTAGCTCTATGATTCGGCTCTCAAGCGAACAACTAATTGTGATATTGTGGAGTACGGCAGGATGTAGCAAGTTGAATCCATCTTCCAATAGTGCTTCCATAGTGTTGCAATGGGACTTCCGACTAAGTGCATCAGCTACTACGTTTGCTTTACCCGGATGGTAATGCACTTCCAAATTATAGTCCTTAATCAATTCCAACCATCTACGTTGTCTCATGTTCAGTTCTGGCTGGGTAAAGATATACTTGAGGCTTTTGTGGTCAGTATAGATATGACATACATTGCCCAACAAGTAATGTCTCCATATCTTTAGTGCATGGACAACGGCTGCAAGTTCCAAATCATGTGTAGGGTAGTTGGCTTCATGTTTTCTCAGTTGCCGAGAGGCATATGCAATTACTCTCCCTTCTTGCATAAGTACACATCCCAAACCTATTCCTGATGCATCACAAAATACATCAAAAGGCTTTTCAATGTCTGGTTGTGCTAGCACTGGTGCGGTAGTCAACAAAGTTCTGAGGGTGTGAAAAGCTGTTTCACATTCTGGTGTCCACTTGTATTTCTCATCCTTCTGAAGTAATCTGGTCATAGGCTTAGCTATCTTTGAGAAGTCTGGAATAAACCAACGATAGTATCCTGCTAACCCTAGGAAACTCCGAACTTCATGCACCGAAGTTGGGGCTTTCCAATCCATGACCTCTTGCACCTTTGATGGGTCTACTGAGATTCCATCTCTGGATAAAATGTGACCTAAGAAAGGTACTTTGCTCATCCAAAATTCACATTTGCTAAACTTGGTATATAGCTTATGTTCCCTTAGTCTGGATAGGACAATCCTCAGATGCTCTTCATGGTCTGACTCATTTTCTGAGTAAATCAATATGTCATCAATAAACACGACCACGAACTTATCAAGTTCGGGCATGAATACCGAGTTCATTAGGTACATGAAATAGGCTGGAGCATTTGTTAGTCCGAAAGACATAACCAAGTACTCGTATAAGCCGTACCTAGTAGAGAAAGCAGTCTTCGGTATATCCTCCGGTCTGATCTTTATCTGATGGTAACCTGATCTTAAGTCAATTTTGGAGAATACTTTTGCCTTCGCTAGCTGATCGAACAAGATGTCGATGCGGGGTAACGGATATTTGTTCTTGATGGTCACAGCATTTAGTGGTCTGTAATCTACGCACATCCTTAGTGACTTATCCTTCTTTTTCACAAACAATGCTGGACATCCCCACGGAGATGAGCTAGGCTGGATAAGACCTTTGTCCAATAGATCTTGCAATTGAACCTTGAGTTCTGCTAACTCATTGGGTGGCATTCTATAGGGCCTTCGGGATAGGGGTGCGGTACCTGGTACTAATTCAATCTTAAACTCCACGTCCCTATCCGGTGGTAGACCTGGTAATTCCTCTAGAAATACATCTGGAAACTCACAAACCACGGGAATATCACATATGGTGGTGGCTTGGATAGCACAGGCTAAATGTTGGGGTTCGAAATCACGGGAGAGTGGAACTAGAAAAGCATTCCCTCCCGTGGGTTCTCTCAACATGATAGTATGGGTGCTAGTGTCAATAAGAGCACCATGATACTTCATCCAATTCATGCCTAAGATTACACTTATCGACAACCCCGGCAATATTATCAAATCTGTGGTGTACTCCCGCCCTTGTATCAAGATGAGTACATTTTTGACTATCTTTTTGGTAGTAACAGTTCCCCCTGCTGAACTTATGTTAAAACCCCCTTTACTTACTTCAATTATTTCTTGATCATGTCTAGATGCAAATGCTTGACTCATAAATGAATGAGAAGCTCCTGAATCAAATAAAACAACAGCGGGGTGTTTGTTGACGAGAAACATATCGGCCGTGACAACTTCTCCGGCGGGCACTTCCTCCACAGCGGTATAGTGCACTTGTCCCTGACGTGCCCTGGCATTCACCTGCCTCTGATTGTTCTGGTTTGGGTTGCCATTCCTCTTGGGGTGGGGACACTCCTTGGACCAGTGACCCAGTTGGTTGCAGTTGAAACAAGGTTGATTACTTCTGAATCCAGTGGAGCTGTCCTGATTACCATTCCCTTTTGGTAAGGCAATAGTGAACGCCTTACGAAATGGTTTCTGTGGCCTGTTATTCTGAGCTTTCGGTGGTGGGGGCCTGAACTTAGGTGCAGGTGGACAGAATTGTGGCCTAGCTGTGATAGGCGCTTTTGACTGGAAGGATCCGGATGCACCGGCCTCATAGGCCCTCTTGCGACCTTTAGCAACTGCATGCATGTTGTTGTGGTTTTCTTGGGTCAAGGCATCACTAATAAACTCATTGTACGTGGCACATCGAGAATTTGCCATAGTCTTCATTAGTTTGGTACCCAACCCTCGCTTGAAACTCTCAATCTTTTTCTCTTCTGTATCCACGAAACCGGGAGCATATCTTGACAAGTTGTTGAATGCGTGCATATATTCTATGAGTGACTTGGTTCCCTGAGTGAGCCTCATAAATTCTGCTACTTTCATGCGCATCAGGCCCGGGGGAATATGGTGTCCCCTAAAAGCCAGCTTGAATTGATCCCAGGTCACTCTCGCATTAGCGGGCAGAGACGACAGAAAGTGCGTCCACCAGATTCCTGCTGGTCCTTGCAGCTGATGAGAAGCATATTCAGCTTTGAGGTGCTCGGTGACCCTTAGCAGACGAAATTTCTGCTCGATGGTATTCAGCCACTCATCGGCCTGCAGTGGTTCCTCAGCCACCTTAAAGATCGGAGGCTTCGTGTCCAGAAACTCCTTGAATGAACTGTGCTGATTTGGCTCGGCCCCTGGTTGATGTGGGTGGCCACGAGCAGTGTTTTGCGCGATGAGGCGCAATGTTTCTTCCATTGTCCTCTGGCTACCCAAGAACTGGGTAAAGAACTCCTGAGCAGACGGTGGCGGTGGGGGTGGCAAATCATCCTGGTTGCCATCCTGACCGCTACTAGCTCCAGCACGGGTGCGCGTCATCTGCGAAGTTGCAACAATAAGCGATTATTGGTCGATGCCAAGAGATTGCAGATGAATTAGGTATTCATGCCAAACTGAAATTACTGGAGAAAATTCTCAAAAGCACAATAAAAACAGAGGCATAATAATTCATTCTCGCAACATGACATCACCAATTTGACCACTTATCGTGCTCATAACGCATGCAATTTAAAGCGTGATTACCGACAAAGAACTGGAATTGCATTGACGTTTACCCAACGTGCGATTAACATTACATGATAGTCTGGTTACTAATGCCAACTTGGACTACAGGTCCATTACATAAATAAAGGTGATACATTAGTCTTCCCACTACACGCTAAGTGATCTAATCCTCATCATGATCACTATCGAGGTCAGATGTAGAATCATCTTCTTCCCCAGGTTCTATTTCTGCTTCAGGTGCCACTTCTTCTTCTTCCTCGTACCCTTCTAGATCCATTTCTGCGGCTCCAGGTGGTACATAAGGGTGGAGCTGATTGTGCAGTAGGTGAACCTCTTCATGCAGATTATCGTTGTATTCTTCCGCATTGGCCAGCTGCTGTCCCAGCTCGAACTGTCGGGCTCTCAGGACATCTTCCCTGGACCAGGCTGCATTCCGCTGATGAGTTAACCTAGTCATCTCCTCGGTGAGCCTTTCAATCTCGGCGTCGTGCTCCCTCTGAAGCTGACGTCGGTCCTCGCGGGCATGACCAAGAGCACCAGACACACGTCTGAGGCTACCTTCAACTCCATCTAACACTCTCATCATTGCAAACATGGCGCTCATTGCAGGGTTATCGCTGTTCTGCCTTTCTGCGGCACCAATTTCCAAGGGTCTTCCTCTTGCCTGCTGCCATGAGTCAGTGGAGGGGTTACCTCTTGGAAAGACTCCAACCAAAGCGGCTGCCAGCTCCTGAGGAAAACGATCCATGATATCCCTCAGGATCCCAAAAGCTGCCCTGCCAGCTGCTTCTTCAGCAGTCCTACCAGTCGACTCATAACACCAGCCTGTCCACTCAGAATCGTCACCTCGGTGGCGGACAACGGCCTCCACAGTAACTAAGAGACCTTCTCCCAACTGCTCATTCGCCCAGAAGTAGCGGGGTTCCATTCCATCAGGATAGCCTACATAGCTGAGCACTCTCCATAAAAGTGTAGGCATCCCAAACTCTCCAAGGAACGTGTGACGTTGACGGGTACGTGGTGCAAGCTAACGGCTAGGAGCTCTGCCTCCGGTGGACTTGCGAGCAGTCTGCTTGGTGCGTGCCATCTGCACCATCAACATGTACCCTTTGGTGAGACAATGCCATAATGGATAAGAGTTACATAACCGAGTAAGAATCTTATAAGGGGAGGAACAAATGTAATTATGTGAATGGTAGTTTAACATGATGCATGCTCGTGCCGTACGTCCTCACAAACTTAGGAAAAATTTGTTTCTAACGGTAGACATGGTGGCATACATACGTTCTCTCATAAATAGCATAACTAGTCGAGCTACACGTTTCGTTGTTAGTGTACCTGCATAAAATTTCATTTCAGCCCTAAACCCATAAAGAATATGCAGAATGTAATTGTAAATACTTCCATATATGTATCCCCATACATATACTTCCGTATCAATCTACCCAACAATAATTTAAACCCACAATTAAATACGTACCATGTACACATGCAAGCATGTATACATAGCCGTACCAAAGCTAACTCTTCCCGACCGCACGCTCACATCTTGTGGTCATACACTCATCTTACCTTGGCGTAGAGGCATTTGATCCATACATTACCACTCAAGTGAATGGCATCCATACTATAGCACGCCGTATGGACGACGAAGTAAAAACCCCCATGTTAGTACTTAAATAGCCACCTAATAGTCCTTAATTTGGGCATAAGGAAAGTGATCATTGGCACACTTTAGATTTCAAATACCTATTATATAACTATTAGTTGCTAGAGAAGGGTTTTCGGAAACAAAAACCTTTGTTTTAAATACTCTTGTGACAATTAACGTTAAATCTTGCTCTGATACCAGCTGTCGCAGAACCGACCAATTTATAAGAATATAAGTATAATGGCAATCCGCAAGCGGTCGCACGGTCATACTTGAACCCATATAAACCCGGTAGTCCGTCGAGTACCGCGACGGGTCTCGATAAACGATTTACAACAACCAAGATCGTACAGGATTCAACATACATGCCACATATTACATAAAGTTCACAGATACGTTTCATCATCAGAGTACGAATAAAAGTTATTACAAAACAAGTTTGATAAACAAAGCGGAAGCAAATAAGTTTGAGATAAAATTTTCCAACATAGTTTAATACAGTGCCAAACCAGATCACGGTCCATAAAAGCAAAGATAGGAATTACTAAGGAAGCCTGCCCACGGCTTACTCCTCATCCATAGCGGGATAGAAGCAACTCTTGCAATAACCATGATACACAGTGCCATCTGCAACAATGGGAAAATAAACCCTGAGTACGAGAAGGTACTCAGCTAGACTTACCCGTCATGAACCAGAAATAAAATGACTCCAAGGATTATGCAAGGCTGTATAAGTGGACGTAACTTGACAACATTTTTGCGAAAAAGGCAATTAATCTTTGTACACTTGTGATTCCTTTACCAAGTTAATTATAACTATCCATTTCTAGATTAGCAACTACCCTGTGCCAAACATGTGGTATATTATTTAGAATCATACAATAGTAACCATAGCAGGTATTGTAATTCCATATTCATCTGAACCATCATGTTTCATAACACAGTTACTACGATGTTGGAGCTAGCCAAGTTTCTCACTATCCGGGAGAGACGGCGATTCGAATCGATTTTCACCAGCTGGGAATTTAATCCTAACACAAACCCAGATCTACCAGCCATGATAGTCTTAGGTCACCTTTGGTACAACTCCGGTACACATTTCGTGGGTTCGTACTGCGCCGCACAATCTGGAACACCAGATGCCAGGATGCTCAGGCCAAACCTGCCCTTGGGCTCAGTCTGATCGTTCCCCGGAAGGAGCGCACAACAGAACGATTCCCGGCCTGAGTTGAATTACTCGGCTTCGCGGTCGGAACGAGTTATCCGGCCAGCTAAGTGAGAGGCATGCGTTCAATCTTGTCAGAAGTTCCAACAACGGTACGGTCCTTGATCGACACAGACGGGGATAAGTCCACACCCAAGACCTCCATGCCTTGTTGCTTCCCTATCGACCTCCCGTCCGGTCTCAATTTACTTTTACCACATGGTTCTGTTCCACGATAGCAGATATAGCCAACCGTGCTCCGGTATCCACCTATATCTCGCAGGTGACAGGACATCACCCGACTTCTACCGGTCTAAGCATGGCTAAGCATATATTCGATCCTGGACCTATACCGGTTAAAGGGTTAATATCTGGACAAGGAATGTACATGCATCAAGTGGTTTCATTCAACTCTTATAACCTAATGCATCAATCATAAATACGTAAGTAAAGATTTGTAAATTACTGGGAGACTTATAATGCTCCGGGGCTTGCCTCGCAGAAAGGAAGTAGGACGATGGTCAGGGCACTCCGGAAGCTCTTCAGGGTTCTGCTCCACGCCTTCGGGAGCTGCGGCTTGCGGATCCTCCTGCGGGTTCCCTTCCTCTGCTTCTTCGAATTCCAGCAACGTGATCTCTTCCTCCGATCCTAGATGCATGAGTATGGTATAAGTATTACGAATGCATATATGTTAACAAGTGCATCACGTTGTTTGAGTAGGTGCATATCTCTTCTCGCTTACTACTTAACTACTTCTACAATGCATCGACTATGCCATAAACAGTATCTACTTGTTTCACTCATAACTGGAGTTCTACAAATCCGAAAACAGTGATCTTGGACTTTCTGGAAAGCTTATCAAATTTTATACAACTTTGTTATTAACCATTTTTACAGTCTACATCAGTTTCAACATGTAACTCCTCATACTCTAGAATCAGTCCGGAAATGATTTAACATGCAACATAAAGTAATAGCACCTCTACTTTATGTAATCATTCAAAATTTAACAACATATAACCTACCAACAGTGTAAGCATACCAAATACAGTTAAGATGATATAATGGTGAAGCCCAAACTATTTATTAAATTGCCTTTATTATTTTATTTAGATATCTAGGCTAAATAATAAATATATATCAAATGTGCTTAATAAATTCTCAAAATTTTACAGAGTCTTACTAATGCTATCAAAGGGCTACTATAAAAATTTCATGTCATTTTACTAAGTAGAACATCCTATACAAAAATGATAAGGAAGCAAGGCTTGAAATAGCATAAATGGAAAATCCTATTGAAAAGTGTCAAGCAACAGATTTATTAATTTTCTTAACATCCATATGGTACTAGTATCACCTCCAATAAATTTCATGAATTTTGGACTTATAATTAATTTATAAAAATTCATGCAAGGATTTACTATTTATAAAAGAAAAATCTATAACTATAGATCTACACATGCACTGGTTCTCAAATTTTTATCCAAGCTCATGTATGACAAGAATAGCCTACCACAAAAATTTCATAATTTTTGGAGCACAGGAACTCTAGATATAAAATAAACAAATTTAAATGCATTCAAAAGCACATTTGAAATCCCTATTTAAATCTCCAGAAATTTCTACTGTTGAAGCCAAGAACATATTTTTCCTAAATACTACACTTCCTAAGGAACACTTACAAATTTATTTCACAATTTTAGGAGCTACCAAACTAAAGATACAAAAATAACAAAACAAATCAAAAACTGGAATATTTGAACTAGCCTACAACGCTGCTGTCGCTGACCGGTGGGACCCGCTGGTCAGCAGGGCCCGCCTGTCAGTGAAACCGAAACAGAGCCGGCGGCGCCGAGCAAGCTCGCGTGGCCACGGCTCGTCGACGGCGAGTCCGCCGGCGGTAACGTCTTCACGGCGTGACCTACCCAACCTAGCGCTTCTATTGAACCCCTTGGCCGACCCTAACGTCGACGGCAAGGACGACGGCGGCGGCCATGGCGGCTCGGCGAGGCGGGACGTCGGCGGGACGCCGGTGAAGGCTACGGCGGCTCAAACAAACGCTACGCCGAGCATCTACAGACTACAAGGAAGCTAGTGCGCGCGCTCTCGTGGCCTGGGGTGGTCTGGTTAGGCCTGGCCACGGCGACGGAGGGTGGTGGCGGAGCTCCGGTGAGCATGTGCGCGCGGCGGAGGCTTACCAAGCGCGAATGGCGGGCATGGGAAGAAGCTACGGGGTGCTGGGGAGACGGTGGTGCTATTGCGGTGGCGAAGGAGCAGTGAGGACGAGCTGGTGATGGCTATGGCGACGGTGGAGGTGCGGGCCGAGCTCGGCTGTCGCTGCGGCGAGGAAGACGGAGCAGAAAATGGGAAATGAAGCGCGGGGCGACTCGGGCGGACGCTGGCGGGGTTAAGGCCGCGCCCAGGCACGGCGTGGCCTGCGCGGTCAGGGCGCTGGCGACGCGCAGCCGCCGCCGGGGACACGCGGCGCACAAAGCCTGAAACCGGTCGGCCATGTTCATTCGCGATTCAGTTCGTCAGTCGCGCGATGGCGGAGCCTGACAGCGCGTTTTCTCGTTGATTTACCGGCTAAATGGTGGCTCCTTCGTGCAAACGTACTAAATAGAAGTTGTAGAACCATGTACCATCTCCAACTCTTGTTAAGGCAGCATACTCTAATTCGCAACCTATACCGAGTAAAATCATGCTCAAAGTCGGCTTGTCAGGCTGACAGTGTTCACGACTTAGCAAAAATTTGCTAAGTGTAGAAATTATGATTTCACTGATTTTTGAAACTCAAATTCACACATGTTAGGAGCAGAATCAGTCAAAGATCCAAAAATCAAAGTTGTTCCTTATGTCAAACACTACAACTTTGCTTTAGTGAACTCCTCCATGCAAGGTCTCTAACACCTAGTTCAACTTTAGTCAAACATGTCACTTTGAAAACATGATACCTACTCAAACCCTGACTAAATGACCAAATTAGCCCTAGCCCTAAATACCAAAGTTGTTCATGATGATACTCTAAGCATGTTAAAACAATTTGCAAGGTCAATTAAGCATTTCATGCAGTAGTCACTCATATAGCTATTCAGGTCAACACATGAAATAACACTTAAATGCTTGATCAAGAAATGTGGCCTTCATGAACAAGGTTCCTTTAGTTAACCTAAGTGTAGCTAAGGTGTTTTAGTGACTAGCACTACCCACTTGCATTCATTTGTACATGATCATATGCATATGTTCTAAGAAACATGAGATAACAAGTAATGTTTCATATGTTTCGATCAACTGTTTCAATTGTATTTGATGATTTATGAATGCTTGATGCTCATGCTCATGTTATGCAAGCCAAGTTATGCAAGGCTAACACCCGAGGTGTTACATTCTTAATACATTCTAGCCATTGTTGTTGCTCTTCTTGGTCATCCTTGTGGCCTTCATGACTTTATACTCTGGTTGTCTTAATGGATTTTTAGGGTCATCATGAAACTTAAGAGAAAGAGCATAAGAGGGATCATCGGGATCAAGGATGGGTTGAGAGAAGGGTTCAAATAAAACATCTAATGTGGGTATAGAAGGGGAGAAGATAGGAATGGCTTCCATATGACTTGGCTCTGCTTCTATGGGTTCACTAGACATGTCATCCTTGAATTCTTACCAATGTCCTATATGAGAATAAGGATGCTTTCTAAGAGGTCACTTCTTGAGAGGATTTGAATTATATTCGCTTGAAGGTCTCTTATGAAGGTGAGAATTTAAGCTTTTCTCAAAATTAGCATAAAAATATCATCCTTAATTTCAACAGGGATTCCAAAAGGTGGACTTCCTTCTTCTCTTGGAGAATTTTGGGGCATTGATGGTTTGGGATTGATAGCTAAACCTTGGGATTGGAGTGGTTGTGATTTGGCTATCAAAACTTCCTCTTCTTGTTTGGGAGATGATTCCTTCTCTTCCTCGGGGAGTTTATGAGGAATGCTAGTGTAGGGAGTCCTTCCACTAATTCTATCAAGCATAGACCTTGCTTCACTAGCAAACAAATGAAGGAAAGCTCCTCTAGAGGCAGCATCAAGGGATTCCATGGTATCCTTGCTAAGACCCATGTAAAAATGTTGAAGAAGTATAGGGTCTTGAATGGCAAGGTCTGGGCCAGTGATGATGAGTTCATTAAAATGATCCCATGATGTACCAAGAGATTCTTCTTCTAGTTGTCTAAAATTTAGAACCTCTTTTTGAAGGCTAACCGCTTTAGAGATGGGAAAGAAACATAAACAAAATTTTGAGCATAATGTTTCCCAATCTCCTTGCATACTCCCTACGGTTAGATTGTACCATTGTTTGGCTCTTCCTATCAAAGAGAATAGAAACAACTTCCATCTTAAGGTCTTGTCAGACATGCCAGTAATACGCAAGCATGCATAGGTCTGTTCAAACTCTTGTAGGTGTGCGTATAGGTTTATGTTGCCTTCTCCTAAGAAGGATTTATCCTGAATCAATTTTATTAAATATAGGCCCAGCTCATAACTAGGTGTTATGATTGGCTCTGAAGATTCTGGTGGCTTTAGGCTTGTGCTTGTGGGTTTAGCATATTGGTAGATAGGAGTGGAATCCATGCTAAAAGAAAAAGTAAAACAAAAGAAAGAATAAAAGATAAAAGGTTAAGCTAGGCTTGTAGTTAATTCAACAACCATTTTCCCGGCAACAATGCCAGAAAGCTTGTTGGTGTATTTGAACACAAATAGATAAATCTTCAAGTGCACGGATATCGCTATAGATTTCACCCGGAAGTATTCCAAGTATCGTATCCATAGGGAAATGTGAGACTAACTATGGTCTAACTTAAATAAGGATAGCAACAAGGTTAGGATAAATAGGAGGGTAGAGAGGAAATCTAAGGTTCTCTAATTCTAACTTGGGTAAGCTATGTCTTCTACTATTCAACTGGGGACATTACTAGGGAACGACACCAATAGAGGATGCTTTCCTTCGCAACCGCATCCTATGTGCCCTTACAAACAGGAGGTGGACTATAGAGGATTCAATGAGGCTATAAGAGTCAACCTCGTGAGCTACCACCGATCTAGAATGCAGGATGCATCTACGATTAACCTAAGTCTAAGCACCATGCTTATACTTATGATTAATACTTTACTCCCCTTAGGAAGAGAATAAAGCACTCAAAAGAGTTGGAAACCTGATGAACAATATAAACAAGATGCTTACTTGGATCTAAAGTTGATTACCAGAGAAATATCAGAGGCAAGCTCAGATAGAACTTGGATCTACCAAGGTACAAGCCATAGAGAGAGCACCGAAGGCCGGCACCTCCTCCAAACTCTTCCCTCACTCTCTATCTCACTATTATTTACAAGACTATATCCTAAAGAGGACTAATCTTCTCTTGATAGTTGGCTTTGATCCTGATGAGGAGAATATGAATTAGGGTTTTAGGATAGCTTCAAGGAGGAGGCAGGGGCTAGTATATATAGGCCAAAGCATCAATTCTGGACCCTTGGATCAAACCAACTTGAAAGAACGACATAGATGCAATCTAGGAGGCGGTGGGAAACCGACGTACGAAGGATGAGCTGATAGGTTGGACCCATAGGCTGATCGGCCTACAGGTGGGGCTGGCTAGCCCCTCATGTCAGCCTCTCGTAGTCATATTCAGTGGAGAGTCTCCTGGAGTCTTCTAGAGTCTTCCGACGCTGTTTACATGGCGGAATTCCATGATTTTCTTTGATGAATAAGTCCTCCTTGGCGGTTTTTTGATTAAATCTTGCTGAAAACATAGATTCACCAAAACTCATAGAATTTATTAGTTTAAACCCCTAGACCAATGTTAATAATCCTTTTTATGCATTTATACAAGTTATGTTGATGGGTTATAAAGCATGTTAACGACTGTCAACACAGTCGTTATGGCCTCCAAAAAACTCAAGCACTATTTCAAGGCACATAAGATCATCATACCCTCAAGTTTTCCACTCAACAACATCTTCAAGAACCCAGAAGCCATAGGCCGAATTGGAAAGTGGGCCATAAAAATCAATGACTTCGTAATAGAGTTCGTCGAGAGAAACGCAATCAAATCACAAGCCCTCATAGACTTCATTGCATACTTAGACGCTTGACACTCACAATATAGCGGAAGTCATAGAACCAATCTAGATAGTGTACACAAACGGGGCATGGTGGTTAATAGGAGCTAGAATCACAGTAATTCTAACCTCACCGTCCAGCATAAAACTCAGATACACAGCAAGGCTAGAGTTCTAGTGCACAAACAATAGCGTAGAATATGAAGCAATCATATTGGCTCTTTCAAAGCTCCATGCGCTCTCAGCAAGGTGAGGAGTTTTCAATACTAACTCCCAAGTTATCTCAGGTCACATTGAGAAAAGCTTCAAAGCCAGAGAACCTTAGTTTCAAAAATACCTGCTCATAGTCCACAAAATTGAGGGGTTCTTCCTAGGAATCACAAGCAAACCAATCCCTAGGTTAGAAAATAGCGAGGCCGACGAGTTAGCAAAAGCCGTCGCTTAGGGTATCATCTTACCCTCAGATGTCTTCTATGAGGTCATCAGTCAACCCTCGACAGAAATGAATGTCAAAGCACCAAAACTCATCAATGCAATACATAGCAAAGATTGGAGAGCACCCATCGTTGCCTACCTCAAAGGCTACCATGAACTATTAACCAAAGAGAAAGAAAAAAGGATGCAGTAGAGGGCATGAGGGTACATAATCATCAATGATGAGCTATTCAAGGCTAGAGTAATAGCTCCACTTCAAATGTGTCATTGTCCATGAGGGAAAGTAGTTGCTAAAGGAAATACACGAGGGATTGTGTGGATCCCACAACGGACCTAGAGCACTAGTGGGAAAAGCATTCAGACAAGGGTTCTACTGGCCAACGGCAATCAATGATGCAGCCTCGCTTGTACAGCACTGCGAGGGATGCCCGCTTTCAGCGATACATTCAAACAGACCTAGGGCACCAACCACACTAATTTGCCCTACCTAGCCACTTTAGCGATAGGCAATGGACTTGGTTGGACCACTCCCAACTGCCCTTAGATACCTCTGACAGTGGTTGCCATTGAGTACTTCACCAAATTGATAGAAGCAAAACCTTTAGCAACCATAACCTCGCTGACAGTCAAAAAATTCTTTTGGCAGCAAATCATATGTCGATTCGGAGTGCTAAGAGAACTGACAGTGGACAACAGAACCAAATTTGATAGTGAGCTATTTAAAGAATTTTGCCTGCAGATTAGAACGAATGTATGCTTCACCTCTGTAAGACACCCGTAATCCAATGGCCTCATCGAAAGAGCAAATGGCATAATCCTCCAAGGCATCTTGATAAGATTACACAGTAGGCCCAAAGGAAAATGGGCAGAAGAGCTCACTTCAGTCATATGGTCACACAACACCTCTGAATCAAGGGCAACCAAGTTTACACCTTTCAAACTTCTTTTTAGAGAATAAGCTATCCTACTAGAAGAACACACACAAGTCACCAAGAGTCACCTTCGCAAAAGATGCAACAAGCACCCAAGACGAAGAGCAACTAACAAAGATCTCATAGAAGAACTTAGATGCCAAGCAGTTAACAACCTTTGCATATATCAAGTTGAGACCACCCGATGGAGAGATAAGAAGGTAAACCCCCATCAAATCAAGTCAGGAGACATGGTCCTCATCAGAAAATAACACGCCAGGGCAAACTTCAACCAAAATGGCTCGGCGCTTACTTGGCAACCCAAACAACCAGAACCGGTGCATACAATCTCCAAGACAGCGAGTGTAACCAGCTCCCTCACACATGGAACATCGATGACCTTTGCAAATACTACCCTTAGAGGCGCCTTAGCATGTGCTTGCACTATGTAATTTTCCTTTTTTATTCAAGCATGTAAAAACTCAGCACTGCACTCTTTTTCCTTGCGAAGGGGTGCAAGGTTTTTTAGCGAGGCAGTCGCCATACCCTCTAATGTAATATTTATTCCCCAAAAATTCAACCTCCGCTGAAATGGGTGGCCCAAGGCTGACCCACCCTCATCGCCACAAAATACAAGTAAAGATTTGTACTGAATAGGGCTTCCTGGCTCAAACCCCCGCTTGGCACAAAACATTCCATAAGCACTCACAAAGCAAACCCCACCTATCCTTAAGATAAAGGACAGGTGTGTAGGTCAAAACAAGTGAGCACCCTCGCAAAAAATGCCTAGGGGCTCACAAAGCAAACCCCACCCATCCTTAAGACAAAGGATAGGCATGGAGGTCAAAACAAGTGAGCACCCCCACCAAAAACACTAGGGGCTCACAAAGCAAACCCCACCCGTCCTTAGGATAAAGGATAGGCGTGGTGGTCAGAACAAGTGAGCACCCTCACCAAAAATGCCAGGGGCTCACAAAGCAAACCCCACCCATCCTTAATACAAAGGATAGTCATGGAGGTCATAACAAGTGAGCACCCTTGCCAAAGATGGTAGGGCTCACAAAGCAAACCCCACCCATCCACAAGACAAAGGAAATGCATAGAGGTCAAAACAAGTGAGCACCCTCGCCAAAGACGCTAGGGGCTCACAAAGCAAACCCCGTCCATCCTTAAGACAAAGGACATGTGCAGAGGTTAAAACAAGTGAGCACCCTCACCAAAGACACTAGGGGATCACAAAGCAAACCCCACCCATCCTTAAGACAAAGGACATGTGCGGAGGTCAAAACAAGTGAGCACCCTCACCAAAGATGCTAGGGGCTCACAAAGCAATCCCCACCCGTCCCTAAGACAAAAGATAGACATGGTGGTCAAAACAAGTGAGCACCCTCACCAATCATGCTAGGGGATCACATAACACACCCCACCTGTTCTTAAATAAAAGACAAACATGAAGGCTAAAACAAGCGCATACCCTCAGCAAAAAGGCAAGGGGCCCACAAAACAACCAATCAAGCCATAGTATCAAAGCTTGCGAGCACACCCATCACATCAAAAGTCACATTTACTCCATGCAGTTGTCCCAACAAAAAAGGTACAAGCCATTGAATACCACTATCTCACACCCATTCACACACTAGGAATCCAAATCACCGAGATTAAATGCGCTAAAAAAGGCACAAGTACCTATACGTGCATTAAAATGTGCACTCACTTCTACCACCATAGCTGATTCACCCTATAAATACAACCCCAACCCTACTCCAAACACCCATCAACAACCCAAGAACCAAACCACCACTCCTAAACCCCCCACAAGCAAAAATGCCCTACAGATCATGAAACCCTCGCAAGAGAAGAGCCTCGCCCAAAAAGCCACTGGAACCCACCACCGGCCAAATAGTCGAGGGTACCTCAAGAACATATGTAATGTCAGGGACTGCTAGAGCCACCTCATCTACTGAAACCAGCCAGCATAGTCCCAAAGCAAAAGGCACTCGAGGGATACCACAAGAAAAAATGTAACATTATGTGGGGGATACCTAGGTCGCTAGAGATTACACGGGGGGAGGCTGAGGGTTTCCCACATGAAACTAGAATGAGAGTGAGTGTACAAAGCAAGGGTACCCCATAGGGCGAGTGAGAAATATATGTGGGTTGATTGCTTATTAAATTGCCAAAATGGCTATCGATGTTTGACCACCGATAGCCTACCATGGGGGTACCTAGGGCAGTACGTTCGGGCTTCAGCGTATGCAGAACTCGATGGTTAATGCAAGAGATAGTCGATTTATCCTGGTTTGGGCCCTCGATCATATATCGAGTAATAGCCCTATGTCCAGTCGACGTTAGCCTTTGTGTTGGATTGATTGTAAAGTGGTGTGTTGTACAATTGTTTTCTTGAACTCCCGATCCAAGGAGCTCTGCCCTCCTTTATATAGTTAGGAGGCCAGAGTCCTCGTCGGTTTATAATGAGAGTTCCTAGTAGGATTACAGAATAATACTACTACTAAGATTACAGGGGAAGAATCCTAGTTAGGCTAGTTCTTCTCCCTTCCTTGCAGTGGTATCCCGTGGGTCCCGCACCGACAAGCCCCTGAGCACTTCATGGTTGAGTTCTAGAAGCCTCGTCTTGTTCCTTCAAGTCTTATCGAGCAGGAACAAGCGTCGTCTGAGTGCTTTCTTGAGCGAAACCGTGCAGCGCTTCATGAGATCTTCGCATGGTTTGTACCTTTTTGAAGAAAAAAGTACCCCTATTTGGATGTAGCCCCCGAGCCTCTTGCTGTTTGGCACAAGGAGCTTGAGGGTCTTTTCTTGAAATCTCCCTGATTCTTCGTTGAAAGGCTCCCGAGCATATACCCAGTTTCTTTGTTGAAAAGAGCTATGATTTAGCTATGTTCGGGTTCTTTTTGTCGAAAAGAGCTCGGATATAGCTATGTCTGGGTTCTTTTTATCTTGTGGCCTTGAAGTCATATGTCTTGAAGAAGTGTTCTGAGTGACGTGCACTTTTTTGAAGGAAAAAGTGCACTCACTGAGTGTAGCCCCCTGAGCCTCTTGCTATTTTGGAACAAAAAGTTGGAGGGTCTTGAATCTGAGTTGTTCAAAAGAACTGTATACCTTTCCCTTTGCAGCCCCAAGCATATATCTGGGTTGTTTTGTTCAGGAAGAACTCAGATGTAGGGTCTTAGCGCATTCTCTAGTAGTCTGCTATTGTCAGATGTAGTTGTATGGTGGTGGTTGAGTGTAAATGCCTTTTGTTCATGGGTTGTACTATGTTGGTATATTCTTCCGAATATGCTCGTCTTCGAGTACTATTCCCTCTTGCCTTGAGTCTTCCATTATTGAGCCCTATCGTGTTCAGCCTCTGATGGAGCGAGAGAACCTTGGCTTCCAGTACTCTAGGGCTGAGGATCCTTCACGCATGGTCCCTGCCCTTGAGTTGACCGACGAGGAGGTTCTCGAGTGTCTCTAAAAGATGCTGAAAGGAGCAAGCGTTGTCCCGCTTACTGTCTCCGAGTTCTTTGCCAACAACCCGCCTCCAGCTGTAAGTCGTTTTCTCTTCGTGCGGGTACTTTCTGTATTTCTTTTGCTATATCCATTTTTGCTTAATTTTCCTTGTCTTGTTGTTTTATTCTTTTTGTAGGAATTGGGGCACAACTTTGTTGACCCGATTCCCCTTGATGTCCTCCCTGCCTTGGTGAATACTAGGGATAACCTTGCTGGGGCTTCTGTAACAAGTAAGTTCCCAATCACCACTATGTTTCCTAGAGTTTCTTCCAGAGTTGTTGATGTATATGAAGAATATGTTCCTCGTCTAGTCCCTCGAGGTCCTCATAGTGTCTCGAAGAGGGGGCGAGTGGATGGTTCTTCATTTGGTTTACCTGCTTCCAAGAAGTCTTGCCAGCCAAGTACTCATCCAAGTACTCCAGTTGTAGCTAGCATGCTCTTAGGTGAGCATATTAATACACTCTATCCCTTTGTCTTCTTGTTTTTGTCTTGAATCGAGTTCTTTTGTTCTTTTTTTAGTTGGTGCTATGGTGGCCTTGGTTGAGACTAAGGAAGAATAGGGCGATGATGCACCCCTTATCACGCGACGGTGAGTTATTTTCTTATTTTGTTGCTGCTGAATCCCTCCTCTTTGTTTTGACTTTGGTCTTGATCTTTTTGTAGTAAGCGGTCGTCGAGTACGAGTTCTTCTAAGGTTCCTGCACCGGGTTCTTCTATGGCTCCCGTGCTGAGTTCTTCCATAGCTCTAGTACTGAGTTCTTCCGGAGCTCTAGTACCGGCTATACCGCTCCTGCCGCCTAGTGGCGGGGATGTTTTTGCTGCCATGGTTCCTCCTATGAGGTCTTCTTTTTTTTTTAAAAAAAGAAGAAGATAGCTGGGTGAGTGGATTCTGGTTTCATCTCTTTGCTTCTGTTCTCCTTTTCTCTTGTTCTTATTGGCGAGTTCTTTTATCAACTTTCAGGCCTTCATCTTCTCTCATCCCTCCATCGACTTCTTGCCAGCCCTCTATTGTGCCATCGAGTACTGAGCCTCAGGACTCGCAGCGCACTGTTAGTGAAGTGGTTGTGGGGGTGACAAGGCCTTCTGGTGATGATGCTGCTGCTGTGTTGGTTGCCCTGGAGGTGACCGTGGCCATTGCGGTGGACTCATCTAGGGAGGTAGCCGGGACTTCTCATGATGTGTCCTTGATCTTGCCTTCTCCACATCGGCCGTCTTCTCCCTTCGCTCCTCTTTCTACTGAAGATGTGGTTCATCAATTTGATGCCACTCATCGGTTGTTAGAGTTGACCGCTTCTTGGGGAGACTTCGTGACCTTTGCGACTTCTTTTGGAGAAAAACTCCAAGTAAGTTTTCTAAAGTTCTTTCTTTGGACGTCCATCTTTCTCCTATTCTTATGCCTTCTTTCTCTCTTTCTTTTTGTTCAGTCCTTCTCTCGGGACCATACCGGCTTCTTCTTCTCGTCGGAAACCAAGAAGAAGTTGTCTTCTGAGTTAAGCACCCTGAAGGTAGAGCTAGATCTCTGCCAGGCCGAGATGGAGGCTAAGAGTCAAATGCATTAGAAGGAGGAACAAGGTCTTTGTGCCTGGGTTGTTGAGGCCTGAGAAGCAGAGGGATGCTGCTATCTAGGAGGCTTTAAAGAATTTAGAGTCCATGAAGAACTTGGAGGCCATGAAGAAGGAGTGCAACTGGTATTGTGGGTTCTTTTTGTTTCCTTCTATATTCAAATTCTCTTTTTTGCTGACTTATTGTTTGTTGCCTTGTCTAGCTCTCTGAGTTGAAAGGCAGAAGCTCTTGGAGGGCATTGATGAGATGAAGACTCTTGTTCATTCTAGTTAGAACAAGGCTGAGGAGGTAATTACTCATGCTAAGGAAGAACTTAGTGCTTGCTAAGTTGATTAGGCGTGGAGCTGATGGAGATCTTGTGTAGGCCCAAAAAACTATTGTAGACTTGTCTGGCAAGTTGGCGATGGCTACTAAAAACTAGAAAGCTTTGTGGAAATCCTTTCATTCAGTAGCCGATGTTCTCCGAACTCCAGCGGATGATGGACAATCTTGGGCTCAGTTAATTCCTCAAATTTTGACTCGTTTCCAAGAGTTTGTGAAGAGGTGCGCCCAACTGTGTACTAAGAATGTCCTAGCCCAGGTCTGGGTTCTTGCTCTAGAGGCACCTTTGTCCAAGATAGCAGAGGAAGCCGATAGTCAAGAGTACATTGATGCCGTTGAGAGGATGGAGCCTGAGGTCGAAGACTTAGCTAGTAGAATTGTAGATAATCTTAATATTGTTATCTCTTCTCCTGACGATGACGCTTGATGTATTTGACCTTTATGCCCGCGCCTTGTAATATGACATTATACTTCTTCTTGAATGAAGATTTTTTATTGATGTCTTCTTTTGCCTGGATGCCTTGTTTATTCTTTGGATGAGTTGTCCAAGTGATCAAGGTTACTCGACTTGCTGAGTACTTTGTCTTGCTTTTGTCTTTGCCATGTAAACAACTCTACGTGTTATCTTGACAAACTTTCTTGATTTGCCGAGTACTTTTTTGTCCTTCCTCTATGCCATGTAAACAACTCATTATATGTAGGTCTTTGTGTTGACAACCTTTCTTGATCTATCGAGTGCTTGTCCGGCTTTCGTCTGCACCATGTAAACAACTCGGTATGGAATGTTGTCTTGACAAACTCTAGGCTCTTGTTAGTACTGAAAAGACTTAGGACCAGAGATCTCAAACGTCTTAAGCTTCTCCTTTTCGGGTTTTTTCGCTTAACTCAAACTGTGTTCAGCATCTATCTCTTTCCTTGAGTGTAGCCCCCAAGCCTCTTGCTTCTTGGCACAAGGAGCTAGAGGGTCTTGTCTTGAAATTGCTCTGATTTATGCTTCAGGCTTAGTTTCAGTCACTTTGCTTTTTAGTTCTTGTGTTAGCTTGTTAGCTACCCTCATCAGCAGGGCTCAAGCATCTTTTCAGCTATTTTGCTCTCGGCCAGGGATGCTTAGGCGTATTTTTAGCCATTTTGCATTTTGGTTCGGGTGTTAGCTTGTTAGCTACCCTCATCGGCGGGCTCAAGCATCTTTTTAGCTATTTTGCTCTCGGCCAGGATGCTTAGGCATATTTTTAGCCATTTTGCATTTTGGTTTGGGTGTTAGCTTGTTAGCTACCCTCATCGGCGGGCTCAAGCGTCTTTTTAGCTATTTTCCTCTCGGCCGGGATGCTCAGGCATATTTTTAGCCATTTTGCTTTTTGGTTTGGGTGTTAGCTTGTTAGCTACCCTCATCGGTGGGCTCAAGCGTCTTTTCAGCTATTTTGCTCTCGGCCGGGATACTCAGGCGTATTTTCAGCCATTTTGCTTTTTGGTTCGGGTGTTAGCTTGTTAGCTACCCTTATCGGCGGGCTCAAGCGTCTTTTTAGCTATTTTGCTCTCGGTCAGGATGCTCAGGCATATTTTCAGCCATTTTGCTTTAAAGAAACAACTCGGGGAAAGCCATAATGAGACATATGTTTGTCGAGAAAGAATCATCTTTATTGATAATGAATATTGAAAGGTCACAATGGTACATATGTTTTTGGTGAGCGCTATCTTTGTTGATCATGAATGTTGATCTCTTGTGTCTTGTATACATATTTTCCCTTGAGTTGTTTTCATGCGTAGAATCTTCGTAGCTGACTGATGTGCCATGTATTGTTGACTTCTTTTCCATCTTTAGTTATGAGCTTGTATGTGCCTGGTCCGATGACTTTTGTGACGATAAAAGGACCTTCCCATGGACTGAGTAATTTGTGGCGTCTGTTGGTTTTTTGTATTCTTCTTAGTACTAGGTCTCCAACTTGTAATGATCGTGACTGGGTATTCTTGTTGTAGTGGCACCTTAGTCCTTGGAGGTATCTTGCTGATTGCAGGGCAGCGTTTACTCTAACTTCTTCTGTACTATTGAGTTCTAATCTTTAGGTGTGTTCTGCTTCTCCTTCGTCATATTGCTCTATCCTTGGGGACGTCCAGATCAAGTCTATGAGTAGTACAGCTTCTGATCCATACACCAGGAAGAAAGGTGAGTATCCGGTGGCTCTGCTTATTTGAGTCCGTAGCCCCCATACAACCTTGGGTAATTCTTCAATCCATTTTGATCCATAGTCTACTAGTTCTTCATACAGTCTTGGTTTTAATCCAGCTAGTGTGAGTCTATTTGCCCTTTCTACCTGTCCATTGGCCTCTGGATGTACGACTGATGCGTAATCTATTTTGAAACCACTAGTCCTAGTGCCCAACTTTGGAATTCTGTGGCCATGAAGAGAGGACCCAAATCTGTGATGATTCGATTGGGCATGTCAAAGTAGTGCATAATGTCTTGGATGAACTCAACTGCTTTGGCTGCACTGTATTTTGCTAATGGTTTGAATTCAATCCATTTGGTGAACTTGTCAATTGCTATGAAGATGTACTCGAATCTGCCTTTTGCTTTCTTGAGAGGTCCTACTAGATCTAGCCCCTAGCAGGAGAAGGGCCAAGCAGGTGGTATGCAGATGAGGTTGTGGGCTGGCACATGAGCCTATCTTGTGAACATCTGACAACTTTTGCATCTTCTGATGAGTTCTTATGCATCTTTCAAAGCGGTTGGCTAGTCGAAACCAGTGCGAAATGCTTTGCCGACTAGTGTTCTTGAAGCGGCGTGATTTCCTACAACAACCTGAGTGTATTTCGTCTAGGATTTGTTTGCCTTCTTCAAATGAGATGCATTTTAGGAGTACTCCTGATGATACGGCTCTTCTATAGAGCTTGTCTCCTACTAGGACGTAATTCTTGCTTCTGCGAAACAACTCGTGTGGCTTTCCTGTTTTTTTTGCTGGCAACTTATTCTCTTTGATGTAATCAATAAAAACCTATGTCCATGAAGTGTTGATTACTAGAATCTGGTTGCCTTTGGCTATGAGTTCTGAGGTTGTCTCACCGGGTTGTTTGATAGAAGGAGCTGATAACTCCTCTATGAATACATCGGGTGGGACCTTGGCCCTGTCTGATCCGAGCTTGGCGAGGATATCTGCTGCAATGTTGGAATCATGCAGGACATGTAGAATTTCCAATCCTTGGAAATGTTTTTTGAGTTTTCTGATTTCAGCGCAGTAAGCACCCATGTTTTCTTTGGTGCAATCCCAATCTTTGTTGACTTGGTTGATGACTACTGCCGAATCGCTGTATATGAGTAATCACTTGATTCTGAGGGTAATTGCCACTCATAGCCCATGGATGAGAGCTTTGTATTCTGCTTCATTGTTGGTAGCTTGCCATAATATCTGAAGGACATACTTGAGTTGTTTTCCATCTAGAGAGATTAGGAGAACGCCTGCACCAGGTCCGCCTAGCTTGAATGATCCATCAAAGTACATCTTCCAGTGGTCAAGGATTGTATTTGACATAGGTTGTTGAATCTCTGTCCATTCAGCAACAAAATCTGCAAGGGCTTGAGATTTAATTGCCTTCCGTGGGGTGAAATCGATGTTGAGAGCGCCGAGTTCAACCGCCCACTTGGATATGCGCCCTATTGCGTCTTTGTTGTGTAAGATGTCTCCTAGTGGGAAATCTATCACCACGGTAATCTTGTGGCTTTCAAAATAGTGACGAAGCTTGCGTGAAGTGATCAGTAGGGCGTAGAGTAGTTTTTGCACATGCGGGTACTGGATTTTTGATTCTGACAGTACTTCGCTGATGTAGTATACTGGGCGTTGTACTTTATACACGCGCCTTTCTTCTTCTCTTTCTACTACTATCGCCATGTTGACTACAGTAGAAGTTGCCGCAATGTATAGCATCATGTCTTCATCTTTCTTTGGAGGTGTGAGGATAGGTGAGGATGTGAGGTATGCCTTAAGTTTCTTGAAAGCTTCATTGGCTTCTTCCATCCACTCGAACTTGTCTGTCTTCTTTAGTAGTGTAAAGAAAGGTAATCTTTTTTTGCCGAGTCTTGAAATTAAATGATTGAGTGCCACCATGTAGCCTGTTAGTTTTTGTACATCTTTGATGCTTCGAGGAGGGCCCATCTCTGTTATGGCTCGAATTTTCTTGGCGCATGCTTCGATTCTGCGATGACTGACCAAGAATCCGAGTAGTTGTCCTGAAGGAACTCCAAATACACACTTGTTTGGGTTCAATTTCCACCTCCACCTTTTCAGATTCTTGAAGGTTGTTTTAAGTCTTCAATCAGTGCGTCCGGGTTCTTTGTTTTTACAACCACGTCATCCACGTATGCTTCCATGTTTTTGTCGATCTGATCACCAAGGCATGTTTGGATAGATCTTTGGTAAGTGGCTCTGGCATTTTTGGGTCCAAACAACATGGTCTTGTAGCAGTAGGCGCTGAATGGAGTGATGAAAGATGTCTTGCTTTGGTCCTGTGCTTTTAATGCGATCTGGTGATATCCGAAATAGCAATCAAGAAAGGATAATAGGGCAAATCCTGCTGTTGAATCAACTCTCTAATCAATGCGTGGTAGCCCAAATGGATCTTTCGGGCAGTGTTTGTTGAGATCTGTGTAGTCAACACACATGCGCCACTCGTCTGTATTCTTTTTCTATACTAGAACTGGGTTTGCTAGCCAATCTAGATGAAGGATCTCTCTGATAAATCCGGCTGCCATTAGCTTTGTGATTTTTTTTAATCGCTACCTTTTTGTCAGGTAAAAACCGTCGTAGTCTTTGCTTTATAGGCTTGGAGCCTTCATTGATATCAATTCTATGCTCAGCCAACTCTCTTGGGACACCTGGCATGTCGGCTAGCTTCCAAGCGAAGATATCTCTATTGTCCCAAAGAAAGTTGGTGAGCGTGAGTTCCTATTTTGCTGAGAGGTGGGCGCTGATGGTTGCTGTTTTTGAGGGATCACCGGTGTCCAGGTCGATTTGCTTGACATCAGCTTCTTTTGGTGGTGCTAGGATGCTTGGCTTTTTAGCCGGTATCTCTAGTTCTTCTTGGCTTATTTCTATGGCAATAGTGGCTATTTCTTTTCTTCCATCGTTTGCCTGTGCTTTTGCTGCAATTTGAATTGCCTGAACATCATAGTCAAAAGCATGTTTCAAATCACTTCGAAGAGAAAGAACACTGTTAGGCCCTGGCATCTCAAGCAACAGGTATGGATAATGTGGTATTGCCATGAATTTTGCTAGTGCCGGGTGCCCAAGGATCGCGTGATATGATGAATCGAAGTCTATGACTTCAAACTTGATGAACTCTGTACGGTAGTTTGAGGGAGTCCCAAAGGTAACTGGTAGAGTGATTTGTCCAAGTGACATTGCTGCCTTGCGGGGTACTATGCCATAAAAAGGTGTGCTTGTTGGTGTGATCATCCCGATGAGTTGTAGTCCCATCTTCCTTAGAGTTTCTGAAAAAATGATGTTGAGTCTGGCTCCTCCTGTCGATTAGTACTTTCATAATAGTCATACCTGGCAATGGTTGGATCTAGAACCAGTGGGTAATGGCCTACAGTTTCCTATGCTTGTCCATTGGTCTTCTCTTGAAAATTGGATTGGATACTCTGACCAATTGAGATATCTTAGTGTAGCAGGTTTTGCTGCCATGATGGTTCGTAACGCTAGTTTTTCTTAATGTTTGCTTCTGGAATCTGGAACCCTAGCAAAGATTACTGCCACTGTCCCTCTGGATTTTTGGAATCCCTTGTCTTTATGGTTGTCTCCTTTTTTTTGATTGTCTTCTTTATTGTTTCCCTTGCTATCTTTTCTTATGTATCTCTCAGTTGAAGGTGTAGCAATTTCCGATGGTGTGTTTTCCATTGGGGTGCAAGGGGCAACGTATGTTCTCAATGTTGTCATATCTTCTGGGTTTTGAAAACTTCTTTGATTTGTCAGCCATTGCTACTATGTTGTCTAGACCATGCTTTCTCTCCTGATGTCTATTGTTTTCAAGGAATTTGCCTGTCCGAGTTGTCTCTGTTGTTTCTATCCAGGAATTTTTCTCTTGTTTTTTCCTCTACAGTAATCATCTTTTCCACTAGTACTTCTGAATTCTTTATTGTTTCTTGGGTTTTCTTTGTAGAAGTCTTGAAATTGCCACCTAGCCATGATTCCATGAGAGAAAGTTTCAATTACTTCTCATTGTGTGATGTCATGTGCTTGAGCTCATAGTTCACCAAATCATCGATAGTAATTTTTGAGACTTTCACCTCCTTTCTGCTTGAGTCCTTTTAACTCTGCGTGGGTGATTGGGTGTGTAATAATACCCGCTGAAATTTTCATAGAAAGCTCTTTGCAAGTCCTCCCAATTTTTGACTGATCCTGGATTCAATTTGTCAAACCATTGAAGTGGCATAGTTTCCAGGGCCATGGGAAAGAACAAGGTCTTGATGTCATTGTCTCCTCCAGGCCAATTCAATTGATTGTGAGTAAATCCTGAGCCATTGCTTTGGTTTGGTCTTGCCGTCGTACTTGGAGTGGTTGGACGGTTTGAACTTGTGAGGTAGTCGTATGGAAGCTAGTCTGTTTGTGAAACAGGGGAATCTATCAGTGTGTTCTGGCTTCTGTGTATTCTGATTCAGTGCCCCCTTCTTGCCAATATCATCTTGGTGAGAGTAGTTCTGCAGTGGCTGTCTGAGTAGGATGCTTTGCTTCTGTCCTTTCTTGGTTGTTCGACTCGGTTGTTTTGACTATGATTTCTTTCGGCTCTCTCCATTGTGACTTCCACTTGGTCCAAGTCTTTTGAAAGCGGACTTCCTTTAATTTTGATCTTCCTGTTCATGAGATGTTGCCCTTCCGTCGTGCGTTCTATGGACTATTGATTAGAGAAAGTCCCAGAGTTGTTCTTGTTTTTCATTAGGATATAAAGTCGCCCTGAGTTCTTCTAGTGCTTCTTGGATCTTATCGTAGGGTGTATTCAGCTGCTCGTCTTTCTTCGACCTCTTGCTCTGATTTTCTTCTATTGTACTCAGTTAGATTTGACTCATATTTGATCCAAGTGTCCTTTCGCCGCTTAGCACGGTATTGACGTCCTTGTTTCAATTTGTTCTTTCTTTCTCTCGCTTGTCTCTGACTCTCAGTCTCACCATCGTGCCCCTGGATAAATGGTGATATGTTGGATTCAGATTCATCTAAAGACCTTACGTCGGGTACTCCTAGGGGGATCAATGGTGATCGAGGACGATGAATCATGAATACTTCTCTGGCGTGAGTTGTTCTATCATCATCGTTGTTTTCCATACTGCTAGAGCTGTTGATAACTTCAGTAGAGGTTTTAAGGTCATAGATCGAGTCTCCCTCTTGGTAGGGTAGAGTCGCTGTTGTCATATCATCGTCTAGTTGGGTGCCATCATCCTTAGGAATGGTACCTGGCTAGTGAATGATGCAGTCTTGAGATGTTATAGTTAAAACAAGACCTTCCTAGGCTCCCTTTAGTGGCATTCTAAGCACCGGATCGAGGAATCCTTCGGGCCATGTCTAATAAGACGTTGCCATGTTGTGGAGTCCGAATGGAAGAGGACCCGACTTCTTTGAAGTACTCTGAGTGTACTCCGAGTAGTATTCTTGATAGGTTGACGTCAGGTTTCAGAGTTTTGTCAGAAAAGAACTCAGGTTTTCCAAAAGAACTTGGGTAAGACTTTGTCTCGGGAGCAGAACTTGAGTTTGAATTGGATGCAGTGAAGTTGCGGAATCCGAATTGGATTGGACATTACAAGCTGCGTGAATCTTCCAGCAAGCTGATCTATTGTTGTCGCCGAAATGGAAAAGTCCTGATGATGATCCGAATCTTCGAGGAGACGGCCTTGGAGCTTGCCAGTCGTCGTCTGCCTCATAGATCCATGAACCGAAGATGAAGGTTGATCCCATCGAGAAGATCATGTTGGCAAGGTCCATTGAGCTCTCAGATGCAAAGTCACCAAAAGCCCCTACCTGGCGTGACAGCTATCGATGTTTGACCACTGATAGCCTACCACGAGGGTACCCAGGGTAGTACATTCGGGCTTCAGCATATGCAGAACTCGATGGTTAATGCAAGAGACAGTCGATTTATCTTGGTTCGGGCCCTCGATCGTAGATCGAGTAATAGCCCTACGTCCAGTCGGCGTTAGCCTTTGCGTTGGATTGATTGTAAAGTGTTGTGTTGTACAATTGTTTTCTTGAACTCCCGATCCAAGGAGCCCTACCCTCCTTTATATAGTCAGGAGGCCAGAGTCCTAGTCGGTTTACAATGAGAGTTCCTAGTAGGATTACAGAATAATACTACTACTAAGATTACAAGGGAAGAATCCTAGTTAGGCTAGTTCTTCTCCCTTCCTTGCGGGGTATCCCGTGGGTCCCACACCGACAATGGCCTCTCCTATACATGAGCACTCCTAAGTATTTATAGCTCATACCTGGAGCAGTAAAGAAATTACAAAAGGGTTGATGTAAGACCATCAATGGAAATACAACGACTAGGGGTAGAGGGGTAATCCTCCGTATCTATGGCCAACCACTCCTATCCCTAACTGGAGGCACGGGGCCACCGATGACTCCTCATGGGGTCATTCCCATGATCTTCGGTGGACCCACCTCGTCGGTCGAGGGTTCCTTTCCCTACCAGTGGCCTTACATCCTTTCTTCTAGTCGATGGACCTCGGGCGGAATCCTATCGAAGACACCTAAAAGAAAGGAACAGGGAGGAAAACCTTCGGCGTGGGGGTTATAGCCCGCTGCGAGGGCGGTTACCAGGTCTGGAATGAAGGTCGGGAGACGGGCGGGGGGTAAAGCTAGAGTCACCTTCCCCCAATAGTAGGCCCTAAAGGGTTTGGCCTAGAATGATGGGTCAGAGCAGCGAAAAAATCATGGAAGCGAGATAGATGAGGGTAGCTTGCTTGCGCCCTAGCGCAGCGACACCCTAGTTGCTCTTGACCATTGTGGGACTATAGCTGCCTTGAAGTGCTTGGATTGTAGTTCCCTTCTTTTTAGGTAGTTTTTGTTTGGTGTTTTGATATGACGTGTGATTGTCAGAGTTGGTTCCCTAGTTTTTTGGGATTCGGGTTGGTGGCATTCCTTTTGGCTGCCTACCTAGTGCCTATAAATAGTGGGGATGATTTGAGGGCTTGCTTCATTCGCCCCTTGCTTGTTGGCCATTTGCTACTACTATGAAGTGTGAGCAAGGGTTGTGTTTTGAGCTAGGCTTGCTTTTTGAGCGAGGGTTGCATTTGGTTGCTCTGATTATGGTGCTTTCTGTTTGAAGGTGAGTGGCTATTGTTGGTTGTCATTTTTCTCTAGTTTTTATTGAGACTGACGATGTTTGCTAGGTTTTTTGCTATTTTAGATCTATGGCTCGTGTGAGGAAAACTTTGAGGCCAATTGAGGATTCTGAAACCACTAATGTGAGTTTGGATGAAGGTGTGAGTTTTGAGTTTGGTCCTACCCGGGTTACATTGGAAGATTTGGATGAGTTTGCAAGGTGCGGTTGGTTCCCCTAAAATCTTGCTAGGCTACCAGAAGGGGAGGTTGTTCCTGACCCTCGCGATGATGAGGTTGTTGTTTATCGGGAGTTCTTTATGGTTGGGTTGAGGTTTCTAGCGCACCCTCTTGTTGTAGGAGTTTTGAAGAAGTTCAATCTCAAATTTCATCAGTTAAATCCCTCGAGCTTCATGAAGTTGTGCATTTATGTTTGGGAATGTAAATCCCAGGGGTGGAGCCAGATCTAGAGGGGTTCATTCGCCTTCATCGGGTTCATATGAAGTCCCATAAGATATAGGTTGAGGAGAAGACTATTCTAGGATAGTTTGGTGTTTATACTTTTTGCTATTGTCATGGGGTGGATGTTCCTATGCAAGCTCAAAAGAACAAGTGGGCTTCGCCTTGGATGGGGCAATGGTTCTAACTAAGGTTGGAGGATGAGCCGAAGCTTTGTGGAAAGTTGACAAAGCTCGGGAATGTTTCCATGGAGGTCATCTTGATCGATGGTTGTCATGCTGCTATGGATGCTCTGAGGGCATTGGCGTGCCACCAATGTGCGTGCGATTTGGTTGAGGAATTTCTTTGTGTGAAAGTTTTACTATTGAAGGCTAGTTAGCAGTGGTTTGCTATGAAGTATGATGCGAGGTACCAGGATCATGGCTTGAAAGGCCTAGGGATTGATGTTAAACAATCTTCATCTATGGTGTTGGGGAAGAGTAATAGTCATGCCGTGAATGTGAAAGTTGTTTACTAAGAGGTTGTAGTGGTAGCTAAAGAGCTTGTTTTCAGCCTTGGTACTACGAAGATTAAGGCGATAGGGCTACACTAGCCGAACGGCCGAGGATTAATCATGTTTTTGATTTGATCGAGTTGATATATCTGGATTGGGCCCAGCAGACCCCATGAATGTGGGTGGAAGCAAGGTCGGTGTTTGGAAGAAGAGAAAGGGGGTAGAGGTGCCCAGTAAGCCTATCGGTGCTTCAAAGCGCTGGGGGTGGGGACATGGGCGTGGTGCCACCGCACCCGTGCCAATTGCCCAAGATGTTGCTATGAAGGTCCCAGCATCGAGGGGGATCTAATATAGGGTCCTGTGGGTGCCCAGCATTGGCCCAGGTGGAGGCCTATAAGGGCCAAGGTGGAGGCCCATAGGGGCTAATGTGATCGACCAATGTGGAGATCAAGGCAAGTCAAGACAGACATATCTAGACAATAGCTAAGATCAATCTATTGCGCATATCATGTAACACGCTAGGAACTCAATCTGTTAGCCCGATTGCCCTCTCTGTAACCCTACCCCCTCAGCATACTACAAGAGTAGCTACACCACTAGAGTAGGGTTTAGCGTGCATCGCACCCTGAACTAGTATAAATCTCTATGTGTTGTGTGTTACCATCTGATTCCGTCTACGCAATCACATTGCAAGTTATTGTCGGAGCAAAAAAATCTAACAGCTAGGTCCTTTCACGTTTAGATTTGTTTTTATGTTTCAGATGGGAATTGTCTTCAACTTTGGCAATGAACTAGAGAAGATGTAGCTAGGCATGAGGATCGCCTTTGGCAAGCTTGACTTCATCGCTAACCAGTTTGGGGACCTACGCCAGGTCGGAGCCTAAGCCGACTAAATGGGAGGAGCAGTCGCCCTAGATCCTGTGCTTTTGCCGTTGGACTGGAGGAGGCTATGGATGGAGGACCACTCACCATCGCTCATCATCTAACCTACTACGGTTAGCTTCTTGTGACACCCAACCGAGAGCATAGTCTCAATGCCACTTTTTTCCTTTGTAAGATCAGGGATCTAGTCTCGATGGTGGATATGGCACCCGATCCAATTCTTGGGAGCACCAACGCATGCGGTGATGACTCGCCAGACTCAGCTTCTTTGGGCTGTCTCATTGCCATTTGAACCTCCCATGAAGGACTCGCAAAGCCTATATCATACTAATTGGTATCATAGTGATGATGACTTCAGCTCAAACCTTATCAGAGTTATCATCCATAAACACAACCAGGGCGACACCATCCTAGAAAAATTAGACCACTCCAATGACAACAGTCGGTGTCACAGCGTCGATGCCTCTAGATTCATTAATGGAGCGGCTTCCCACCTCTCTCTCTACAACCGCTACAGGCCACATGAAGAGGATTACACGAACATCAACGATGATGACATCATCTCACATACACACAACAGTTACCTTGATGCAAGCGATTATGAGGCGAATGAGTCTCTCACCCCTGAATGTTCTCCTCACAATCACTTCGAGTTTCATTATGCAGCACCTTATGAAACTAGCCAACAAGCTTGAGATTGCTAGCTTAATCATAACAATGTGCTAGCAGATGAAAATAAAAAACTCCAACATCAGCTCCAGGAGCAAAACGCTGCTCGAGGCCACCTAGGCTCGCAACAACATTCTGTGAGGAGCTCCGATGTTTTCTAATGCTGAGCAAAACCTGGCCAAGGCCATGTGAGAGGTAGCAGTGATGCCACAACCATCCACAGAAAAAGGGCATTAGGCTTTTCAAAGTATCTAGGAGCTGATAGCGGCCGCTATCGACCGCATACCAGCACCTAGCAACACGTCTGTTACTTGCAGCCACGTGCCTTGAAACTCGGGGGCTCGACCACCGCGCTATTGATGGTCACTAACACCTATTTTTACCATCAACATTCCACCCAAAAGCATGATAAAGTGAGGTAAATCATCATCATACATGTTGAATTTTGTTTATAATTCACCTAGTTCCACTTGTGCTTGTAGAATTATTTATATGTAGGAAAATATAGCAAAAATGTGCAAAAAGGTGACAAATATGGGCAAAGGAGTCAAGTGGACTGTGGTAGTGGGGCTAGGGGCCCACATGCCACTGCCGCCCCGCCCCACAAGGGCACCGCCCAATGCCACCTTGGCACTAGCCACATCACCAATCTGTGGGAGCTGCTCCACCAGCTCTGCCATGCATTGATTTAAGTTGGTTTGCACCAATGATCATAATGGAGAGGCCATGGATCTCTGGGTCCACTATCATATACTTGGGAGGCTCCAACCGACCTTGTAACCACCTTAATGGGTGCTGGCTTCACAACCGCCATTGAGGAGCAACTAGCATCGAAGGATCAAGAGGCGGTGCATCCAAGGGCCGAGTGGTGCCCCCTAGCCACCATACAGAGCCCCATGGTGGCCACCAACCTCCTGGCTGCCTACAAGTACTCCTACTCACTCTACACTATAAATATGGGGTGTGGAGCTTGGTGGAGAAGTGCCCCATTCATTTCCAAGCTCAGCAAGCTTCTCCAAGCTTTCTAGCTTAGATTAGCTTTAGAGTAGTAGTCTAGTAGTGGAAGTAGAGCAAGAGTGGAGCTTCTCTTGGAGTCTAGAAGAGTCTTCTGGGTCTAGTATAGTGTTGAAGGTTGTTAACATGCTTTATAAACCATCAACATAATTTGTATAAATGCATAAAAAGTATCACCAAAATAGGTCTAGGGGTTTAAACTAATAAATTCCATGAGTTTTGGTGAATCTATGTTTTTAGCAAGATTTAATCAGAAAACTGCCAAGGAGGACTTATTCGTCAAATGAAATCATTGAATTCTACCGCATAAACAGCGTGGGAAGACTCTACAAGACTCTAGGAGACTCTCCATCAAAGATGACCGCGAGAGGCTAACATGGGGACCAGCCAGCCCCACTTGTAGGCTGGCCAGCCTATGGGTCCACCAGTTAGTCCCTCCTTCGTACGTCGGTTTCCCACCGCCTCCTAGATTGTATCTACATTGTTCTTTCAAGTTGGTTTGATCGGAGGGTCCAAAATTGATGCTCTGGCCTATATATACCAGCCCCTACCCCCCTCCCTGATGCCATCCTTAAACCCTAATTCATATTCTCCTCATCAGGATCAGAGCTAGCTATCAAGAGAAGATTAGTCATCTTTAGGATCTAGTCCAGTAAATTATAGTGAGATAGAGAGTGAGGGAAGAGTTTGGAGGAGGTGACTGCCTATCGGTGCTCTCTCTATGGCTTGTACCTTGGTGGATCCAAGTTCTATCTAAGCTTGCCTCTGAGATTTTTTCTGGTAATCAACTTCTAATCCTAAGTAAGCATCTTGTTTATATTATTCATTAGGTTTGCAACTCTTTTGAGTGCTTTATTCTCTTCCTAGGGGGAGTAAAGTATTAATCATAAGTGTAAGTGTCGTCCTTAGACTTAGGTTAATCGTAGATGCATCCTGCATTCCAGATTCAGTGGTAGCTCATGAGGGTGACTCTTATAGCCTCAGTTGAATCCTCTGTAGTCCACCTCCCATTTGTAAGGGCACATAGGACGTGGTTATGAAGGAAAGCATCCTCTGCTAGTGTCTTTTCCAAGTAATGTCCCTGTTGACGGTAGTTAACGTTCATCATAAACCATCAATATAACTTATATAAATGCGTAAAAAGGATCACCAACATAGGTCTAGGGGTTTAACAAATAAATTCCACAAGTTTTGTTGAATATGTGTTTGTAGGAGGATTTACTCAGAAAACCATCAAGGAGGGTCTATTCATCAAAGCAAATCACGTTTATCCGCAGTGAAACCAATGTGGGAAGATTCTAGAAGACTCCAGAAGGCAAATCACCGAAGCAGATGATAGGTGGCTGCCATGTGGGGCCAGCTGGTCCCACCTGCAGGCTGCCCGGCCCCCAAGGCCCAACTATTAGCCCCTCCTTCAAATGTTGGTTCTCCACCGCCTCCTAGATTGCATCTATGCTGTTCTTTCAAGTCAGTTTGATCCGAGGCTCCATAATTGATGGTCTAGCCTATATATAGCAGCCCCTACCCCCCTCCCTAGAGCATCCCTAAAACCCTAATTCATACCTCTTATTTAGAGATCAAGTTACACAGGAGGATTAGGTCTAGACTCTCCAATGTAGTAGATTAGTAGCTCGGGAGTGAGGGTCGGGTTGGGCTCATGCTCAAGTTCTGGATCTAGTCTTGGAGGCTCAACAAAGCCTTTTATCTTCATTTCTACATCTTGTAAGACTTATTATAAATTCATCATATACCTATCTACATGCTATGCTTAATTTTAATATGTATCTTGCTTAGTTGAGGTTATCATTACTTTTGTGTGCGGGTTGATAGAGTGCTTACCCTGCTAGTTTATCGATTGGGCTAAGTAGCCTGAGCCTTCAGTAAGCATGGTGCTTATATGATGCTCTACCTATGAGTACACCCTATTCTCTGGTTATGTGGTAGCTAGGTGTCGATGGTGATAGTCATGTGTATCCTTTGTAGTCCATGCCAAATTGAATAGGTTCTTAAATTGTAGGACCGTAGACGTGTTAGTAGAGTTATCTATTATGGGTGCTCTACCGTCTAAGCGGCGTCCCAAAGTGCACAATAGTAGAGTTAGTCTTAACTATAGTCGGGTATATATATACTTTGATCCTATAATAAGAATATCATAGGAATCTACCTCACCCATTGTTCTCCCGAGTTGACTAGTTTAGTCTTATAGATTTATCCCCTAAGTGTCATTAAGCATTACTCCTATATTACATTCATCCCCTGCTCTAGCTATGTTAGTATGTTAATAGATACTCCTTTGTTACCTAATAAATCTTTATTCCATTGTTTCCCTATGGTAAAATAAAAATAACAATACCTAGAATACTCCTGGTAAAATGATACAATGGTATTATGTGCGCTTGCAGAATCTTTCATATTCTATTTGCGTTAATAAATACCAACAAGCATTTTTGGCATTGTTGTTGGGGAAACAATTGGCGTAAAGATTTAGATCATTAACAAACCGCTAGCTTTAGTTGGATTTCCTCTGTTCTGTTATATTGCGGAATAGACAGGACAACATATGCCATTTAGATCTTCCGGCAAGCTTCCACAAGAAAAGAAGAAACATTAAAGAACCCTAGGGTGCCTAAACATTCAAGATCCACCAACATTGGAACCCTACCATCTCACATGTTTGTATAGACGTATATATTCTCTAACAATGTGTAGATTGGAGAAAAAGTTTGATGTCACAAGAATAAAAATCACATCTCAAGTGATGAATACAGACGCTGCACTACTCACAAATTCCATCATGTGAGTCATGGTAAGTATGATCAAGAAAGGTGAGATAGTCTTGCTCATGAACTTTAAACATGTTGAATAGTTATCTTTTAATTTTTTGTGTTCCATTGCATGTTTATTTTCAATGATTCATGCATCCACTCCATTTAGTTAAATTCACTCATATCAAATCCATAGCATATTTAGTTCATTGCATACATTTATACCACTTGCATCTTTTATTAAAAAAATCTCACCATGATCATGCTCTTTCATCTCCAATTGAATAAATCTCTTTTATGCTTTCATGCTACCTTTGTTTGCTATAGTATGCTTATGTTTGGAGTATCTTCATACACCTTTTAGAGTAAGCGTGGTGCTTAGTTTAAACTATTTTCTTAAATCAAATTAGACATCGTGTTTAGTTTGATTTTTGAACCAAGAGTTGTGTTGATCTTACTTCCATTGGCTTTTTAAATTAAGCATGGTGCTTAGGTTAAAATTATTTCCTAAATTAAAATAGACATGGTGTCTAGTTTAATTTTTGAGCCTGATAATATGGTTTAGTAGATACTAGTTATTTTGTTAGACAAACCCCTGCAGAAAACTCTCAAATTCAATATGGGTAAGTCCTGAGATAAATTCACATCGGAGATGAATCAATGCATGCGATGAACTCCAATAACTTTGTGCAAAGAAGACCTAGCTCATTCTTCATGGAAGGAAAAACTGTGAGTATCAAGGTTTATTCACTTATCTTTTGTTGCAAGTTATCTTTGCCTTGAACCATACTAGAAAGCAGCAATCACATAAAACATGATAAACAAAATCTATGTTAAACAATCCTAAAACCATCCTTCCATTAGCATAGAGGAAAATCACAAAAAAGGACAACACAACCCATGTTTCAAATTCGTTATTTCCCTTGGGTATGTGTCTATTAACATTTTGTAGGAAAGAATGAATAGAAGCTATGCCTGTTCAAGGTTTGGTATGAATCCACAAACCCTAAACCAAACCACTACTACAGCTGTTGAAGTGGACAAACAGATCAACAAGCTATGAGCAACATGAAAGACAACCTAGCTTTGAGCCTTCCCAAGACTCAAGCTAGGATGTTGATGAGAAGTAGGATGAAACCCACCTTGTATTAACCAGAATATGCCTACTTTCATCATCTTCCAAGGGACCAGCTCACACATTGGCAATAAGGACCAAGACAATGAGATGCCATTACATCATGGCATGCATCATTGTGTCAACAAGCATCATCAATCAATGGTTCATTGATGATTGTGTCACGTAAGGCCATAAACAAAAATGGTCACCCAAAGACATCCCCTAGTCATTAAAGATGAAGCTTCCATGCGAGTACTAATGAGGATCTTTCTTTGATCATCAAGATGGCTAGCATATCGCTAACAAACAAAGAAGAACAACTCTCCTGCCATGAAGTTAGACGATCAAGGAGGAACTTGAGTTGGCATCTCCAATGAACCCTAACTTGTCAACCAAGGATCAACAAAAATCAAGAAAGGTTGATGGAAGAAGAGCATGCAATTGGATGGTGCAAAGAAAATCTAAAGGCAAGAAGAGGTCCTAGCTAAATGGACCTAAAGCCATGAAGCCCTCACTAATAGGTACATCAGACGAGTTTCCTTCAGGTATGTCACTAATCATTTCAACAAAAAGAAGGAAAACATAAGGTATATTCAACCAAGCATTATGCAACATAGAATCACATTCATAGGAGAATTCTATCATCCAAGCTAGATTTTGCATTCTACAAAATTCAAGTCTAGGGGGATGGAGTTCTTTAAAAACATCACATGCCATGTTGCTAATTTGTCTTGGTCATCTTTACCTTTATGATGTGCTCGACTTGCTAAATCACTAACAAATAAAAATCTAAATAATCATGCTCCCTTGGTTCATCATACATATTTTTGTTTTTACTTGAATGAATCTCTTTAGTATTTTATGCTTTCTTGTTCTATTACAAGTATGCTTCGCAATATTATTCAGACATGATTATTGAATCAAAACATACTTGTATAAAATTTGGTTGTATATATGGACTAACCCTTGCAGGAAAATATTTAAATTTTATTGGGAATATTAGGAGATCATTCGTAGAAACTAGATCAAGGTTTGAGCTATTTTTCAAAATGATTTTACACATCTTTGTCTTAACCTTGTAGAAAATTTGAAGTAGTGGTGAACAATCAAGGTACACTATTTAAAACATGGTATAAAGATTCTATGTAAATTAAAATGTTAAAACCAACTTTTCTGTAGCATAGAAGGTGACCTTTGGCTCTATGACAGCACTATCCTTGCTTTGAATCATTTGTATATTCTTTTAGGTATGTGTTGTCTACTAATCCTTTGTAGAGAAGAAACAATGAGAGGACTAGAAGGTCCAATCAAAATGCCAAGAAAGAACAAAAGCACGGCATGATGGAAGAGTGAGAATGGAGTGCAACATATGAGACAAGATGCTCATGAACAACTCAAGATGCAAGGAAGGAAAGGACCACTGAAAGTCATCTACCCTTCATCACATGGTGTCATCACACTCCAATAATGAAGGTAACATCTTAAGGTAAGTGGTCATCATTTTCCTCTTGATCTTGGTATGCAAATAAATGAAGAAACAAATAGGTTTGAGTTATAATTTTGCTTAATCCAACCTGATTAACTCAACATGTTTTGTTCCTTAAGCTTGTTCATAGCACCACTTTCTTGATCTCATAGTCTTAACCAAATGAGCTAGAATTTTGCATATCTTAGCCTTGGAAGATAATAGTCATAATCATCTAAAGTTTGATACATTATAAAGATGGACAATCCTTCCATAGGTTAAGCAACTCCACTCTTTTTGTCACAGTCAAAATGCTACATCCTTTTGATCTTATCACCCATGTTATAAGAATAAATAATCCACATAACATTAGCTCTATCATGATTCATTGTGCCTAAGGCTAGAGAAGAGTAAATAAAGTTTTAGGTTTTGTTGGTGTTTTCCCACCAACAGAGTCCATGCACTTGATCTTTGCCTTGTCTTTATGAGTAGAACACACTTCGAGTAAAGTGTGGGGGAGTCGATCCCCCATATTCTACAAGTGGAAGTTCTAAATTCGACAACAAGCTCACAACCATTGATGAGAGGACACCTGCTATCCAAGGTACATTACACAATCATACACAATGGCAGGTAAGCATAGGATAGGAGATGACCAGCTTCCAGCAACAACAGCAATAGTAAAATCAAAATTGGAAGGCTCTGTTCCAGCACTTCCACATCCGGCCACCTCATTGAGCAACCATGACAACAACTAGCTTGGGGGAGAAGGCATTCCCTGCGTATCTAGATAAGTATTTCTTTCCTTTTATTATTCTTAGTTTGTTTTATATATATTAGAAAAAAAGATGATTAACTAAAAACAAAGTAAAAGTTATCTTTATAGAAATATATATAGTTATAATGTGTGATCTAAAAAATCAAAACAAAATAAAGAGAGTGTGTCTAGTTTGCTTTAATTTATTTTAAGAGCTAAATAAAATAAAAAGGACTTTGAAGATAATCTCTTAAAATGGAAATGACTGAATAGTTGCACTATTGTAATAACTTTCAAGTACCTAGTTTTCATCCTTGAATTCTCCCGAGTTTTGGATAAAACTATTTTGATATAAGGATTTACTCTGAACTTGAAACTTGTGGGTAGCATATACTTGATCGAAGTCTAGGTAATTGACGGATATGATACGAGAAGGTCTAAGTTGTTGTTTGTCTTTTTGCAAGTGACACTAAAGTTCTAGAGATTTATCTTTCAAAAAGCACAAAAATGCTACATGATGAGTTCCTGTATGACAAAGCTTGAATTCCCACCAGAGCCATACATGTTATTTAGGCTAGAAAAACTTTTGCATATATGCTAATTGCTTTTGCATTGAGTTTTGTCAAGCTTTGTTGACCCTTATGAGAGGTTTGTCATGCTCTTAAAATCAAGATCACATACACACCACCAAATATGCACTACTCTAGTGGCAGAACCTCCTAAGTTATAGGGCCCACATGCACCTGTCATTGTCCGATGACCTTTGACATTTATGCATATGTTTCCATTAACTTAAAAAGACTGTCGGGTGTCCTCGGGGAACCCTGAATCATCCATGATTTCTGAGCAGGATCACGTTACAGAGTCATTGCAGTATTACAACATTTATTCAAATATCAATACCAGAGTAAAAACAACGGAAGTCTTACAATAACATAATTTACAAAATAGTAGTTTCAAACCTCACAACTAGGTTCGATGTTTATTACAAAATGAAATAGTGGAGTGGCATTATAATATAATACAAAACACACAATGAAACTACCCTGCCCAAGGGCCACACATTTACTTCTCATCGTCATCACAAGGAACAACTGTCATGCAGCACGATCCAAAATAGATCTGCTCATGAGGCTCACCTGCAACAAGGGATCAATGAACCCTGAGTACAAAAGTACTCAACAATCTTAACCAAAATAAAACTGATAGAACTCAGGAATGCCGGCTCATGGGATTCAAGGTATGGCTTTAACAATAATCAAAGTTCTTTTGCGTAAAAGCTCTTTAACAAAATTCTTTAATTCAAAGGTAAAACTTTATAAGTACCACATATGAATCTGCCATGATCCATAATGAGATCATGAACTTCATATCAATCTCTTTCACAAACCTTTCTCAAGTTCCAGTTATTAATACTACGATGATGAACAGTGAGTTGAGTCTCCATAACCGAGGAGCAACGACGATTCGAACCGATTAAACCCAGCTAGGAATTCCAGACCACACGACATATGCAGGTCCCCGACCTACATATACCAACCTGCACTCAGATCCTCTAAAACAAGAATGGGTCCACGCCACCCGAGAATACAGTACTCCACCAATCTAGCCCATTGCCACGTGGGTACATGCTATTCCTGCCATCTCTCCACTCCCAGTGCGCGAGTAGCCATTCTCATAATAGAATAGCCGAGTAAAGGCTTACCAGAGTATGTGGTTAGTACTACAAATTCTCACCTCATGCAATTCAACAACGGACATGCCTTAATCGACACAGGCGGAAAGAACCCGCTCATAAGACCTCCATGTCTTGTGGCTCACACACACCGAGTCCATCCGGTCTAGATTTATTACTCCACATTCCCATATCACATGATAACATAAGTAACCAAGGTTCCATTTAAAACTTGCACGTGGTAGGTAATCACCCGACTTTCATCGTTCTAAGCATAGCTAAGCAAAACTAGGCATATACGAATTTAAAACTAGTAATATGGTAAATATGGAATAACAAGGTTGGTAATGTACCAATTTGACTTGTACTTGACTCCTAGTCACTTAATGCAGTAAAAAGAAGCAAAAGTGAAATCAATTTGTAAAATACAAGGTAGGGTTGTATGCATCCGGGGCTTGCCTTTGTTGACGGAAAAGTCTGGTTCCTGCGATGTTTCACAAGTATTCGATCCGACCTCAACAGACGGATTAACCCCTTCCACAACTTGATTAACTACCACGTGTTCACCTTTGTTCACTACACATAGTAACAATGCCATGTTTAACATGATGCAGGAATACAAAACATGATGCTCGATGATGGATGCAAAAATTAACAATTTGAATACAACTTTCCTTCGCGGTATAGTGGCAAGTCAAACTAATCAAACCTTTTTTGCAACACCCAAATCAATTGCCAAGGATCATTATCAACTAATGACCCAAGGACATCACTCAATCAAAAATTCAAACAAAACCTAATTCATTAAAGGTTACTATTTGCTTTTATGAATTAATTATTTAATTCAAAATTATGAAATAAATCAACTTATTCTAATTGAGCTCAAAATTTTTGTAAATGTTCATTACATAATAAGTAAGTGGCAAAACAAATTTCATAATTTTTGGACAATTAAATAAGCCTAGAAAAATCATGGAAATCCATTTATTAATAAATTGAGTAATTTTTATCACATTCAAAAAGTACTGAAAAACATTATTTCATATTTTTCTTAAATACTATACATCACATAGAAGTCACACAAAATGTTTCATAATTTTTGGAGCTCTAAATAAATCTACACAAAAATAACAAAAACTGACACTATTCATTCAAATCTGAAAATAGAAAAATTCCATTTGAACGTTGAGTCACTGACAACCTGACCCCACCTGTTATCCCTAACCTCGCGTGTTTGACCACACCAGTGACTATGCTGACCGACAATATCTCACCGACGGCGAGACCAACGGCGATGGCCAAAGCACCAAAACACTCCCCACACTACCCCGCATCGATTGACGGCACAACCTTGAGCAATTACAGCGAGGCACGAGCTTAACGTCGACCATGGCAGACGTGGTGGCATGGCTGTGCTACGCCGGCGATAGGAGCACGGTAGAGGTTAAACACGTAGCACAGAAGGGTTCAGCACCTCACCCCGAACACGACTGAGCAACGAGCAGGGTCGGAGGAGCAACGGAGAGGTGGGTCGATGTTCCGAGCAAGCACGGCGGAGCAAATCGTCGTCGGTGGCGATGTCCGGGAGCTGTGGTGGTCAAAATGAGAAATCAATGGGTCATGGAGTACTATAGCATCGTGGCGAAGCTAAAACAAGACTCAACAGGGGCAGAGGATCACCGTAACACGCTGGCCATGGCGAAGCGCTCGCGACGGGGAAGACAAGCTGTAACAACCCAAAAATCCACACACCAAAAATACCAACTACAAAATTTTTTCTTCAAAACTCCCATGTGATGATGAGTGTCATGTAAAGAAACCCAACCTAAGAGTTGCATTAGAAGTAACCCAACCTAAGTCAACACATAAGCATGGCATGTCGTATGTTGATTATGATTATTTAATTTCTAACAAATAGATGTTGCATACATTGTTAACTCAAATTGTGAGCTAGATCTTCATTTGCTTTATGTTATGCTTAACAATTCCATTAAAGTAATAAACCATAAAATTATTATTAAACAAAATCCTCTAAACTACAACGAACAAGTTACCTCAGTTTCAAATTCAAATTCTAAACCAAATTTGAATTCAAACAATGGAAAAGAAATGAAAAACAGAAAAAGAAAAAGGGAAGAAGAAGGCCTCGCAGGCTCGGCCTGCTCGGCCACGCTAGCCAGCCAGCCTCAGCGCGCACGCATGCGGCCCAGCAAGTCAGCCCAGTAGGCCACCCAAGCCCACGCGCCCATTAGCCCCGCCAGCAGTCGCTGCCACATTGGCCCTGTGCGTCAGCCACGCGCTGCTCACCCACACGCCCCTTTCTCTTCGCCACAGTCACTGCCAATGGACCCCACCCGTCAGCCCTCCTATTCTTCTTCTCCACGCCATGCTCAACTGCCGCGCGACCAAGAGCCAACAGCGGTGGCAAGGGTAGGCCAAGGGTCATGCTCGGGGCATGGTCCTGTCTCCCCCTTGGCGCATCGCCCATGCGACCTCTGCGCCAACCACCCCCACGCCGCAATGTCCGTTCGATGCCCACAGTGCATCACCAACCGTCCACCCATCTGCCGAAGATGGAGCTTAGAGCTCTGGCTATAAAGCCATGCCTAGAGCCCTAGGGTTCTCCCAACACCCCGCCGCCACCATGGTGGCCGACCACAGCACACCTGAGCCAAGAGAGAAAAGTGGGGGAGAAGGGGGGAAACGTTGACGCCGCTGCGAAGGGGAAAAGCTCACCGAGACCACCAGAGCCAAGAGCGACGCCGTCATCTACATCAACGACGTGGTTCGGCATGGCACTACACGACTACCAGAGCTACATAGCCTCGAATCGACACGGCATCACCGTCCATTCTTCCACGCCACCTACGGTGAGCCTTCTGGTCTCTCTGCTCACCGCCGGACCCTGTTGTTCGGCCATGGTGCTCCACACCGGGAGCATGTAGGCCAGTGCCTTGTCTCCGGCCGCTGGGAACACCCGCACCCACGCACACATCTATGACCACACCATGACCACCCTGCTAGAGCCTCGTGGTTCACCCGTGCGCCTCGCCATCGTCTTCATGACCGCCGTGGCCTCCGGGAAGCCCTACCGACCACAGGAGAACCCGTAGCCCCGCCTTGAGCCTAGACATCCTCGCCGTGTCCCCACGCATCCATATAAACACACATGCCCCCACCAAGACGTTTCACGGTGACCGTAGCCACATCCCTGAAGCCGCCGTTGTGCTCGGAAGGCCGCCACCGTGGCCAACGCCACTAGAGGCACTGGAGGACCCCTTGACCTGCCCAACATGCCCACTGGAGCCCTGTGTCACCCACATGCACCATAGATCAGCCTATGCCGCAGCACCTGCACCATTCCCGCACGCCGGTGAAGCTCGAGCCGCCGATCGCCGTGGCTAGTGCCTTGGAAAGCTTCGACCGCCACCTTGACCCCACCGATGCAGTCGCCACAGCGAGAGGAAGCTTTTCCCCACCCCAATTAGACACTAGCGCTGCCACAGGAGGCTCACAGCAAAGCTCGCCATCGGTAGGACACCGCTGTGGGAAAAACAGGGGAACACCCCCCCTCGCCGGCCACCTGCGCGTGCACCCGAAGTACATGGACCACGCCTAGGAGACGAAGGGTGGACTCGGTCCATCGTAGACCAGTCTACGGTCCATGGACCAGCATCACTTGGTCCACCATAGACCACAAGCCATGGAACATGAGGCCCAATAAGAGCCCATGGACGTGACGTGGCAACGCCACAGCTTGCCGCGTGTTCGGCCCGACCCGGCCCAGACCAGCCCAACCCGAAGCCCGTTTGAGACCTAGCCATATTTACCGTTGACTGGTCAACATTAACCGTTGACTTGGCCCCACATGTCAGTGACATGGACACTCTGGACCCACACGTTAGGCGCTGACGTCATGCTGATATCACACGGGACCCACATGTCTGCAGCCCCCGCAGCCAGGGTGATGTCACGTTGACATCAGCTACTGACATCAGCAGCCCAGGCCCCACATGTCAGTGACCTTGACTATTGACCATTGACCATTGACTCGATGTTGACCGACGTTGACTTTGACCGGACCCACCTGTCAGTGACCCAATAGCCTTTGGCCCCACCTGTCGGTGTGGACGATGTTGATGACGTCATGCTGATGTCATGCTGACGTTAGTAGGGCCCCACCTATCTGCTCGGAACCATGATGCTGACATCAGCAAGCCACGTGGACCAACCACAGCATGACACATGTCAGCCCTGGATTAATTCAGCCTTTTTCCATTTTTAGAAATAGATTTAAGGTTCAGAAATTCATAACTAATTCATATGACCTTAGAAAAATACGAAACTAGGACCAAAAATCATCTAAAATCAAGCTCTACGCAATGAACCCATGTTGAGTGCATTTGGCTCTTTTGAATTCTCATTGCTTCTTTGTGCTATTCTATAGACGTCGCTAACGCGACTATAATACGATCGTTTGTAGACTCGGAAGGGGAATCAGACAGACGAGGATCAGTGAGTACCGTGAGGAGTACGGAGACGACTACACTGAAGGTGCCACATCCCACCCAATCTCGTAGCACCTATTACTGCATGGCTAATGTAGAACTGCTATTGCTTTACTTTACGGATTATAATCATACTATGATAGGACTTGCAAGGTAGTATGCTTTCTTGATGGCCTTTACCTTGACGCAACCATTACCCCTGCATACCCTGCTATTAGGTTAGACACATGCTTACTGCTATATTCAATTTGCTTGTACCTCTACTACGCTTATACTACATTAATGCATGGTGTATTCTGGACTACAGGGAGAGTGTTGCGTGTGTGACTTGGGTATGTGGAGGGTGAGGGTTGTGTCGACCAAGTTGGAGTATATGATGAGCCTAGGGCAAGTCATGCTGTGTGGTGCTACCTGGGCACCCTTGGAATAGGTACCTATGGTGGGTAAATGGTATATGAGGTGGTCCTAGGTGTGAACTTGTGATGGGAGGAGCCCGGGATGGAGGTGCTATGGTGGCACGATAAATGGAAACCCTGATGAAGACATTCTGGCTTGGTCACCCCTATGGACTTACTAGTACTCAGATTCACCGGGAAGCCTTATGTACCACTCGCCCTATATGGTGCGAGACGGCCGGACTACTTGGTAGGATATTGCCACTACTGCTAGGTTGATAGTGGATAGTGCGAGGGAGGTACGGGGCTAGGAGGATTGCCCCACACCCTTCCGAGACTTCATGGAGACCTTGTGGACCCGGCTCATGACTCACAGTTTCAGCCACCCTAGACTAGACTTGGGGTGTACCAGGGCTGAATGGTAGAGTGGCATTATCCTAGGCTAGCAAGCGGCCGGAATCAGCCCAGTTGACGATGGTCAGCGAGGAAGGCGGATCTTGTGGTTATGTAAAACCTCTGCGGAGTGTATGGTTGATCGATCGATACATGTGCTGACTTGTCGGCTATGGACCTTTCCTGGGTTTCGCTTAAACTAGATAGAGAGATGAGTCCTTCTTTTCTTCCCCCTAGAAGTGAGTGTTCGGTCGTAGCCATGGGCTACGGACCTTGAGACAGTGCCGAGAGGGAGTTGGCCTGTTGACTGAGTGATGGTATGGTATGGTATGGCTGAGTGATGGTATGGTATGGTATGGTGATGGTGTGGAGATGGTGGTATGTCGATCCCAGGATCGAAACCTGGCTCTGGAATGGGAATGGGTGGAATATGTGTGGGAATGGTGTTAAAACTTGACTACACTGTTATATACTTGATATGCTAAAAAACATAGGAAACCCCAGCCTTATAGGTTCCTTTTGACTATATCCAACTTGCATCCAATTTCCACAAAGCAATGCTCATAGGGTTGGGAGTGGCCAGTACAAATCATACTGATAAATTTTGGCACACAGATTCTGCTGAGGAGTTTAGCTCCGAGGAGTTTGACGGATGAGGGGTTCGTGCCTACGCTCGAGTTTGGTGATATTATCTTCAAGCTATTCTGAATGAATGCTACTTTTGATTCCGCCAATGCGGCGATGTAATAAATTATATAATTCCATACTATTTGTACTCTAATATTATCGTTGTATGGATGTGATATTTGACTGGAATTTGGGTAATATGATCTACAATGGTCTTGTTACACTTCGACGCTGTGGATTTCCCTTCGTGGAAATCGGGGTCGTTTCAGTTGGTATCAGAGCCATACTTGACCATAGGACTGAAACCCTCAGAAATGGACGATAGAATAGGACGTGGACAACCCTTCTTTCAGTTATATACCGACCCTGCATTTACTTTTATGCAAGGCTTATCTATTTATGGACCTGCTAACCTCTATTCCTTAAAACATGTAGATGGCAATGAACGTTGACTGGACGCCTCTAGGACCGCTACCTCTGGACCATGCCAAGCTTACCTTTGACCTACGTGAGCTCGGGGGTTTCGCATAGACCCTCTACCGAGTTCTCGTCACGTTTGGTGTCCTCGACGAGCTTGTCAAGGTCACCTGCACTGGGAAGCTAACTCAGGAAGGAGGAATCAAAGGACCAATTGTCACCTTAGTCGAGTTCCCAGCTAGCACTACCCTACCTTCTGTTCCAGCTTCCACCGAGATGACCATAGAGGACACAGTTGAGGAGGGACTGCGAGTTGTCTCCCACAAGGCACTTCATAGAGTGATGAGGGACCACTACGAGCACCTAAAGACGACAGAGTTCCATCTACTTCCCTAGGCCCTCAACCTCAGCCTTACCCCTAGTGAGCAGAGTTTTGTAGCTGGCAGAGTTATCCTTGCCGAGGAGGACAGATGCCTTTGCGTCTCAGCTATCCACCTACTGGAGCAGGATAGGTATGTGACCCAGCTGGAGTAGAGGAGACGTTAGGACTAGGCCCTTCAGTGGGAGTACCAGGAGCGAGACTCGTAGGGAGCACAGGAGCGAGCTAGTCTACTTAAGACAGTTGCCAAGCTATAGGATGAGCTCAACCGTCGTGAAGAAATCCACAGAGCCGAGGTCATTGACTTATAGGATAAAGCCGCCGACCTAGGCAATAGGAACTGCTACCTCGATAGTAAGGTCTTGGAGTTGCAGAGAGAGTTGGACGACAAGAAGGCCGAGTTCAACCACAGAGGAGACAGAGAGAGATCCAAGGGGATTGACATGCTGAAGATCTAGTCTCGAAACAAGACTATGACTCAAGATCTAGAAGAGTTCAGAAAGAAGGCCATTCACAACCAGGGTCACCTAATCGAGGCACTCAGGTAGACCGAGTACCTACAGGACAAGTGTGAGAGGACATGGCAGGCTTGGCAGAAGTCTGATAGGAAGCGCCTAAGGGAGATGAAGGGTATGTGGGATCAGCTACCCAAGGAGGTTCGTAGCAAGACAAAGCCTAGGATAGAGGAGTTTGAGTTAGTCCTGACTCACCTCAACCTAGATGCTTGCCCTACCCTACCTAGAGCCAAGCCTACTAAGGAGCTCACTAAGGCCTTGAAGTACGTGTCCCGACTTCACAAGTCTGATGAGGAGATCAAGATCGGAACAGTCATATCCCAGCTATGGTATACGAGTTAGAGTAGAATGACCCTGCGTGGTCATGAGTCATGTCAGTAGCTTTCGTAAGTTGTACCCCATGATGTACCCCTTATGAGATGTATTATGAGACATTATGCGTAGTACGATTCTCGCACATCTTCAAGTGTAGCTACTGGAGATAATGCTATGTAATAAACCCATGTAATGAATGTTTTGGATCTTATTGCATCTTATGGATCTTATTGCTTCTTTGTAATGAGTGTTGGATAGTGTAAATGTTTTTCTTTAAATCGTCAAAAATTATGTAATCATATTGAATTATAAGCACTTTTGGCACAAGCACTAAATTCTCTATGATCCATGTTGCAGATGCCAAACCGCCGTTCTAATCACCTAATGAATCGAGGACGTGCGCCCACCCCTAAACTAGTTGAACCCAATGGGGGATGTGGTGGCAACAACCTGTGGCCGTGGCCGTGGCCATGGACATGGAGGGATACCCTTCCACCTAGAGAATACTCTGCCGCCTGAGGAGAACATTCCACCACCACCACCACAAACCTAGCAGAAGTGATGGCATAACAGACCTAGCTTCTTGCAGCTCTTGTCGAAGGAGCAAACCATCACCAGGGAGGTCAGCAGAATGACTTCCAAAGGAAGCTAGAAGGATTTCTAAAGCTAAGGCCACCTACCTATGATGGCACCAACCCTGACCCACTTGTAGCTAATGACTAGCTCAAGGAAATGGAGAAGAAGCTTGACCTCACCACTTTCATCGATGATGAGTGTGTTGGAGCTGCCACACACCAGCTCACAGGTGCAGCACGTGCCTAGTGGGATAGTTTTAGTGATTCCCATGAGGACCCTACCCACATCTTGTGGGATGAGTTCGCTGAAGCATTCACTGAGTACCATATTCCCAAGGGTATCATGGAGGCCAAAGCTGAGGAGTTCCGCAACATCAAGATGGGAAAGGACAGGGTGACTGAGTACACTACTCGTTTCACCAATCTTCTTCGCTATGCACCTCTGTATGTTGTGAACTCTAAGAAAGAGAAGCTGTACTATTACTGCAAGGGACTTAACCCGCACATCAAGCTGAAGTTTGGCGGTATTGAGAGTAACACGTTGTGTGCTCTGGTGGATTGCTGCATCCAGATTGAGAAGGACCGTACTGAAGCTAGAGAAGAGTATAGGGAGAGGAAGCATAAGCCTGAGGAGTCTCTCCGTGGTCGTGATCGCAAGAGGTTCCGTAGAGATGCACCATCTAGGGAACTCTCTCGCCACAATAGGGATGACAACTCTAGATCGAGTAGGGGTAGTGGAGGCTACACTGCCAAATACTCCCGCCCTACTTAGGATCGTTACACCTAGGACCATTATGCTCAGGACTGCAACACTCAGGACCGTTTCAACCGTCCTCGCTTAGTGAATGAATGCCCAGCACAGAACCGCTCCGCACCAAGCACTGGAAACTGGAAGGCACCCACTCCAACCCCTATAGGCGGTACACCTTTCACCTACTTTGCTTGTGGCCAACCAGGTCACAAAGGCACTGAGTGCCCTCAGAACTCAGCTGCTCAGAAGTCTCAGCTTAAGGGATCTGCTACTTGTGGACGTCTCAACCATCTGGACGCTGAGGAAGAACAAGTTGCCCCTAACATGGTGTATGGTATGTTTTTAGTGAATGGCAACACTGCATCAGTTCTATTCGACTCTGGAGCAACTTGTTCATACATGTCATCCAAGTTTGCACTGAGAGCATAACCTGCCTATAACCCCACAGTGAAAAGCCTATCATCACCAGTTCACCATTAGGAGACCTAAAATGCACCCACATCTGTAAGGGAGTGAGTCTTACCATTGAGGGTCTTGTCTTTAAAGCCGACCTAAACCTTTTACCTTCCATTAACCTAGATGTCATCTTAGGTATGGATTGGTTAACCATTCACTGAGGTATCATATCATGTTCACCTAGATATGTCCAAGTGACCCACCCATCAGGCCAAGCCATTAGATGTGAACCCCAGTATGGAAAGTCCACCTCTATCCTATGTGCCCTTAAAGCAAGTTCAGAATCACAAAAAGAGGAGAAGACAGTTCATGATGTGCCAGTAGTCAGAGACTATCCCGATGTATTCCCTAAAGAATTACCGGGTATGCCACCAGACCGTGATGTAGAGTTCATCATTGATCTGTTGCCAGGAACGGGACCCATTGCTAAGAGACCCTATCGCATGTCAGTTGATGAACTAGGCTAAGCTCAAGAAATAGCTTGATGAGCTCATCTCAAAGGGATATATCAGACCAGTGCTTCACCCTAGGGATCCCCTATTCTGTTTGTCAAGAAGAAGGCTGGCTCAATGAGAATGTGCATTGATTACCAGTACTTGAACGCAGTCACCATCAAGAACAAGTACCCCTTGCCAAGAATTGATGATCTGCTTGATCAGCTTCGAGGTGCCAAGTATTTCTCCAAGATTGATCTCAGATCTAGCTATCATCAGATGAAGATTCGAGAGAGTGACATCCCGAAGATAGCTTTCGTGACTGAGGTATGGACAGTTTGAGTTCACTGTGGTATCCTTCGGACTCACTGAATGCACCCGCATACTTCATGAACATGATGAATAAGGTTTTCATGGATGAACTAGATAAGTTTGTGGTGGTATTCATTGATGACATCCTTGTCTATTCACCCACCGCCGAAGAACATGAACATCATATGAGAACTGTGCTTGAGAAATTAGCCCAACATCAGCTCTACGCAAAGTTTGGCAAATGTGAGTTTTGGCTATAGGAAGTTGCCTTCCTAGGCCATGTACTATTAGCTAAAGGTGTTGCAGTTGACCCAGCCAAGATTGAAGCTGTGAAAGAGTGGGATCAACCCCATAATGTGATAGAAGTTAGAAGTTTCTTGGGATTGGCTGGATATTATCGCCGGTTCATTGAAAACTTCTCCAAGATAGCCCATCCAATGACCAATCTTCTAAAGAAGACCAAGGAGTTTGAATGGACACCTGAGTGCGAACAAAGCTTCCAGGAATTGAAACAGAAGCTTACCACAACTCCTATGCTAGCATTGCCTGATATTGGCAAAAATTTCGTAGTCTATTGTGATGCATCCCGTCAAGGACTTGGTTGTGTATTGATGCAAGATGGAAGAGTGATAGCATATGCATCTCGACAGTTGAAAGAACATGAGAACCATTACCCTACTCATGATCTTGAGTTAGCAGCAGTTGTGCATGCCCTGAAGATCTAGAGGCACTACTTGATAGGCAACAAGTGTGATATCTACATGGATCACAAGAGCTTGAAGTACTTTTTCACTCAAGAAGATTTGAATATGAGGCAACGCCGTTGGCTAGAGTTGATTAAGGACTATGACCTAGAAATTCACTATCTTCCAGGAAAAGCTAATGTAGTCGCAGATGCTCTCAGTCGCAAGAGCTACTGTCACACTTTGATCACTGAATCCGTACCACCAGAGCTCAAGGAAGAGATTGATGATTTCCAACTTGAGATACTACCGCACGGCTTGTTGAATGAGCTCCGCATACAGTATGATCTCATAGAACACATCCGTCAAGCTCAAAAAGATTGTGAAGAAATCGAATATCTCTGTGGTCTGATGAAACTAGGATATAAGACCAACCACCATGAAGATGAACAAGGAACCATCTAGTTCAAGAACAGAATCTGTGTTCCATTTGACCCAGTGCTATGAGAGGAATTTCTGTCAGAAGCTCATGACTCTAAGTACTGTATTCACCCTGGAGGTTCAAAAATGTATCAAGATTTGAAGAAACACTTTTGGTGGAAAGGCATGAAGACAGACATTGCAGGACATGTGGCACGATGTGACACCTATAATAGAGTCAAGGCTGAACATCAAAGGCCTGTAGGTTTGCTAAAGCCTCTTGATGTTCCCGAGTGGAAGTAGGAGAGCATATCCATGGATTTCATAGTTGGATTGCCCCGTTCACAGAAAGGCAATGATTCCATCTGGGTGATTGTTGATCGCTTGACCAAGATTGCTCACTTTGCACCAGTAAAGACCAAGACCAATGTCGAAAAACTAGCAGATCTATACATTGAACATATTCTTAGACTGCATGGAGCTCCCTCTAGTATTGTATCTAATCATGGCCCTCAGTTTGTGTCTCAATTTTGGGAAGCTCTGCACAAGTCCATTGGAACCAAACTTGATTTCAGTACCACTTACCACCCACAGACAGATGGATAGACAGAACGAGTAAATCAGATCTTAGAAGACATGCTTCGCGCTAGTGTACTGAACTATGGCTCTGATTGGGAGAAGTGCTTACCCTATGTAGAGTTCTCTTACAACAATAGCTACCAAGCCAGTATCAAGATGTCACCATTTGAAGCTTTGTATGGCAGACCTTGTAAGACACCTTTGATGTGGTCCCAACCAGGAGAAAGATCATTCTTTGACTCCGCTAAGATTCAAGATGCCGAAGAAGGAGTTGCTCAAGTAAGAGAGAATTTGAGAATTGCTCAAAGTCGATACAAGAGCTATGCTGACAAAAGGAGAAGAGAACTTGAGTTTAATGTGGGGGACTTCGTCTATCTCAAGGTATCCCCGCTATGTGGGACTGTCAGATTCTATGTGAAAGGGAAGCTTGCCCCTAGATTTGTTGGCCCATACAAGATTTGCAAAAAGATTGGAAAGCTCGCCTACAAAGTCAAGTTACCTGAGGAATTGGTGGGTGTACATCCCGTATTCCATGTCTCTCAGCTACGCAAGTGTTTGAGGGTGCCCGATGAAGTAGTCCCAACTGATACACTTGACATTCAAGATACACTTGAGTATAGAGAACATCCCATCAGAATTCTAGACAGAGATATCAAAGAGACCCGAAGCAAGACTATTCCTATGTGCAAGATCCAATGGAGCAATCACACAGAGGGAGAAGCAACATGGGAGAAAGAGTCTGACCTCTGGCTATGATATCCTTACCTCTTCGAAGAGTATGTTACGCTTTAATCTCGGGGACAAGATTCTGTTAAGGGGATAGGACTATAACAACCCAAAAATCCACACACCAAAAATACCAACTACAAAATTTTTTCTTCAAAACTCCCATGTGATGATGAGTGTCATGTAAAGAAACCCAACCTAAGAGTTGCATTAGAAGTAACCCAACCTAAGTCAACACATAAGCATGGCATGTCATATGTTGATTATGATTATTTAATTTCAACAAATAGATGTTGCATACATTGTTAACTCAAATTGTGAGTTGGATCTTCATTTGCTTTATGTTATGCTTAACAATTCCATTAAAGTAATAAACCATAAAATTATTATTAAACAAAATCCTCTAAACTACAATGAACAAGTTACCTTAGTTTTAAATTCAAATTCTAAACCAAATTTGAATCCAAACAATGGAAAAGAAATGAAAAACAGAAAAAGAAAAAGGGAAGAAGAAGGCCTTGCAGGCTTGGCCTGCTCAGCCCACGCCGGCCAGCCAGCCTCAACGCGTGCGCACGCGGCCCAGCAAGCCAGCCCAGTAGGCCGCCCATGCCCGCGCGCCCATCAGCCCTGCCAGCAGTCACTGCCACATTGGCCCCACGCATCAGCTGCGCGCTGCTCACCCACACACCCCTTTCTCTTCGCCACAGTCGCTGCCAACGGACCCTACCCATCAGCCCTCCTGTTCTTCTTCTCCACGCCGCGCTCAACTACCGCGCGACCAAGAGCCGATAGCAGTGGTAGGGGTGAGCCAGGGGTCATGCCCGAGGCATGGTCCTATCTCCCCCTTGGCGCATCACCCACTCGACCTCCGCGCCAACCACCCCCACGCCGCAATGCCGTTCGATGCCCACGGTGCATCACCAACCGTCCGCCCATCCACCGAAGATGGAGCTCAGAGCTCTAGCTATAAAGCCACGCCTAGAACCCTAGGGTTCTCCCAATGCCCTGCCACCACCGTGGTGGCCGACCATAGCACACCTGAGCCAAGAGAGAAGAGTGGGGGAGAAGGGGGGAAACACTAACGCTGCTGCAAAGGGGAAAAGCTCACCGAGACCGCTAGAGCCGAGAGCGATGCTGTCGTCTACATCACCGATGTGGTTCGGCATGGTACTGCATGGCTACCGGAGCTACATAGCCTCAAATCGACACAGCATCACCATCCATTCTTCCATGCCACCTACGGTGAGCCTTCCGGTCTCTTTGCTCACCGCCGGACCCTGCTATTCGGCCATGGCGCTCCACACCGGGAGCGTGTAGGCCAGTGCCTTGTCTCTAGCCGTTGGGAACACCCGCACCCATGCACACGTCTGTGACCACACCTGTGACCACCCCGTTAGAGCCCCGTGGTTCACCCGTGCGCCTCACCATCGTCTTCATGACTACCGTGGCCGCCGAGAAGCCCTACCGGCCATAGGAGAACCTGTAGCCCCACCTTGAGCCTAGACGTCCTCGTCGCGTCCCCATGCATCCGTAGAAACATACATGCCCCACCAAGATGTTTCACGGTGACCGTAGCCACATCCCAGACGCCACCGTTGTGCTCGGAAGGACGCTGCCGTGGCCAATGCCACCAGAGGCACTAGAGGACCCCTCGACCTGCCCAACATGCCCACTGGAGCCCTATGTCGCCCACACGCACCACAGATCGGCCTATGCCATAGCACCCACACCATTCCCTCACGTCGGTGAAGCTCGAGCCGCTGATCACCGTGGCCAGTGCCTTGGAAAGCTTCGACCACCACCTTGACCCCACCGACGCAGTCACCACAGTGAGAGGAAGCTTTTCCCCACCCCAATCAGACACTAGCGCTGCCACAATAGGCTCATAGCAAAGCTCGCTATCGGCAGGAGCGCCGCCATAGGAAAAACAAGGGAACACCCCCCCTCGCCGGCCACCTATGCGTGCACCTGGAGTACATGGACCACGCCTAGGAGATGAAGGGTGGACTCAGTCCACCATAGACCAGTCTATGGTCCATGGACCAGCATCACTTGGTCCACCATAGATCGCAAGCCATGGAACACGAGGCCCAGTAAGAGCCCATGGACTGTGACGTGGCAACGCCATAGCTTGCCGCGTGTTTGGCCCGGCCTGGACCAGACCAGCCCAACCCGAAGCCCGTTTGAGACCCGGCCGTATTGACCGTTGACTAGTCAATGTTGACCATTGACCTAGCCCCACATGTTAGTGACACAGGACACTCTGGACCCACACGTCAGGCGCTGATGTCATGCTGACGTCACACAGGACCCACATGTCAGCAGCCCCCGCAGCCAGGGTGACTGTCATGCTGACAGTCACATTGACATCAGCTGCTGACGTCAGCAGCCTAGGCCCCACATGTTAGTGACCCTGACTATTGACCGTTGACCGTTGACCATTGACTCGATGTTGACCGACGTTGACTTTGACTGGACCCACCTGTTAGTGACCCAATAGCCTTTGGCCCCACCTATCGGTGTGGACGACGTTCATGACATCACGCTGACATCAGCAGGGCCCCACCTGTCAGCTCAGAACCATGATGCTGATGTCATGCTGATGTCAGCAAGCCACATGGACCAACCATAGCATGACACGTGTCAGCCCCGGATTAATTCAGCCTTTTTCCATTTTTAGAAATAGATTTAAACTTCGGAAATTCATAACTAATTCATATGACCTCAGAAAAATATGAAACTAGGAGAAAAATTCATCTAAAATCAAGCTCTACGCAATGAACCCATGTTTGAGTGCATTTGGCTCTTTTGAATTCTCATTGCTTCTTTGTGCTATTCTATAGACGTCGCTAACGCGACTATAATGCGATCGTTTGTAGACTCGGAGGGGAATTGGACAGACGAGGATCGTGAGTACCATGAGGAGTACGGAGACGACTACACTAAAGGTGCCACATCCCACCCAATCTCATAGCACCTATTACGCATGGCTAATGTAGAAATGCTATTGCTTTACTTTACGGTTATAATCATACTATGATAGGACTTGCATGGTAGTATGCTTTCTTGATGGCCTTTACCTTGACGCAACCTTACCCCTGCATACCCTGCTATTAGGTTAGACACACGCTTACTACTATATTCAATTTGCTTGTACCTCTACTACGCTTATACTACATTAATCCTTGGTGTATTCTGGACTACGGGGAGAGTGCTGCGTGTGTGACTTAGGTATGTGGAGGGTGAGGGTTGTGTCAACCAAGTTGGAGTATACGACAAGCTTGGGGCAAGTCATGTCGTGTGGTGCTACCTAGGCACCCTTGGAATAGATACCTGTGGTGGGTAAATGGTATATGAGGTGGTCCTGGGTGTGAACCTGTGATGGGAGGAGCCCGGGATGGAGGTGCTGTGGTGGCATGATAAATGGAAACCCTGATGAAGACATTCTGGCTTGGTCACCCCTAAGGACTTACTAGTACTCAGATTCACCGGGAAGCCTTACGTACCACTCGCCCTATATGGTGCGGGACGGCCGAACTACTTGGTAGGATATTGCCACTACTGCTAGGTTGATAGTGGATAGTGCGAGGGAGGTACTGGGGCATGGAGGATTCCCCCACACCGTTCCAAGACTTCATGGAGACCTTGTGGACCTGGCTCATGACTCACAGTTTTAGCCACCCTAGACTAGACTTGGGGTGTACTAGGGCTGAATGGTAGAGTGGCATTATCCTAGGCTAGCAAGCGGCCGGAATCAGCCCAGTTGACGACGGTCAGCGAGGAAGGTGAATCTTGTGGTTATGTAAAACCTCTACAGAGTGTATGGTTGATTGATCGATACATGTGCCGACTTGTCGGCTATGGACCTTTCCTAGGTTTCGCTTAAACTAGATAGAGAGATGAGTCCTTTTCTTCCCCCTAGAAGTGAGTGTTTGGTCGTAGCCAGGGGCTACGGGCCTTGAGATAGTGCCGAGTGGGAGTTGGCCTATCGACTGAGTGATGGTATGGTATGGTATGGTGATGGTGTGGAGATGGTGGTATGTCGATCCCAGGATCGAAACCTAGCTCTAGAATGGGAATGGGTGGAATATGTGTGGGAATGGTGTTAAAACTTGACTACACTGTTATATACTTGATATGCTAAAAAACATAGGAAACCCCAGCCTTATAGGTTCCTTTTAACTATATCCAACTTGCATCCAATTTCCACAAAGCAATGCTCATAGGGTTGGGAGTGGCCAGTACAAATCGTATTGATAAATTTTGGCACACATATTCTGCTTGAGGAGTTTAGCTCCGAGGAGTTTGACTGGATGAGGGGTTCGTGCCTACGCTCGAGTTTGGCGATCTTATCTTCAAGCTATTCTGAATGAATGCTACTTTTGATTCCGCCAATGCAGCGATGTAATAAATTATGTAATTCTGCACTATTTGTACTCTGATATTATCATTGTATGGATGTGATATTCAACTGGAATTTGGGTAATATGATCTACAACGGTCTTGTTACACTTCGACACTGTGGATTTCCCTTTGTGGAAATCAGGGTCGTTTCACAAGCCGCAAGGACTGGTTTGCTGGACACTGCAAGGAACTAGCGGAGCTGGGACACGCTTTGCTGCGATGGCGCGGGCGCTGGTTCGACGGCAAAAGCTCAACGAAGCTATGGCAACGGCGGCGGTGGAAACAGAGGAAAGGAGCGGGGGCAAACGGCGACGGCTAGGGCTAAGGAAGCCATGCAGGAGACTTCTTCGCAGCTAGCGCAAAGCCAAGGATGTCCACGCGCGCGCCTGGAAGCGAACCGAAGGTCGCCGGCGGTGTAGCTACGGCGGTGGACACTGTTCACAGTATTTACAAGTTTGCCATTCACCAAAATTTACAAATTACTCTCAAATTTTCATAACAACTAAAAAATCTCCAAAATAAAAGTTGTCCAAAATCAAAAGTTCTACAACTTTGCTTTTATAACCAACCCCTAATTCAGTATAGATTTTGAAATGAACTTTTGAATTTGAATAGGGAAATTTAATGAATTACTCCTTTTCGAATTACTCCAAATTTTTCTAAACAACTTGAAAAACTCCAAAAATAAACTTTGTATAACTTGTCAAGCTCTACACTTTTGCTTTTGGGCTCAACCCCAAAATATGCTTAGATTTTGAAATGAATTTTCAGGGTAGGGTTTAAATACTGAAAATCAGGGTTTTCTGGAAAATTCAAATCCAAACCAAATTTTGACATGATTCAAACAATTCAATTCAACACTCATAACACAAATGTAAACTTGTTTTAGTGAATGCATATCAAAGTTTGCAATTTGACCAAATGCCTTGCAATGCATATGATGACATGTCATGTTTTTAATATTTAAACACCCAGGGGTGTTACATACTCCTACACTAAGGTAGGCGCAAAAACATGCTTTCCATCTAGATCCACCCAAAAATGTTCTACTCCTACACTGGGAGTGAACACCAAAAACATGCTTGATAGGTTTTCCATCCACCAAATAAATGCTCCAAGTTCTTGTTGCTATCTCTCAAAGTTTTGTTAACATGGGGCTATGCAAAAGTTATTCAAAAAAAAGGAAAGAAAAAAATGTTAAGAAAAAATAGACAAGTGTCTGAGATATCTAAAACAATGGGTATTCAGATGCCTACCTAAAGAAGAAGAAGAGATGAATAAGATAGCCCCTGCCCTCTAGCAAATGTTTCCAAATTTCAAAAGAGAGATATGTTTTCAAGGAGCATAGTAGAATTAGGTCAGCCACCATACATATATCCACCATATACATCCACACACATGCACATCTTGATTTGATTGTATGACTTAACTCTATTTGGATCTGAGGTTTGACTTTACAATATATGTATTGCAAGTATGCTCTAGCTTTCTCCCTATCTATGAACTCCACATAAGCCTTAGTTGTAGGAAGGGAAAAGGCATAACATCTTTATTGCCTTGGTGAGGATCCACAAATACCACATATATTGAGAGACTTGAGAGTGTCATACAATGGAATCCTTGAGTTTTATTTTGAAAACTTATAAAAACTCTAGAACAATGGTGGTACAAAGACGTTGAGACATAGTGCTTGACTTGATCGTTCTGTCTTTCAATTGCTCAAGACCTAAGTGAAGGCTAAGAAGCCCAATGGTTGAAGGTAATATGGGTAAGTTTGAAAGTCAGATCAGTTTATTCTAATCTAGAGGAGAATTTTTTATTGAACACCTGTGCACTTTTGAGGAGTAAAAGCATTATAGCTACTCCTGATCCAATGCTGAGTTTGGCTTTTCTTAGGGACTGGCAAAGGTTAAATGTGGGGGAGCTTGTTGATGGTAGTTAATGTTCATCATAAACCATCAATATAACTTATATAAATGCATAAAAAGAATCACCAATGTAGGTCTAGGGGTTTAAACTAATAAATTCCACAAGTTTTGGTGAATTTGTATTTGTAGGAGGATTTACTCAGAAAACCATCAAGGAGGGCCTATTCGTCAAAGCAAATCACGTTTATCTATAGTGAAACCAACGTGGGAAGACTCTAGAAGTCTCCGGAAGGCAAACCACCAAAGTGGAGGGTTGGTGGCTGCCAAGTGGGGCTGGCTAGCCCAACATATAGGCCGCCCAACCCCCTAGGCCCACCTGTCAGCCCCTCCTTCGAATGTTTGTTCTCCACCGCCTCCTAGATTGCCTCTACGCCATTCTTTCAAGTCAGTTAGATCCGAGGGTCTAGAATTGATGCTTCGGCCTATATATAGAAGCCCTTACCCCCTCCCTAGAGCATCCCTAAAACCCTGTTTCATACATCTCATTTAGAGATCAAGTTACACCAGGAGGATTAGGTCTAGGCTCTCCAATGTAGTAGATTAGTAGCTCGAGAGTGAGGGTCGAGTTGGGCTAATGCTCAAGTTCTGGATCTAGTCTTGGAGGCTCAGCGAAGCCTTGTATTTTCACTTCTATATCTTGTACTGACTTATTATAAATTCATCATATTCCTATCTACATGCTATGCTTACTTTTAATATGTATCTTGCTTAGTTGAGGTTATCATTACTTTTATGTGTGGGTTCATAGAGCGCTTAGCCTGCTAGTTTATCGATTGGGCTAAGCAGCTGAGCCTTGGGTAAGCATGGTGCTTATACGATGCTCTGTCTATGAAATGTTCTCTAGGTTGTGTGGTAGCAGCGAGTGGTGATAGTCCCGTCTATCCTTTGTAGTCCACGCCGAATTGAATAGGTTCTTAAATTGTAGGACCGTAGTCGCGTCAGTAGAGTTATCTATTATGGGTGCTCTACCGTCTAAGCGGCGTCCCGAAGTGCATAATAGTAGAGTTAGTCTTAAGTATACTCGGGTATATATATACTTTGATCCTATAAAAGAATATCATAGGAATCTACCTCACCCTGTTGTTCTCTCAAGTTGACTAGTTTATGTTATCTTATAGATTTAGCCCCTAAGTGTCATTAAGCATTACTCCTATATTACATTTATCCCCTGCTCTAGCTATGTTGGTATGTTAATAGATACTCATTTGTTACCCAATAAATCTTTATTTTCTTGTTTCCCTGTGGTAAAATAAAAATAAAGATACCTAGAATACTCTCGGTAAAATGCTACAATGGTATTCTATGCGCTTGTGGAATCCTTCATATTCTATTTGCGTTAATAAATACCAACAATCCCTAGTTGAATAGTAGAAGACATAGCTTACCCAAGTCAGAATTAGAGAACCTTAGTTTTCCTCTCTACGCTCATATTTATCCTAACCTTGTTGTCACCCTTAGTTAAGTTAGACCATAGTTAGTCTCACACGTTTCCCTGTGGATACGATACTTGGAATACTTCCGGGTGAAAGCTACAGTGGTATCCGTGTGCTTGCGGATTTATCTGTGTGCGTTAAAATATACCAACATATAGCTCTTTTGTAATTCTTTCATTTAGTATTTACTTTATTCAGTACTTTATATTCCAGTACTTTATTCTAGTATTATTGCTTTGCTTTACTTAAGTACTTGTTCATTATTGTTTATCATTAATGAGCTTAGGTGCTTATTGTTTGGCATTAGTAGCATATGTTATCTTATAATTAGTAGTCTTTCATTAGTACCGGTTCCATCGTCTAGTTAGGGTACTTTGATCTCATTTCATCGAACCTCGGATCGAAGTAGTAAGCCTATAGATTAAGCGAGGTGCTTAGGCTATAGATTACCTGTGGATACTGGATAGGCCTCTGGATAGATTGTGTAACATCCTAGATGTTAAGAGGTAATTAAAATTTTGATCATGAGCATCATCAAGTATAATCACAAAGAATCATGTCATTTATGCATTTCAAGTTTCAATTATAGCATACATATGTTGCAAATATGATGATTCATATGTTGCATTAAGTGATGTCAATGTAAGTGATTAAGAGTCTTTATGAATTTATATATGTGAATTTGCTTAAACATGAATTTTTTTGTTAAAATAAACTTTGTAGTGCATAGTGTGTACTTTATTGTGTGATCACAAGCTGATGATGTTTGCAAGTCAAATATGTTTAAAATTGAGCCAAAGATTGAATTTAATGTTGAATTTCATACTTAGCAAAATTTTGCCTAAGTCCCTAGAAATGCAGTTATTGAGTTCAATTTTTGGAGAATAATTAAATCAATTTCCATGAATAAATGTTCAACTTTTGTTGCATTGATTAGTAGCATACTTAATCTTTGTTGCTGTGTAATTAGTTGAGATGTTTGATTAATAATTGTTCACTGATTAAATACCAAAAGTTGCTAAGCAAACTGTTTTCAAAAACCCTGTTAACTGAATGTTGTTTCCCAGTTTCAATGTACCTATCTTCAAAATGAAAAATCTCCAAAACCGTCGATTTTTTTAGGATGATCCTTAAAGCAAAGTTGGAGAACTCGTGTAGATGATCAACTTTCATGTTTAGAGTTGATCGAGGTTCAGCACGGAATTAAGAGAAAAAGAGTGTGGAATCGCTCTGTCAGCATGAATAGTGTCACCGGCGAGCTGCTTCTGTGCCTACTCAACGCCGCCGCCTTCCAGTGCCGCTCTTGTGCGCACGGCATGCAGCTACTTCGGTGGCACAGTGTGAGCCGTTGCTAGCAATGCCCGGACGCTTCGCCCGCATTCTCCTTCGCCGTTATAAGTGCAACGCTGCCGACCATTCTCCCCTTCGCTTCTCTGCTCGTTGCTGAGCTCCTTGGCCTCCGGTGAAATTCACCGTGCCTGCTCTGGTCCAAACCAAATTCCTCACGCCCAAAGCTCCGTCTACTCCTGGCACATCTGCTGAGCCACTCGCATCACCTATGGTCGCCGGAATCAGTCTCGGTGTCGGTTCCCATCGCGGCAGCACTGCCATGGCCGCCGTGAGTACCTCACTGTGGCTAGCCCGCTCTGTTGCCCCTCTCTTCATTCCTTCCCTTGTTTTGTGTACCCCGTGACCCCGTATAGCTCATCGGCTTACTAGTTTCTCGAATCGCGCACAGGGTTTCGCCAGAACACGAGCTCACCGCCGGGTTCATGCCACCATACCCATCTCAACAATGGCGACGCACCTCCACTCCTTCCCCGCTTCAACCATCAAGTCCTGAAAGTTGTGGTGAGCTTCCCCATTCTTCCTTGAACCATAGCTCGACCGGTCTCGCGCTGTAGCGCCGTAACCGCTATCGCGCCGCCGTTACGTGCTATGACCGCTGTGGCCATACGCTCGAGTAGCCAGGCCATCTTGGCCGATCGTGGCCCAAACTGGATAGCTCCATGGCTGCGAACGGGCCCCTGAATGGGTGCACGGCCTCGTCGTGGCCACCGCCGGCGACCCCGTCGCTTGAATCCGCCGGCCCCAACCGTCTCTGCTCTGCTTTTTGTCGGGAAGAAGAGAGGGGGAAAAATGAAATAGAAACTTTTCTCTGCGTCCAGTTGTGAATCCTATGACTCATGAATAGTAGCTTTGGGCTGTGGTTTGGTTTGTGAAATCTTTAGGGTTCCTAGTGCAAATGTGTTTTCCTTTTTCCTATTAATCTTTTTCAGAAAATGCTATTATATGTTGATTCTTGTTTAATTCATAACAAATTCTAGAAGCATGCTAAAAATGTGAAATTTGTTCTGTAGCCTTGTTATGACATGATCTATCTAGGAAAAATATTAGTTAGCCTTCATCAGTAGTTTTGGTATGCTTAAAAAGTCCATCTTTTAATAGAAAAATGCTCCGTGTATAATTTATGTAGATAAAAATATTAATCCTTTAATCATAAAACTTTTTGTGTAAGTTTAGCATGTTAATACCTACCTTCACAAAAAGTTTAGCACTATTTTGAATTAGTTGACTTGGTTAATTAATTTAAGTGTGTTTAAATGTCTTTTCGTTGATTAATAAATACTAAAATGAATTAGGAAAATACTTGGATGACTTTGGTGCATTTTGATCATTGTTTGTGGACCTCAGAACACCCAAACCCCTTCTATTCCTTGGCAACTTAATTACTTTCATTATTTGATTGTAATCCACTTGTTGGTTAATAATTAAAATGATTTACTCAATTACTTAGTTAATAAGTGCATGTGTATAAGTCATGTGTGTAGCCTTACTTACCCTTATGGTGAGTAGTTATGTTAATAGTGGTTGATTATCTATAAAGTTAATTACTCATACATAATCTTGATAGGAGATTAGCGAAGCACTTGGTTGCACTTGTATGCTGAAATGGCTGCATGAGTATTTCCTGTTAAGTGGCTGTTTTCATAATGATAATAATGTTTTATGTGAAGGTGTTGAATACAAAGGTTGTAGATAACTTCCATATCTTGCTTGTCGTATAATTTCATGATTTTAGGCCGTATTGGTTGAAAAGTTATAGATTTTGCAAGTTCCCTATCAGTTTTTGCTTGTTTTCTGAACAGATCTGATAGATGATGCTTTTTGGCTTATTTAACTTTTGAATCACATTTTGGTAACAACTAAAAAGTTGTATTGCTTTTTATAGCCTTTCCAAAATGTTAAGGATCACAACTTTTGGTAATCTAGAACTCTAGTTATAGCTGTTTTAAGTTCAATGCTAGATTCTGTCCAAACCTGGACAGAGTTGTTTCCTTGTATTGTTTGACCCTGTTAACTATGGAATCAGTTCTAGATGCTAATAACAAAGTTGTGGTACTTTCCTAAGATTTTCAGAACATCTAGGATCACCTTTGTTGGATCTCTAGATTTTTCAGTTATGATTAAATGAAGTAGTTGCTGCACTGCTGTCCTGAATCTATGTGTAAATAGAGTTGATTGTTGAGAGAATTCCTTATTTGACACTGGGAAAATGAGTCATTCCTTTCTTGGCCCTGAAATTTTCTTCGTTCCCTATTTGACACTCACTTCAACTTTCGTTCCTAATTTGACACTGCCATCAAATCCGTTAGCTAACGGTGTTAACTAGCCGTTAAAAAGACGTTTTTGCCCCTAGAAAAAAAGCGGCGAAGCAAATTTTAGAGGAAAAAAACCTGCGCCTTTTTTTTGTAGCTGGGCGCATGCATCAGAGGCGGGCGCAGGTTTTTTTTCCTCTCAAATTTGCTTCGCCGTTTTTTTTCTAGGGGCAAAAATGTCTTTTTAACGGCCAGTTAACACCGTTAGCTAACGGATTTGACGGCAGTGTCAAATTATGAATGAAAGTTGAAGTGAGTGTCAAATAGGGAACGAAGAAAATTTCAGGGCCAAGAAAGGAACGACTCATTTTCCCAGTGTCAAATAAGGAATTCTCTCTTGATTGTTTAGCTCTCTTGCTTAAGTGTTGATAGTGTAGCTTAAGGCTTCATTAATGTTAACTCAGTACACCTAAGTCATCATGTAATTTTGCTGTTAATGTTGAGCAAGTCATTAACTAATGAATAGTCATGTTTTCTTGATAAGTTAAAATGCTTTGTGAAGTTTAACCCTAGTTGTACCGCGAAGGAAAGTTATACTTCAGCTTTCTTAGATTAGTTTAAGTTATATTATGCACTTGTGTGTCATTCATCATGCACCATGGCATGCATTCCATCATATTAAGTACGTATCATTTATTACGTGTAGTGTATACGAGAGTGAGAAGGTTCGTGTTGACCAAGTTTCGGAGCAAGGTCCATCCACCTAGTGGTGTTGGTGCAAGTCTGATTACTGGATCTTTCTTTGGAATCTAACCTTCTCTGCAACACAAGCAAGCCCTAGAGCATAAACCCTTCTCTTAGTATTTACAAATCTTTAATACACTTTAAGTATTGTGTGATGTGCATTAAGTAATTAGGAGTTGGTCGAATACCATTGTTGCATGAATACCTTGACATTAAGGTATCCTTAGTTCTACCCTATTGGTATGAATAGGTCGATACCTCTAATGCTAGGTAGTGCTTAGACTCTTGATAGAAGTCAAATGATGGTTTCATCGTTCGCAAGAAATAAGTTTTACCTTGGTTCTTCTTGGCTCCATTTATGGGTCTTGAGAATACCATGATAATGATAATGTTCAATTGAGACTGAGCGAGACTCGAGGTTATGGTAAATGTTCTTGGGCAACCAGGTTCGCTTGGTCATGCTCGTCCCGCCTGTGTCGATTAAGGATCAATCAGTTGTAGGGCTGCTTATGATCATGACTTGTAGTACTGGCCACATACTCTAGTAAGCCTGATACCTCTGCTATTCCACTATGTGAAAAAGACAACTATGCACTAGGTGTGGGAGATGGTGAGAGTAGCGTGTACACTGTCCTGTGAATCTGTAGGATCGGCGTAGGGAGGTGGAGTACTATGCTCTCGGGTAGCGCAGACCGGTTCATGTTTTGGAGGATTCGAGTGAAGGTTGATATATGTAAGTTTGAGACTAGGACCTACATATGTCAGTGTGGTAAGGAAACCCCAGCTGGGCCAAATCGATTTGAATCGTTGTTTGCTCTACGGTAACAGGAGAAACGACCAACTAAACTACATCATAGTTAATCAATGAAACATGGTTACTTATGGATACGAGATGAGATGATTAATGAAGTATTGAGCTAGAATAGGTGCAAATTGGATACTTCTAATGACTTAATGTTGAGCTAAAACATTGAAAGTAAGGATCCACTTGTAGTAAGCTTTTTTGCAAAAGTTATTCTTGCTTCTAAACTTTCCCTTAAGCTTGCATGCCATTGAAGTCTTTTTCTTTTAGTTGGGTAAGACTTGTTGAGTACCCTCAAGTACTTAGGGTTTGTTAACCCCTATTGTAGGTTCTAACTTGTGCTGCTAATTGAGGTCATGTCGGTGGGCTCGACATGATCTAGCTATCTCTTCTACCTTAGGTGCTTTACCTAAGTGGCTTCTGTAGTTCCACTCACTTTTTCAAACTCAAGTTAAGTCTTAACTAGAACATGTTTTGTAAACTAATATTATAAGTCTTCAGTACTCCAATGTAAGTTATTTTTGTACCAAATGTTGTAATGTTGTGGTAACTCCTTGTTGATCATGTATGAGTTGTAAAATGTGGATGCTTAAGGGTTCCTTGAGGACACTCGATAGATTACCAGAGTTATCTAACTCTCATGTGCAGTAGTCAGAGATCTTTAGGACAATGACATGTGCACGTGGGCTATATAATTTGGGTGGTTCTGCCACAGATTGTGGTAGGTGGTAAGTGGTGACTGCCTTGTCCATCCTCTGTATTCCACCACATTAGGTCTAGTTATTAAATCATAGGGCTTGTTGCAGACCTTGTCTTTTTAACTCTCCTAGTTGGTAGGCTGGGCTATGCCCCAAAGTATTAGCGTATTTCTCCTAGTCATTAGTTTACCCTTAGTTACTAAAAGATAAATTGCTCGCTCTCCCACCAAGCTATCTCTAGTGTAGCTTGATTAGTAGTTTAATAGGTAGTTCACACATAACCCACCATTATCATTTACCTACCTAGGATACACTTAGGCTTAACTTAGCAATCCTAACTAAAATATAAGCCTAGCTTTGTGCCTTCTTGTGGTGTTGGATTGTTTTGCTCCTGGCAATGCAAGCAACATGATCGCATAGACAGAATCAGATGGTAGCACATGAGACATAGGGATTTATACTAGTTTGGGTCATGGTGCATGCTAAACCCTACTCTAATGGTGTGGCTGCTCTTGTATTCATATGCTCAATTATAGGGGCTATTGCTCCTAGCTACGGGATGATTGGAATGATGAAAGTCAGATCCCAAGCCTGAGGTCCCTACCCTCCTTTATATAGGTAGGAGAGGTAGGGTTATAGAGAGGGTGATCGGGCTAACATATTGTGTTCCTAGTTTGTTACAACTAGATTGATCGTAGCTATCGTCCAAATATGCCTGTCTTGGTTTGCCTTGATCTCCATGTTGGTTGACCAGCATTAGCCCTTGCAGGCCTCCCCTTGATAGCTGCTGGGCCAGGAGCTTGGTGGTGATTAGATATACAGTCGGTGCAAGTGCCCCTAGCCCATATCTCTGACAGAGCCCCCATAGGACTTAGTGATAAGCTAGCACTGTAGCTTCAAGCCCTCGGGATGTCATAGTTTCCTCTGTAAGTTCTGCATACTATAAGTACATAGTGAGCATCCTTAGGTAGCTGAGGTATCTGAATAGTGCAATTAGATATTCCTGAGTACCAGGGAGCCATTATGTTGTTGTTCGAGTACCAAGAGCATTTCTCGGGTAGCAAGAATCTTCTTCAAGTATCGAGTGCGGTGGTGGTACACCATACATCAAGGAACATGGTTCCATGGCAACTATGAGCGCCTGAACTCAGGGTGGCACGCCCCATATCGGGAAACATAGTTTCTTGGGCATAGCCCTTAGGGATGTTGTCAATGTCTCAGTTCGGGTGGTGTTCCCTGATAACCATAAGCATGGCTTCTAGGACATCATGGATGCCATATTTAGGGTAGAGGTATCGTTGTACTTGAAGAAGTTGATTCTCGATGTATTTCGGCTTATAAATAGTGGTTGCGCATCATTAAGTCCTAGTCATAAAACAATAATGAGGATGGGGTAGGTGCACCTCCATCGCCCATGTGTCACTAAGCCAGTTGTTTTTGAGACGACCCACTGAAGGCCATTTGTTATTTTGAGCACTGAGGAAGTCACGTTTTCCCTCGAAGACCCATTGAGCGACAGTGGCACAAATTATCATGAGCTTCATAAGTGAGGAAAGAAGGATGTCGTCCTAAGCCCTGAAGACCAATCAGTATCTCAGTGTGGGCATTACTATGGGCAAATAATGAACGCTGTGAGCAGCTATCGACAGTAGTGTGTGTTACTATTTGAGCTGATAACTAGGTAGAATGAGTGACGTATACTTCACAGAAAGGAAGCAGCAGGACAAAGCCAGACTAGCAAGGGCATGCCATAAAACTCTTCTTCTAGATTTTAGGAGCTCATACATTGGTTATAGCCTGGGCCAACCTAGTTTTTCAGGTTTCCCTCGAGGGGGCACACATCCGCTAAAATAAGGTACTTCGAGCTCGTCCTGAGTATTAGGAGATTTACTGTGACACTAAGTGTCAGAGGTTTTAGAGTCAGATTGGTGACCCTCCTGAATAGCCCCATCACTCTAAAGTGGCAGGGTTGATAGCGAATGAATCTCTATGGCTTACACCTGTTGAAGGAGTGAGCTGAGTTGAATACCCCATATGAGTATCAAATCACTTGCCTACACTGGCTCAGGTGACGGTACATTGAGTTATGGACCGGTTGGTCCCACGGCCTCCGTGGTTACACTGATGGGTTCCTTCTCCATGAAGCTAAGGTGTCGGTTTCGGTGGCTTATCTCCCCACATGTCTATCTCAGAAGCTATGCTTCTCTAAGATCGAGGGGGCATAGTTGGCCCTTAACTACTACTTTCATCCATGGAGACTGCTGGGATTCCATTGACCATGCGCATCCCATATCTATAAAATAGAGGAATTAGGAAGGGGAGTTAGTATACCCGTATAGTAGACTTTGCTCCTCACCTTCCCTGCTCATCACATCTTCCACAGTCGCTAGATCCTCCTTTCCATCTATGGCTGGAGAAAAGCGCCTACGAGAGGAGGGCGAGGAGGGATCTACTGGGAGAGGCATGACTCCCTCTAGCTCAGGCCTTCTATCTGGTCTTACTTGGATTCGGGTAAGGATCGATCTGTCATCAGCTTCGTTGGGGATGAATTTGATGCATTTCTTAGTGTAGTGGATTCTCATCAGCACGCTCGATGCTTTGGCCCCCCGTTGTCCAAGAGGCCTTGTCGCCATCGTGTCCCCTGGCTATGTAGGCCATGCTACTGCCAGCTTTGCCTCCCTCCTTTGATGATGAAGAGGTCAGGGAAGACAAGCATGACATCCACACCATGTGAGGGGAGCTGGCCATGGCCGGGCAATCCCTCTGTTATGGGTATCAGGAGGTGGAATGGCAGAAGGAGTGCCTCACGGTGGTCGAGGTCACCCCTGGTGCCATGAATGGGGAGACGGTCAAGGCCAAGGCTACTGAAGCAATGACCCGTGCCTAGCTTGTCGGTGAGTTGATCTTGTTTGCTTCCTTCATGGGATTGCTTTTGTCTTGATTTTGACCCTGTGCGCTCCTCAGCGACATAGGCATAGCCAGGCATCATCCGGGCTAAGGCAGTGGGTTTTCACTGGGCCAACAAGGAGTTGGCCTATAGGCTACTGGAGGTTACCTATCTTTGTGACGAGTTAGTGGATTGGGCACGTGTGATGCCGCCTTAGCACAAGTTAATGGCAATCATTGCGTGGCACTAGAGAAGGCTATAGAGGCCACCATCGAGTTGGTGCAATCGATGGGGTTAGGCCTTCATGAGCAGGCTCTCGGCCTCCTGGCATGAATCAAGGATGTGATGACTCATGACAATCGCCATGGGGCTGCGGCAGCCCTTGCTATCACTCATCTTCATCTTCAATCAGGAGGTGGATCTACACACGATAGAGCCTGGGTTGCCATCAGTGGGCGGAGGTGCCCATGGTGTTAATGTTGTGCGGCTGATAGCCAAGTTTAGCATTGCCACGAACTGCAATTGTGGTGGTTGTAAATGTAGAGCAAGTCATCAAGGATACTCCTCGCTGAGGCTGGATCCTGTTGGTTTGCTTTTGTGTAAAATATTATCTTGAATAAGATTTTTCTTTTGACTAGTAGTTGTGATATTATGGTAGTAGCCCTCAAGCGCTAGGGACGGGTTAGTGCAATGTGTTAGAATGCTGAGTTCACATATATCACCATGACTACTTTGGCATTGCCATGTCAACAAACTGCTCCTAAGTGTGTCGGATCGAGTTTTGTCTAGCTAGTGTGGCTTTGATCAGGAGGTGTTATTGCAGTAGCACTCAGGATGTAGCCCCCAAGACTGTTCTTAGGAAAGTATTTCCTCGGCTATTGTGGCAGTAAGGTCCTTTCGTGCATAGCGATCTGGTTTTTGTAGTAAGTTGTGGGGGAGATAATGGTTGGTGCATGTTGAGCAGCACCGACAAGTTTTACCTTAGTTTTCTCCTCCTCTCTCTACTCAGGGTCGACCCGAGGGTTAGTTCAGCGTGCACTATTGGTGCTTTAGGCCCCGGTCATAGGGTCCTTCCCTGATGGCTAAGGTGTTTGCCCTTCTCCTGGTTCTGCATTCTCAAGCAAACCTAGGTGCCTCTAGTGGCACTAGGTGTAGCCGGCGAAGCTGAAAACTATAGGTTCGAGAGGCAAAACATTGGTAGGGTTTTCTGGTGTGAGCTGGTGCTCTAAGGACTGAGGCTGAACGTCGGGCATTTCCTGAGCCCTGCCTCTTGTTTGTCCTCACTAGTTTGCTTCGGCTCATCCAGAATTAGGTCCCATTGGGCCTAGTTCCATAGCCAGCCTCTCTCACTCGTATGCATCCTAAAAACTGCCCGTGATGGTAATGACACCGCTGAGGGCTTGCCATTTTAAGCTTGAGGTAGGCGTAGCTAGGAATTGCCATGAATTTTGCGCTAGCAGGGTCTCCCAAGTATGACATGGTAGGGCCCTCAAAGTCTATGACTTCAAAGGAGTGTGTCTCCTTGTGGTAGTGTACCTAGTCACCAAACGTGATGAACAAAGTGATCATGTCGAGGCGCATGACATGTCGTCTAGGGATGATCCTGTGGAAAGGAGAATGCGTGGGACTGCAGTTTGGTTTTCTCAATGTTTAGCTTTTCAAATGCATCCTTGTAAAGGATGTTTATGCCACTTCCTCCATCCATTAGGACCTTGGTCATTTTTACAACTCCAACGACTACGCTGACCACTAGAGGGAAATGCCCGACCTCGATGACATGATCAGTGTGGTCAGTCCCTATTAAAGGTGATCAGGCGCTCTAACCATCTTAAATAGATAGGAACTATGGGTGCGGTGGTAAAGATACAGTCAGTTTACCTTTTCGTGGCGACAGTCCTCGTAGGCCTATGGGCCCCCAAAGATGACCATGACCCCTTTGATGTCTAGGTAGCCATCTTTGTCATCCTCCATGGCGCTGTCTTTCCCCTTCTTTGGGCGGCCACCCTTCATCTTATCCTTACCAATGTCAATGATCTCATGCTTGTAAGTGTGGCAGTCCCTAGCCAAGTGATTCATCGAGAAACCATGATTTTGACACATATGGTTCATGATCTCATCGAATTTCACATGGCTCTCACCACTTTGCTTAGATTTGTTGCCTTCTTGTTTCTCGACATTGCCCACGAGCTCTCCCCTACACTTATGATCCTTCTTGGATGGTAAGGATCGGTCCGCATGATCGGTGAGTCATGATTTGTATTTGCCGTTGCTGGCGTTGAAGCAGTCTTCACTATCGGCATGCTCATGGGCTAAGGTGAACATGTCTCAGAGACTGATGTTCTTCCTTTGCCCAATATCTCGAATGAGGGGTTTACTATTGACACCTGCAGTGAAGGCTATGATGATGCTCGTGTTGGGGACATCCTTGAGTTTATTATTATGTTGAGTGAAGCGCTTTATGTAATCATGGATACTCTTGTCAGTTTTGCATTTGCATCCTAGGAGTTTCCATGAGGTAGCTGGCTTAGTGTAAGCCCCCTCAAAGTGATTACAAAATGCCCTCTCGAGGTCTGCCCACTGCCTGATCATGCCTTCCCAAAGGTTGTTTAGCTAGTTTCTAGCAGAATCGATGAGGTAGATCAGGAAGATATTGGATCATGAAGAACGTGTTGGGTGCAGAGGCCGCTTTCATGGCTAGTTGGTAGTTTACCAACCAAATCTTTTGGTCTATCTCATCGTCGTACTTCTCAATGTTTGGAGCATGAAACCTACCAGATGTCGGGGCCGATTCGGATCCGATATCTGAATGTAGGAGGACCTACCAGGTCATAGGGATCACCCCTAGCGGCATGTGGCGCTGGCTCGGTTGATTCCTGGGATTTCTCCCATCATGACAGGTATCGTTGTCATCATTAGAGCAGTGGCTGCTCTCCAAGTCAGTTGCTCCCCCATTGGTTCCATGATTTTCTCCATTGTCTAAGTGTCCTCCACTGCCACCTCCATGCCCACCACCTCCTTGTCTGCCACAATAGCTGCCCGGTTGTGGAATGGGACCCTAGCGGTGTTTGGGATTATGACATGGGGATCTGTTAGATCTGCATGGCGGTCGAGCCCTCGAGTTTTAGGGCATGCAACTACAAGTAGCAGATGCATTGTTGTGTGCTGGTATACGGTCGGTAGTGGCCGCTATCCACTCTTGGATCCTTTAGAAAGCCTATCGGCCCTCTTCTCTGGATGGTTGCGGCACCACTGCCACTTCCCTCATGGCCTCAGGTAGGTTTTGCTCGGCCATAGAAAATACCGGAGATGCATTTTGCTACTGGAGCTAATGTCAGAGTTTCTGATTCTCGTCTGCTAGCACGTCATTATGATTAAGCAACCAATCACAAGCCTATTGGCTGGTCTCATAAGGCGTTGCATAATCGTACTTGAAATAATCACAAGGAGAACGTTCAGCAGTGGTGTACCCATTCCCTTCTTGACCATTCGAGAAGAGGTAGCAACAACGAGTATGTGGGATGATGTCATCATCATCAACATTCACGTGATTAGCCTAGATGGCCAATAGTAGTCGTAGAGAGAAAGGTGCGAAGCCACTGCGTTAATGAGTTCGGCAGCCTCCATGTTATGGTGCCGGTTGTTCTCAACGGAGTGATCCGATTGTTCTAAGATGGTACCACCCTAGCTAGGATTATGGATGGTGACCCCGACTAGGCTCAAGGTGAAGTCATCATCGCTATGATCCCAATTAGTATGACATAGGTATTTTAGGTCCTCTATGGGAGATCCAAAAGGTGGTGTGATAGCCTGAAGGACTTGAGTTAGGTGAGTTGTCGCCGCTTATGTTAGTTCTCCTGAGTGTCGGGAATAGATTGGATCGGGTGCTGGATCCACTATCGGGACTGGATCCTTGATCTTGTGAAGGAAAAGGGCAGCATTGAGCTTATGCTCTTGGATAGGTTTGGTGAAAACCTAACTATGATGGGATAGATGACTAGGCAATGGTGAGCGGTCCTCTGTCGATAGCCTCCTCCAGTCTAGTGGCAAAAGCATAGATCTAGAGTGACTGCTCCTCCTCCTGTTCGGTTGGCTCGAGCTCCTGTAGGCATAGGTCCCCTAATTGGTCGGTGATGAAGTCGAGCTTGCCTGAAGATGATCCTCATGCCTAGCCGCATCATCACTGGTTCATCACCGAAGTTGAAGGCGATTCCCTCTAAAACACAAAAACAAATTTGAACACAAAAGGCCCCTACCTAGAGCGCCAACTGTCAGATTGTTTTGCTCTGATAATGCAAGCAAGCGTGATCGTGTTGATAGAATTAGATGGTAGCACATGAGACATAGGGATTTATACTAGTTTGGGGCATGGTGCACGCTAAACCCTACTCTAGTGGTGTGGCTGCTCTTATATTCGTATATGCTCAATTACAGGAGCTATTGCTCCTAGCTACTGGGATGATTGGAATGATGAAATTCAGATCCCACGCCTGAGGTCCCTACCCTCCTTTATATAGGTAGGAGAGGTAGGGTTATAGAGATGGTGATCGGGCTAACAGATTGCGTTCCTAGTTTGTTACAATAGATTGATCAGTAGCTATTGTCTAGATATGCCTGTCTTGGTTTGCCTTGATCTCCATGTTGGTCGACCACTGTTAGCCCTTATGGGCCTCCCCTTGATAGCTTCTAGGCCAGGTAGCTCAGTGGTGATTAGATATATGGGCAGTGCAGGTACCCCTGGCCCGTATCTCTATCATGGGGGAAGATATAAATTCGACACTTAGTACTCACCGAGTGAAGTGCTACAGCGATAGTTCTGTGCGCTTGTAGAATTCCTTCACTAGTCAGTTAAGATGTATCAACAAGCATTTCTGATGCCATTGCCAGGGAAGGCAACTAGCTTCAGATTTGTATTTTTGCTAGCTTTGCTAACTAGGCTTTTCGTTATGCTAAGTAGTTTATCCTTTTTTCCTCATACCGAATCACTACCCAACATGATCATGGGCGATAAGTCCATTCATGATTTTTTTGCACCCTCGACTGCTAATGTACCCACCAAACCCAATGTTATCAATGGGGATGCTAACTTTGAGCATAAGCTAGCGTTAACTATGATGGTTCAAGCTAGTCTATTTTGTGGGAAAGCCCATGAGGATGCAAATGCTCACCTCCAATACTTTTTGGAGATTTGTAGCACATTCACCATAAAGGGAGTGAACCAATAGGCCATACATATTCGCCTTTTCCCTTTCTCTTTGTTAGGAAAGGCTAAGCAATGGTTTTACTCTAACCACAACACTGTAGATACATGGGACAAGTGTTCCAACACTTTCAGTTGTCTAGTTTTTCCCTATGGGGAAGACTAATGCTCTTCATAATAAGATCTCTAGTTTTCAGCAACTAGCAGATGAGTTGATTCCTGAAGCTTGGGAATGAATGTAGGAGTATGTCTCTGCATGCCCACACCATGGCATGGAAGACTGGCTTTTGATCTAGAACTTCTACCATGGATTAGTGCCATTAGATAGGAGCCATTTAGATGCTACTACTGGTGGAGCATTCTTTTCGCTAGGTGTTGCAGATGCCATGACACTGACCGAGAACATGGTTTCCAACTAAGGATGGAGCGATGATCATCTCCAACCCCATAAATGAGGTATGCATTCAATTAAAGAAATTGACATGCTTGCAACCAAGATAGATCTACTCGCAAAGTGAGTAGAACATTATGAGAAGATGAATGCCCAAGAGACACTCAAGGCCATGGAATCCCACATGACTTGTGATGTTTGTGGAGATGTTGGACATTCGGGAAGTTCCTGTCCAAAGACCCAGGAGGATCTTAACTTTGTCAACACCGACAACGGGTTTCATCCACAACAACATCAACGGTGGAATCAGGACTCCAACGATCAAGGAGGTAACAATTATTACTCTTCTCAACATATGAATAATCAAGGTAATAATAGTTATGCTTTCCTTAAAGATCTTATTTATAGTCAAAGTAGAATGAATGATAGCATTAATAAAAAGTTGCATGCTCATGACAAGATGTTGGAAAATATAAATGCTAGATTAGATGAGTTTTCTTCTGCTTTAAAGAATCAACTTAATTTTAATCAGATGATAGAAACCCAATTAGACCAAATAGCTGCTGCCATACCATCCTATGAAAAAGATAGAATTCCTGGCAAACCTGAAGGAACCATGGAGACCACCAACCTTGTTACGGCAAGGTATGACTTTTCTAAAAATGGTTGGGGATTTCCTATTAAGAAAGGTGATCCTAGGAACCCTATCATTACTTGCTCCATAGGACCCCACACTTTTCATAATGCCATTTGTGATCTAGGGTCTAGTATTAACATCATGTCTAAGGAAACTTATGATAGATTGTTTTACACTCCCATAGCTTCAACCTCAGTTTACTTACAATTAGCCAATCAATCCACCTATTATCTCAAGGGAGTAGCCACTGATTTATTAGTTAAAGTTAGGAGTGCTTATGTTCCAACTAGATTTTATGATCTTGGACATGGGCAATGTCGAGGATACACCTTTAATCCTTGGTCATCATTTCCTTAATACTGCAAATGCTTGCATATATGTGGCTTCTAGGAAAATCCAATTCCATTTTGCTGGAAGGAAAGAAATATTTGCCTTTGCCTCTAGACAACCCCTCTTTGATGAGAAATAGGAAATGAAGAAGCATCCGACGAAGAGAATCAAGATGAAGAAACCAAAGCTAATTGAAGAACCAGAGAAGCCTGTCAATAAGAAGAAGAATAGAAAGAGACTGGCGTAAAAAGAAAGATCCGTCCTCAAACTCATCATCCCCTGACCCTAACAAGGCCTTCGAGGTGGAACAAGATGAAACACCCCCACTCAAGGAAGAATAACCTTGAGTCCATCAAACAAGGTAAGTGTTCTATCCCTTCCATATTTACCATAATTCATTAGTCGCATCTCATATTTAAATTTCCAATAAATTTGCTTTGCATTGCATGATTAGTAAGTTGCATTAAGGTACTCTATGTTAATAAATAAAGTCTTGTAGTAGCTATGCATGTTAGGATAGGGTTTGCATTTAAAAAACATATATAAAAAAATAATAACAAAATAAAAATAATAATAATAATATTTAGTAGTAGTCATACTGAATAATTTATCTAATAGTAATAGGTTTGGTTATTTAATTATTTATGCATTCTAGTAGTAGTAGTTAGTCAACAAAATAAGAATCAAAAGAGCCGCCAGAAGACATTCCAACTTATGCAAAAGGCAAGCTTAGGGGAGACATCTCTCCCCGCTTAGGTATGAAAAATCTTAAACTCTCTCTTTACATTCATGTTTATTTTACATGTCAATATTCATGATTATAGAATGTAGAGGGGAGTGCCTTGAAATTTATCTTAAAAGAAACTCTGCTCTAATAAAATGATGATAATTTATTTGGAGATGATGAATAGTTGCTCTGTGATACTTTGCAAAAGCTTGTCATACAACCTAATACTCCTTAAGTTTTGAGCATGATAACTTAGAGTTCATCTTAAGTTGAATGCTTTTGTGGGTTGCAAATGCTAGAACCAAGTATAAGTTTTTGTGAAAATGTTGTAGCCAAGATTAGAGTAAATCTTTGAACGTATCTGTGGAATGGTGAAAACAACAGTGGAGTTTTGTTTTGCAAAATGCTAAAACTCTCTTGCTTGAAGTTCCTCAATGGTGATAAATTCCTACAAAAGCCAAATACAAATTCATTCATACATGATAAAGCCACTATAAAAGCTGCTTGTTTGTTTTGAGCTTTTTCAAGCCTTGATGATCTACGTAGAGAAACTTGTCATACCTTTTGATCACGATCATGTACATCCACATATTATGCTATTCCTACACTAGGAATACGCAACCACTTATTCTTTCCATTCATTATTGCTCTATGAGAATCAAAGTTACCTCTCTCGCTATCTTTCAACAAAAAGAGAGGCATGGGCTATAGAAAAAAGAGAAAGAATAAAGAGCAAAAATCTATAGTGTTCAAAAAAAGAGAAAGAGAGAGAAAAAGAAAAGTAGCCATGCCCTTTCAAAAAGAGGCTAGAGAAGGGAAACTTCTTAAAGGAGTACCACTTCCACAAAATATACCACACACATGCACATCTTGATCAATTAGTATGATTTGTTGCTCCTTGTGATCCAAGTGTTTGACTTAGCAATACATTCAATCCAAGTAGGCTATGCTTTTATCCATGGCCTTGGTGAGATTTCAAACACCGATGAGTGACTTGAGTGTACCATCTGAGGAACTTAGGCAAGTTTTCTTTTCAAAATTTATTGAAAACCTCTAGGAAGTTTGAGCTAAACCAAACACTACTAGAAATATCCACTTCTATGACGAACAACTTTAGTCACTGAAAGAGTCAAATTTGTCATAATTTCAGTTTTATGATGAGTTTATGAGGGAAAATGGTTCATCATAGAAGTCGCATCATTCCTTAACTTCTATGATGATTCTATAAATTCATCATATATGTGGATAGGTCTATGATGAAAAACTGACCGTCATAGAACTATTTTGGCATGCATGGTAGGGGGCATCCATGCTGCCAGTTGCTTCCATTAGAGATTGTTGATGGTCAGTTAACATCAATCATAAACCATCAATATAACCTGCAAATATACTTAATTCCAACATCAAACATAGGTCTAGGGGTTTAAACTAATAAATTCCATGAGTTTTGGTGAATTTATATTTTTAGCAGGGTTTATCCAAAAAACCTGTCAAGGTGGACCCATTCATCAAAGTGAATCACGCTTAACCGTGGCGTAAACAACTCTAGAAGGTTCCAGAGGACACCACACCTGAAGAAGACCATGAGGGGCTACCAAGTGGGGCTGGCCAGCCCCACCTATAGACTAGCTAGTCTATGGGACCCATAGTTCAGTGTCTCCTTCGAATGATGGTTCTCCACCACCATAAAGATCGCATCTACACCGTTTATTCAAGTCAGTTTGATCCGAGGATCTAGAATTGATGCCACTCCCTATATATATGGCCCTATACCCCCCTCCTTGATATCATCCTGAAACCCTAATTCATATCCTCATCTCAGGATGAGGGCATCACATTCAAGAGAGATTAGTCCTCCTATTAAGATCTATTCTTTGTACAAAAATAGAGACAGAGTAAGGGAAGAGTTTGGGGGAAGTACCGGCCTATCGGTGCTACCTTTATGGCTTGTACTTTAGCAAATCTAGGCTTCTCCAAGTCTACATCTGAGATACCTCTAGTAATTGATTTCTATTTAAAGTAAGTTTTGTGCTCTATTATTCATGGGTTCATAGTTCTTTTGAGTGCTCTAGTCCTTGTTAGATCTCTGGATTAGTAGGACCGTAGTTATGTTGGTAGAGTTATCTATTAGCGGTGCTTTACCATCTAAGCGGCATCCCAAAGTGAACACTAGAATCGTAAGTCTTGATTTGCATAGGGTCATAACCATAGGAATCCTCTCGACCCATACCTTAAACTTTGATTGCTATCCCTGGACAAACTAGAGTTTAGACAACACACATTTTCCCTGTGGATACGATACTCGATTATACTCTCAAGTGAAAACTACTTCGATGACCATGCACTTGTGGATTTTGTCTCTATGTGCCACCACAGGTGTCAACAAGTTTTCTGGCACTATTGTCGGGGAAACGGTTGTAGTGATTTCATCGAACCAGGTTTTCCTTGTATCTTTTATCCTTTAAGCATGGATAACATCACGGCTATCAATCAATTTGCTGCTCCCATGGGCGCACAACTAGAGCCACCAAAATCTTTGAAACCTATCCTTACACTAGGCTATGAGTTGCGTCTGAGTTTAATAAATTTGGTATAGGAACAATCATTCTTAGGTGAAGGCGATGAAAACCCACCTATGAGAGTTTGAGCAAACTTGTGCATGCTTGCATATCGTAGGCATGTCACATGAAATGTTAAAGTGGAAGCTATTTCCATTCTCTTTGATGGGAAGAGCTAAACACTGGTATACGCAAACCATAGGGAGTGTACAAGGAGATTGGGAAGCCTTATGTTCTAGCTTTTGCTTATCTTTCTTTCCCATCTCAAGAGTGGTTAGCCTTCAAATAGAGGTTCTATCTTTTAAATCGAAAAGAAAAAGAATCTCTTGCTGTGGCATGGGCATGTTTTAATTACCTAGTCAGTTCTATCCCCGACCTTGCCATTCAAGACCATATGCTTTTACAACACTTTTACATGGGTCTTAGTGGGGAGACCACATAGTTTCTTGATTTAGCTTCTAGAGGTTCCTTCTTACATTGCTCTGCTAGTGAAGGGGAAAAATCCTAGAAAACACCCCCTACACCAGCAGTTCGTGATGATGGCCCAGAAGATGAAGTCAAGAAAACTCCTAAAGAAGAATCGTTGATAGTTGAGCCTGAACCTTTAGCTACTCCACTTCAGGCCTCAACTATCCTCCAAGTTCCTAAACCACCAAAGGAGGAAGAAATTCTGCCTTTGGAAAATATGTTTGAATTCGAGGAAGATATTTTCTCTGACTTTGGAAACACCTCTGGATTATTATGCAATAAGGAAATCTTTGGCACCATCAGCACCTAACCAGCATCTTCCTAACCCAACCAAAGAGAAATTCCTTAAAAATACTATGAAGGAGTTGATAACGATCATAAGCAATGAGTGGTTTGGAGAATCCAAGCTTTCTCCTAAAGTCATTCGTTTAGATTCTCCCTCCACCTCCATTCGTTGTTAGATTCATAAAACCTCCTTCGATGCTTTTTATAATCCTAGTTGTAGGAGTAAATCTTATATCTAAATCTTTTGCACATACACTTTCTAGAAACATGCAAATAACTCCAACAACCAAACTCTTAAAAAGTCTCTCAGTGCAAATCCTTCCTAGTGAAGGAATTTTTCACCTCATCCCTATCAAAGTAGATGAAACCAAGGTGTATCTTAGTTTTTATGTTTTCAATTTTTGGGAGTTTGATCTTTTGATAGGGCATCCAATAGAGAGACTCCTACATGAAGGAAGAAAGAGGAGTATAAATGTAAGACTCAGAAAAAGCCTAAACCTTTCTATTCTCATCACTCGCTCGTTAAATGTAAGTCTCGAGCAAGATCCAATGGAGGAGATGATGGCACCATCTCTCCTTGAAACTTCTGACAAAGACCTTGAAGAAGATGCCCTGGATTTCATGCAAGAAGAAGAAGAACCATGAGATCTTTTCCCTTTGGATGAAACTCAAGAGCCGCCAAAACCCCCCATTGTGCTCAAACCTCTTCCTTCAGGTTTGAAATACGCTTTTTGAAACAACAATAGGGAGTCTCTTGTGATTATTAGTAATAAACTCTCTAAGGATGAGACCCTCTGGGTCCTAACTATTTTAAAAAAGCATCGCTCTACTTTTGACTACTCGCTCGAAGACCTCAAGGGGATTAGTCCTGCCCTTTGCACCCATCGCATTCCCATAGATCCAGCATATCCACCTTCTAGAGAAGCCCCAATGTAGGCTTTACAATGTGATGAGAGAAGTTGTTAAGAAAGTGGTGTTGAAACTTTTGCATGTAGGGATAATCTATCCCATGCCATAAAGTGAGTGGGTAAGCCTAGTACAAGTTGTACCAAAGAAAGGGGGCATGATTGTGGTAATAATGAAAAAGTTGAATTAATCCCACAATGAACATTCATAGGATGGCGGATGTGCATTGATTACCAAAAACTTAACAAGGCAATAATGAAATATCACTTCCCATTACCCTTCATCGATGAGATGTTGGAACGGCTTGCAAAGTATTCTTTCTTTTGTTTCCTTGATGGGTATTTTGGCTATCATCAAATTCTGATCCATCCTGATGACCAAAGCAAAACTACTTTTACTTGTCCCTATGGAACATATGCTTATCGCAGGATGTCTTTCAGATTGTGCAACGCTCCAGCTTCATTCCAAAGGTGCATGATGTCTATATTTTCTGATATGATAGAAGAAATCATGGAAGTTTTTATGGATGATTTTTCTATTTATGGAAAAACTTTCAATAATTGCTTACAAAATTTAGACAAAGTTTTACAAAGATGTGAGGAAAAGAACTTGGTCCTTAACTGGAAAAAATGTCATTTCATGGTTAGAGAAGGCATAGTGCTTGGACACTTGGTGTCCGAACATGGGATAGAGGTAGACCGACCTAAGATAGAAGTAATAGAATAGCTACCTCCTCCCACAAATGTCAAAGGGGTATAAAGTTTCCTTGGTCATGTGGGGTTCTATCACCATTTTATAAAAGATTTTTCTCATATTGCTAGACCTCTTACAAGTTTGTTAGCCAAGGATGCTCCCTTTGAGTTTGATGATGAGTGTTTAAATGCTTTTCAAATCCATAAGAAAGCACTCATCTCTGCACCAATCATTCAACCCCTTGATTGGTCACTATCTTTTGAAATCATGTGTGATGCTAGTGATTATGCTGTGAGGGCAGTTTCGGGTCAAACGAAAGATAGAAAGCATCATGCAATTTCTTATGCTAGTAAAACTCTATGAGTACCTCAACTTATTTATGCAATAACTAAAAAAGAGCTCCAGGTTGTTGTTTTTGCTATTGACAACTTTAGGTCTTACTTAGTAGGAGCAAAGGTTATTGTTTACACTGATCATGCTGCTCTTAAATATCTCCTTACTAAGAAAGATGCTAAACCTTGGCTTATAATATGGAACCTTTTGGTTCAAGAATTTGATTTAGAAATTAAAGATAAGAAAGGAATAGAAAATTTTGTAGCCGATCACTTGTCAAGAACATAGTTCGGGAATCCATAGGAGATGCCCATTAATGACTTTCTACGGGACAACATGCTCCAAAAAGTTAGAGGATCCAACCCCTAGTATGCAAATATTGTTAATTTTATGGTTGCAGGTTGTGTACCATAGGAGAGAATAAGAGGAAGCTCATCCATGAAAGTTGCCTCCACCTATGGGATGAACCGTACCTCTACCGAGTCTATGTTGATGGACTGCTCAGGAGGTGTGTTCTGGCTAAGGAAGCAACCAAGATTATTGAAAGATGCCACTCATCACCGTACGGAGGACATTATGGGGCATTCCGCACTAATGCTAAGATCTAGCAAAGTGGATTCTTCTAGCCAACCATGTATGATGACACCAAAGACTTCATACAGAGGTGTATTCCATTTTAGAAACATGGGAGTATTAATGCAAGAGATGCTATGCCACTCACCAACAACCTCCAGTTAGAACTCTTTGATGTCTAGGGAATCGACTACATGGGACCATTTCCAAAATCTTGGTAGTGTGAATACATTATAGTGGCAGTCGACTATGTCTCAAAGTGGGCGGAAGCTTTACCATGTTGAGCTGTAGATTCCAATAACACCAAGAGGATGTTTTCTGAGACCATCTTTCGACTGCTTCAGAGTTCCACACATGGTATATGTGACAGAGGTCCTCACTTCATTGATAGAAAGTTCTAACGCTTCTTATCCAATCATGGGGTCTATCATAACATCACGACACCATATCATCCTCAAACTAGCGGACAAGCAGAAATGTCAAATAAGCAAATCAAGAACATTCTACAAAAGACTATCAATGAGATGGGGACAGCATGGAAGGACAAGTTACATGGAGCACTATTGACTTATAGAATAGCCTACAAAACACCTCTTGGAATGTCACCATACCAACTGATCTACGAGAAGACATGTCACCTACCTGTCAAGTTGGAATTAAAAGCTCATTGGGCCATAAAAAAGGTGGAACATGGACTTTGAAGTAGCTAGAAAGAAAAGAAAAATGCAACCCTCTGAGCTAGAGGAATGGCGAAGAAAAGGCATATCATAATGCAAAACTCTATGAAGAGAGGACAAAAAGGTGGCATGACAAAAGATTGAAAAAAGAAGGAATTCAAACCAGGTGATAAGGTGTTGCTATTCAACTCTAGAGTAAAGTTGTTTGGACATAGGAAACTATGAAGCAAATGGGAAGGACCTTACAAGGTAATTAGCATATCATCTCATGGAGCAGTCACACTTCAAAATGATGAAGGTATGCTTTTCAAGGTAAATGGTCAGCGTTTAAAAGTTTTCCATGACACACAATTGCCATAAGAAGAATTGGATATAATTAACTTCATAGAATTGAAATAACATTTTCAATTCAGGTCTTCTTCTTTACTTTGTGAAAAACCCTTAACAACCATGTTTACCTACTAAAGTATTGCTAGGATCTCCCTAGTCTTTTGTTGGTGCTTGTTTCCACATGTTGTTTATGCAAGGTAACAAAATTCAAGTGTGGGGGAGGCAAACCTCCCAAGCAGAGCACAACATCAAAAAATGATGAAAGAATCACGACAACAATCAGCTTGGGGAGAAGGCACCCCGTGTATCTAGGTAAGTATTCTTACCATTTATTCTAGTTAAAAAAACTAAAAACTAAAACCAAAATAAATAGTTATCCCTATAGTAGTAAAAATGAAAACAAAATAAAAGAGTTTGTCTAGTTTGCTTTAATTTCTTTTAGAGTTAAATGCATCATAGGCCCTTGAACTTGTGTCGGGATGCCACTTAGGTCCACAAACTCTCAAATCGTACTTCTGGCACCCTAATGTTGTTTAAGTATGCCACTTAGGTCCATAGCTCATCGGAAGCAAGGTTTTGACCGACGTGGCGTGGACAACATGGTGTTGACAGGGTCCAAGCCATCATGGAGGCAGCGTCGATGGCCACGGCGGACCCAGACCCACCCATGGAGGCGATGTTCACTAGGCTGAGCAGGGAGTATGTGGACGCGGTGAACGCGTAGTTGGCATTCCTAGACGACGACTACTCGTACGATGACGATGACACTACCGCAGCTCGAGCTGTAGCATCGCGAGCTCCACGCCACCCATACCATACTGGCAACCGCCTGCGCAAGTGCATCCACATCGCCTCGACCTCCTTTGCGCGCAGCTCGACTGTCACGCGCTTCGCGGCCTCCGCGCGTGCCGCCAGCGCCATCTCGCCGGCCTTGAGCACCTACACCCACCCTTGCGCCGTGGACACCTTCTTGTTGGCCACCACGCGGACTAGTGCTGCACACCCGCTTAGGTACTTGTACTCGAACCACGAGATGGTTATGGTCCTCAACCCCTGTGATGCCCTTGCCTACATTGTGCCTTCCACGGTGGCCTTCAGCTTCTTCATCGCCTTGGCCTCGGCTGCCTTCGCCGCCTAGAGCTCCTTCATAGACTGTTGTATCCGTGCCTCAGTCATGGCGATCTCGGCATTCACGTTCTCAGTCTCGGCATGCACACATAGTTGCTCAAGCTCGGTCAGCTCCTCCTCTTTCCTTGCTGCCTCTTTCTCACCCAGCAGCTGCTGCAGTGCTGATGTCATATTTGAAACGATCGCCATGGACCGCTCATTAGTCGCCGTGAGGGCCTCCAACTAGGCCCTTGCCTTCAGCAGCTTGGCATTCAACTGCTGCACCTGTGCGTCTGCCTTCTTCTCCTACGCCTTGAGCCGGTTCACCTCCTCAGAGACTCGCATGATCTCAGTGCGTGCGCTGTCCATGGACATCATGAACTAGAAGCTCTCGGCCTTGATGCTCTCTAGCTCTTTCTTGGCCACATCTAGCTTGGCCTCTACAGTCTATAGTAGGGCCTTGTCCTTAGCCTCCGCACCCAGCAGTGTCATTGTTCTTGACACTCTTCCTCTCCATTGGCGTGGACTAGCTCCATCTTGGCCTGTAGGACCACCATGTCGGTGGTCATCATGGTGAGCTTCACCTCCATCTCCCACACATAGCTCACGTCCTTCCACAGCGCCTCGATCTTGGCCCTAGTGGCCTCCATCTCTCGGGCGAACCGCTTGGCCTCAGCGCGCCGCTGGGCGTCGATCTCGTAGTGCTCCCGCTTGGCCTTCGATGCATGTGAGCTCCACTAGGACAGTGCTCCTTGTTCGCCTCATCCACCAGCCGCTTCATCTCATCGGCAGCACGTAGGTTGGACTAGATGTTTATCGCCGATGCCACGATGTCGCTCTCGGCCTTGGTCTTGGCCTCCGCTGTGGACTTCACCTCCAGCCATAGCCTGAGCAGCTCCCACCTAGCATGGTCCTAGCTCCCATGACACCTCCAGTGTACTCGGCAGCAGTCGCACTCCTCCGGCGAGCTCGGCGCACCTAGTCCCTTCTTGCTTGCCCTTGGTCACCCACATTGCGTGGGGCTCTGACCTCTTGGATGATGCCCTGGCCTTGGTCTGCTCGATTTGGCACTCCTAGCTCCTTCGCCATGGCGTGCACCCTCGACATCTTGGACTCGGTGCTGGCTCTTTCTTTGTCCACGGTGGCCTTGCGTTCATTCAGCTTATCCATGCTGGATTTTGCTAGCTGCTTGATCTCTGGTGATAGATTCTGCAGTAGCTAGCTAGGAACCAGCTAGATAGCTAGCCAGGCAAGGCTTGAAATTAGAAAGCCAGAAAGGAGATGCTATGAGATGATGGCTTGGACTCGGTCAATGCCACGCTGTCCATGCCACTGTCGGCCAAAACTTTGCTTCCGATGAGTTATGAACCTAAGTGGCATACTTAAACAACATTAGGGTGCCAGAAGTACGATTTGAGAGTTTGTGGACCTAAGTGGCACCCCGACACAAGTTCAAGGGCCTACGATGCATTTAACTCTTTCTTTTAAGAGCTAAATAAATAATAAAGACTCTAATGACAATCTCTTAAATAATAATGATGAATAGTTGCTCTATTGTAATTCCTTTCAACTACCTAGTTTTCAGTCCTTGAATTCTCCCTAGTTTTGAATAAAATTGATTTGATATAAGGATTTACTCTGAACTTAAAACTCATGGGTAGCATATGCTTGATCTAAGTCTAGATAATTAACTGGATATGATATGAGAAGGTCTGAGCTACTATTTATCTTGTTCCAAGTGACACTAAAGTTTTGGGGATTTATCTTTTGAAAAACACAAAAATGCTACATGATGAGTTCCTGTATGACAAAGCTTGAATTCCAACCAGAGCCATACATGTTATTTAGGCTAGGAAAAATTCCACATATATGGTGCTTGCTTTTGCATTGAGTTTTGTTAAGCTTTGTTGACCCTTATGAGAGGTTTGTCATGCTCTTAAAATCAAGATCACAGTACACACCACCCACATATGCACCACCCCTACACTAGGAGTAGGCACAAAAACATGCCTTCCATCTAGATCCACTCAAAAATGTTTTACTCCTACACTAGGGAATGAACACAAAAACATGCTTGTTAGGTTTTCCATCCACCAAATAAATGCTCCAAGTTCTTGTTGCTATCTCTCAAAGTTTTGTTGCAGAAAAGAGACATAGGACTATGCAAAATTTATTCATGAAAAAAAGAAGAAAAAAAGAGTTGAGAAAAAAATGGACAAGTGTCTAAGATATTTAGAACAATGGGTACTCAGATGGCCACCTAAAAAAAGAGAAATAAATGAATAAGATAGCCCCTGTTCTCTCGCAAAAATATTTCCAAGTTTCAAGAGAGAGATATGCTTTCAAGGAGCAAAGTAGAATTAGGTTAACCACCAAATATATCCACCAAATATCCACACACATGCACATCTTGGTTTGATTGTATGACTCATTTCTCTTTGGATCCGTTGTTTGACTTTACAATATATACATTGCAAGTATGCCCTCGCTTTCTCGCTACCTATGAACTCCACATATGCCTTAGTGGTAGGAAGAGGAAAAGGCATAACATCTATATTGCCTTGGTGAGGATCCACAAATATCACATATACTGAGAGGCTTGAGAGTGTCATACAATGGAATCTCTGAGTTTTATTTTGAAAACTTATAAAAACTCTAGAACAATGGTAGAACAAAGAACTTGAGACATAGTGCTTGACTTGATCGTTCTGTCTTTCAATTGCTCAAGACCGAAGTGAAGGCTAAGAAGCCCCATGGTTGAAGGTAATATGGGTAAGTCTGAAAGTCAGATCAGTTTATTCTAATCTAGAGGAGAATTTTTTATTAAATGAATGTGTACTTTTGAGGAGTGAAAGCATTGTAGCAACTCCTGATCCATTGCTAAGTTTAGCTTTGCTCAGGGGCAAGCAAAGGTTAAGTGTGGGGGAGCTTGTTGATGGTCGTTAACATCAATCATAAACCATCAATATAACCTGCATATATACTTAATTCTGTCACCAACATAGGTCTAGGGATTTAAACTAATAAATTCCATGAGTTTTTGTGAATCTATGTTTTTAGCAGGGTTTATCCAGAAAACCATCAAGGTGGACCTATTCATCAAAGTGAATCACTGCTTAACCATGGCGTAAACAACTCCAGAAGGTTCTAGAGGACACCACACTAAAGAAGACCATGAGGGGCTACCAAGTGGGGCCAGCCAGCCCTACCTCCAGATCAGCCAATCTGTGGCACCCATGGTTCAGTGTCTCCTTCGAATGACGGTTCTCCACTGCCTTAAAGTGCACATCTACGCTGTTTATTCAAGTTAGTTTGATCTGAGGGTCTAGAATTGATGCTATCCCTTATATATATGGCCCTATACCCCTCCTTGAGATCATCCTAAAACCCTAATTCATATCCTTATCTCAAGATCAGGGTATTGCATTCAAGGGAGATTAGTCCTCTAGTTAGGATCTATTCTTTGTACACAAATAGAGAGAGAGTAAGGGAAGAGTTTGGGGGAAGTACCGGCCTGTCTGTGATACCTCTATGGCTTGTACTTTGGCAGATCTAGGCTTCTCCAAATCTACATCTGAGATACCTTTGGTAATTGATTTCTGTTTAAAGTAAGTTTTGTGCTCTATTGATCGTGGGTTCAAAGTTCTTTTGAGTGCTCTAGTCCTTGTTAGATCTCTAGATTAGTGTAGTAATCGTTAGCATAAGCGTGGTGCTTAGGCTATCGGCTACCTATGTTTGCTCCCTATTTCTTGGTTGTGTGGTAGCAGTGGGAGGTGATAGCCCCATCTATCCTTTGTAGTCCACACCGAATTGAGCAGGTTCTTAAATTAGTTATCTATTAGCGGTGCTTTACCGTCTAAGCTGCATCCCGAAGTGAACACTAGAATCATAAGTCTTGCTTTGCATAGGGTCATAACCATAGGAATCCTCTCTACTCATACCTTAAACCTTGATTGCTATCCCTAGACAAACTAGAGTTTAGACAACTCACATGTTTCCCTGTGGATATGATACTTGATAATACTCCAAGTGAAAACTACTTCGATACCCATGCGCTAGCTTATTTTGTCTCTATGTTGCCACCACAAGTGTCAACAGAGATGCTTTTCACATGTACCTGCTATAGCTAGTTGCATTGGAGATGGTTCGGGTACATGCCACCTTCTTATAGCACAACGTGGCCATCTCTGGTTCTTGCATGTTTTGGGTTCTTACTGGACAACATGTCGGGGCCCTATTGTTCGACATGTCAATTTTCTATTGGCACAATTGTCATGTTGCGGTTGGGTCACATGTCACTTCTTCATTGGACCATGTGCCATATTTTTATTGGTCCATGTAGCATGACCACATTACCCCATGTGTCTTTCTTTTATTGGGCCATGTGTCATGTCCTGAGCTACCCACGTGTCTTTTTCTTATTCGACCATGTGGCTAGACCATGCATTTTGTTTGTATTGGCCCACGTGTCCTGTCCTAGCTCTTACATGTGTTATTCACTAGTTCGTCCATGTGTCAGATTCTTATTTAACAATGTGCTTGTGCTGGATCTACCACGTGCTCACCAATCAAGAAAAAATGATTTTAGATCTACACTGCTGCACAAAATGACTACATGCATAATTATATTGAACCTGAATCAAATAACAATAGTTTAGCTCAGCAGCAAACCACTAACAGAGTTCACATATCAAGCCGCCAAAATTTCACATCAAAACAGCAAACAAACCACATGTTCACTGCATCAACATGCTCATGGAGCTTATTGTACTCCTCCTATTGCTATTTCTTGAACTCCTCAAACTCCCTATCAGTGTTTTTTGCCTTCCATCTTCGGTTGATCCACTTGTTCAGTGAGGACAGTTGAATTTTCCTGATGAGTAGCAAGCCATTCCTGAAGTCTAGAGCAGCTTGTCCTGATACCATAATTCTTCAAAGAAAAGGTGTTGCTGCTAGGCCTAGGAGAGGACCTTGGAAACAACATCAGCAACATGTTCTGCTCATATAGTTTCCATAGCTTCCTATGAAAACCAAGGAGTAAACATTAGGTAGAGGACTTAAATTGTAGAACCAATAGATTATTTCATTACAAGTAATGCATAAGGTCTTCCTCAACCTACTACCAATAGAGATTCATAAGCACAATGCATACAGTAACATATTAACTGTTGTCATATTACAACTTCAAAATGATGGTGCCACTTTAGGCTCCTCCTACTTTTCCTTCTTTTATGCCAATGGATTCAGTAGATTTTAAGGAAAGCAAATGAAGGTACTTACCACTGCTTCTCTTGTAGCATCGTTTAGTCCCGTGTTGCTACTAGTATGGAAGTTGTTGAAGATTCTCACTGCATCAATATCTTCATGAGGTCGATCATGTTCTTCAATGAGCACTTCTTGATCATGTCCTGTGTCCTTCCTATTTTTGTCCTTCTGTGAAAATTACACATGCCTTTTTGTTGATACAAAAGGCACTACATATTTGATATAAAGAGTAACACAACCATCACTTACATATGCTTGCAGGTGGGCAATATAGGAGCGAGATCCTTTAACTTGGTGGCTCTTGACTTTTGCATGGTTTTGCTTGTTCTGCTCCAAGACTACCTACAACCACAATTGTGTTAGACTACAGTACAAGTAGACCACATAAAGAGCTAGACAAGAAATAAATGAGTTCACACACACACGCACACACACACACACACTTTGTTCTTGGAACTTAACCACATGTAGACAAGTGCACATCACTGTTCAGTCATTCATGCAAGACACATGAGAGGTCTTTCTGATTTCATCAGTGGGGACACCATTGAAGTAAGATCGCTTGAACATATACCATGTCTGCCATATAACAGATGGGAATACACTCATGCATGCTTCTTTTGTTGCTTCATCATTGTCATCAATGGCCAGCCTCAACTGCAGAAGTGTGAATGCAAATTAAATCCATTACTAAGTTGCTCAAGGTAGAGTTGAATGGCAATAGAGGATATACATACTTACAAATAGCTTGGCCACAAATCCATTGAGATGTTTGATCCATTGCTTGTAATGTTTCAAGTGCAAGAAAATTGGTGCTTGAGACCTGACTACTACACCTGCCTCTGAGGCAAACTTGGCAGCTTACAATGGATCATGTGGCCTTCTATTCCCCTTGACAATTGAGATGGGCATCCTTATTC